>NW_027438973.1:0-303529 GCF_040939455.1 Microcebus murinus | reverse complement strand
TGATGAATAGAACACCTAGACAGAAGACCAATAAGGAAATTGGAGACTTGAAAAACACTATAGATCAACTATTGCTAACAGACTTATGTAGTATACTTCATTTCAAAATAGCGGAATACACTTCCTGTCAAGTGAACATGGAAAATTCTCATAGATACACCATAGGTTAGGCCACAAAACAAGTCTTAAAATTTATAAAAAATTAAAATCGTGCAAAATATCTTTTCCAATTGCAATGGAACGAAACTAGAAATCAATAGCAGAAGAAAACTGAAAAATCCACAAATATGTGGAGATGAAGCAACACACTCTTAAACAACCAATGGACCAAAGAAGAAATCACAAAGGAAATTATAAAATATCTTGAGATGGATGAAAACAAAAACATAACATACCAAAACTTATAGAATGCAGCAAAAGCAGTACTAAGAGAGAAATTTATAGCTGTAAGTATTTACATTAAAACATAAGAAATATCTGAAATCAACAACCTAAATTTACACCTTAAGGAATTATCAAACAACAACAACAACAACAACAACAACAAACTAAACCTAAAGCCAGTGGAAGGAAGGAAATAATAAAGATTAGAACAGAAATAAACAAAAGAGAGAATAGAAAAACTATTAGAAAATTAACAAAACCAAGAGTTGGTTCTTTGATGACATCAACAAAGTTGACAACCATTTTAGCTAGTTGGCTAAGAAAAAAAAAGAGAAGACTGAAATAACTAAAATAAGAAATAAAAGGGAGCATTACTACCTATTTTACAAAAATAAAAAGGATTATTAAAAAGACTGTGAACAATTGTCGGCTGACAAATTGAATAACCTAGATGAAATTCCTGGAAACACAAAACCTAACAATCCTGAATCCTGAAGAAACAGAAAATCTGAACATACCTATAACTATAACAGAAGATTGTGTTGGTAAACAAAAACTTCCAACAAAGGAAAGTCCAGAACCAGAAGGCTTCACTGGCAAGTTCTGCAAAACATTTGGAGAAGATTTAACACCAATCCACCTTAGACTCTTTCAAAAACTACAAGAGGAAAAAAACACTTTCTAACTCATTCTATGAGGCCAGCATTAGCCTGATACCCAAACCAGACAAAGACACTACAAGAAAACTATCAACCAATTTCCCTGATGAATATAGTTGCAAAAATCCTTAACAAAATAGTAGGAAATCAAATCCAACAGCATAGTAAATGATTGTATACCATGACCAGGTAGAATTTATCCTAGAGATGCAAGGGTGGTTCAATATGCTATCAGTGTGACAAAACTTCACCTCCATTTTCTTAGGGTACCAGCAGGGTCCAAAAATCAAATTGACATAGATTAACAGAAGAAAAGAATACACATTTATTTAATGAAAGTTTTACATCACACAGAACCCCTTATAAAGAATTTCCGGCCCTAAAGGAACAGTTAGAGTCAGTTACATATATACTGGATTGGCCAAAGAATAGTAAGTTGTGAAGAAGCAACTAAATTATGTGTGGTAGGTTTAAAAGAGAACAGATATTTTAACAAGATCTGTACAGAATTCTCTCAATCTTAAATTCTCATCTTTGAAGATAAGGGTATTGCTTTTCTTTCTAGTATAAGGAGAGTACCTTTCACAAGAGAATTTCATCTCCTGCTTTTAGGAAACAGAAAACAGGTCAGAATAATCATTTGGCATGTGATGTTTTTCTCAAACACCTTTAATTCATAAGGGCCAATATGCCAGGGTGGTATATTTTTAATTTCCTCAAAACAAAAATCAATATATTACATCACATTAATAGAACAACGGGAAAAAACCCACACGATCATCTCAATCGATTCAGAAAAGATTTTTTTAACAGAACCCAACACTTTTTCATAACTAAAACCGACTCAAAATTAGGAATAGAAGGGAACTTCCTCAACATGGTAAAGGGCATCAGTGAAGCACCCACAGTTAACATCCTACTTAGTGGTGAAAGACTGAAAAGTTTCCTCCTTAAGATCAGGAACAACGCAATGATGCCCTTTTCACCACTGCTATTTAACATTGTACTGGAAGTTCTAGCAAGAGCAATAGATAAGGTGAAATAGGCATTCAAATTAGGAAGGAGGAAGTCAGACTATATTTTCAGATGAGATGGTCCTGTATGTAAAAAATCTCAAAAAACCTGCAAGAAAGCTACCAGAGCTAATAAACAAATTCAGCAAAGTTGCAAAGTACAAATGCATACAAAAAAATTAGTTGTGTTTCTATACAGGAGGAATGAATAATCTGAAAAGGAAAATTAAAAGCAATCTTATTTACTATAGTACCTAATAGAATAAAGTACAGTACTAATTTTAGCCAAGGATGTGAAAGACCTTATGCTTAAAATTAAAAAAAAAAAATGCTGAAAGAATTAAAGGAGACATAAATATATAGAAAGACATCCTTTGTTAAAGAATTAGAAGTCTTAATTGTTAAAATATCAATACTGCCTAAAGCAGCCTACTGATTCAATGTAATCTCTCTCAAAATCCCAATATCTATTTTTCTCAGAAATGGAAAATGGAAGAACTTGTCTTCAAATTTATATGGAATTACAAGGGGTCCTGAGTAGTCAGAACAATCTCAGAAAAGAAGAATGAAGTGAAGGACTCACATTTCCCAATTTCAAAATTACTATAAAGCTATCGTAACATGTAGACCAATTAAATAGAATAGGATGTGCAGAAATAAACCCATGTATCTATGGCTAATTGATTTTTGACAAAGGTGGCAAGTCCATTCGATGGGGGAAAGAATAGTCTTTTAAAAAATTGGCAAAGTCTTGAATGGACATTTATCCAAGGAAGATATACAAATAGTCAATAAGTACGTGAAAAAATGCTCAACACTGCTAGTCATTAGGGAAATACAAATCAAAATTTCAATGAAATACCACTTCACATGCACTAGGATGGCTATCATTTAAAAAAAAAATAGGCACGTGTTGGCGAAGATGTGGAGAAATTTGAACCCTCCTACATTACTAGTGGGAATGTAAAATGGTGCAGCTGCTGTGGAAAACAGTTTGGTGGTTCCTCAAAAAGCTAAATATAGAGTTACTGTATGACCCAGCAATTTTACTCCTAGGTATATAAGCAAAAGAATTGAAAACAGGAACTGAACAGATATTTGTATGCCAATTTTTACTATAGCATTATTCACAGTAGCCAAAAGTGTTTATCAACTGATGAATTGATAGACAAAATGTGGTATATCCCATGCAACAGAATGTTATTCCGCCATAAAAAGGAATGAAGTACAATATGGATGAACTTTGAAAACATTATACTAAGTGAAAATAAGCCAAACACAAAACGATACATATAGTATGATTCCACTTATATGAAGTACCTAGAACAGGCAAATTAATGGAAACAGAAAGAAGATAAGCAGTTACCAGGGGAGTTACCAGGTATGGGGAGTTACTGCTTAATGGTTATGGAATTTATGTTTTAGGTAATAGAAAACTTTTGGAAAACTATAGTGGTGATGTTTGCACAACATTGAAAATGCAATTAATGCCACTGAAATATACAGTTAAATATGGTTAGAATGGAAAATTCTGTTATGTAAACAGAAGTTTTTTACTAACAAAATTTAGAAAATTTTAGAAAAGAAATTTCCTTTTTCATCTGGAAATGAAAGAGAGTTCTTAGTGGCAGCTACTTTAGACTGCCACCATAAATGTATGTTTTGTATTTATTCTTGATGCAAAACAAAGAAAATGTTTTCTTATTAAAATAAACAATGGAGTGCTGATATGTGCTACAACATGGACAAACCTTCAAACATTAAGTAAAAAAAAAATAGTTAATAAAAACCACATACTGTATGATTCCGCTGATATAAAATATCTAGAATAAGCAAATGTATAGAGACAGAAAGTTGATGAGTGGTTGCCAAGGGTTGGGGAGCAGGGGAGTAGAATAGAGAGTACCCGCTAATATAATAGATAATGGGGTTTCTTTCTGATATGTTGAAAATGTTCTAAAATCGATTGTGGGCATACTTTACCAAAACTGATTTAATTGTACACTTTAAATGGATGACTGGTATGCTACATGAATTATATCTCAGTAAACATATTTATTTATTTAATTTTTCTTATTTTTATTATTTCAGCATATTAAGGGGGTACAAATGTTTAGGTTACGTGTGTTGCCTTTCCCTCCCCTTCCTGCCCCCACCCCCGGAGTCAGAGCTTCAAGCATGTCCATTCCCCAGAAGGTAGGCATCACACACATTATGTATGTATATACCCATCCCCTCCTTCCCCCATCCCACCTGCCCGACACCCGATAAATGTTCTTCCCATATGTCCACTTAGGTGTTGATCAGTGAAACCAATTTGCTGGTGAGTACATGTGGTGCTTATTTTTCCATTCTTGGGATTCAGTAAACATAATTAAAACTATAAAAATCTGAATAGTCCTGTTAAAAGTAAAGATTTTGAATTAGTACGTAAAATTCTTTCCACAAAGAAAAGCACAAGCTCAGATGGCTCTAGTGGTGAATTAAAGCAAACATTTAAAGAATAATTAACACCAATTCTCTAAAACTCTTCCCAACTCATTCTGTGAGGCCAGTATTATATACCAAAACCAGACGAAAACATCAAGATAAAAGACAACTATACCTTTCATGAAGATAGATGCAAAATCCTCATCAATATATTAACCAACCGAATCCAGCACCATATCCATATAAAAAGGATTTTATACCATGACCAAGTGGGATTTATCCCAGGAATACATGCAAAGTTGTTTTAACATCTGAAAACCAGTTAATGTAATGTGTTATATTAATAGAATAAAGGACAAAACTACATGATCATCTCAATAGATACAGAAAAAGCATTTGGCAAAATCCAAAACCCTTTTATGATTTAAAAAATGACAGTAAGAAACTAAAAATAGAAGAAAACTTCCTCAAACTGGTAAGGGCACTATGAAAAACCTACAGCAAACATCATACTTAAAACTAAAATGCATTGAATTATACACTTAAAATGGATAGAGAGTAAATTTTCTGGTGTATAAAATATATATCAATAAAGTTGCTAAATAAATTGTTCATTTTGGTTTTATGGGTGGTACTTCTGACTGGAAGAAAGAAAAAGAGAGCAGCTACCAGGGAGTTTTCCCTTGAGTGTCTGGAGAGCACCTGAACTTGGTAGTTCCAATTACCCTGCGGTTTTCTTTTCCGCAGGCTTACCAACTGCATCTACTTTCTTAGAATCTTAGAAATGGGAGGAGGTGAGGATTCACTCTCCCCCTGTGCTCCTCTCATTTCTTCCCATCCATTACCTGTTATGCTTAGAGACCACTTATGCTGGACACTACATGGCCCTTGCCTGGGAGGGGAGAGGACAGGAAAAGAAGAGGGAGTCCTGTGTGGGGAAACAGGGAAGAAATACATCAGTGCGGGAGATAAGAAGGATGGAATGATTTTTCACGTTCATAACGGTCACCAGGATTTAAAAATGGGAGATGTCACATTAAAATCTGAATTTATGGCTTAACCTTTTAAAAAATGTGGAAGCACTGACAACACTTGGCCCCTACACTGGCTCAATACTTCTTCCATAGACGAACATCTTCATTCATTTTTAGCACCTGCCTGGCTCCTGCTCCTGCTCCTGCTGGCACCTACAATTGAGATCCTTTTGCCCTGCCCTGCCCAGAACACACTCCTTATGTTCTGGCCACAGAATAATCCTTATCAGGACTTCTCAAAGAGGATAGGCATATATATATATATATATATATATATATATATATATATATATATATATATAACCTTTATGTCCTTGCTCTGCATTTTCCTTCACCTGCAGTGACCTTACCCTTTATTTCCCATTGCTATCTCTTCCATGAATCCTTCTCCCATTCTGCCATTGAAAACCAATCTCTCTTCCACCTGTCATCTGAACACCTTACTTGTACCTGAGTGTTGATAAATATGATTGAGGAATTAATGATATGTGGCTCATAAGACCATTATTTTATTGTATAACCCTATATTACTATATTAAACACAGAAACAGGAGTTTGCAGGGTTTTGCCCTGAAGGAATGTGTGAACTCAATGGTTCACTTATTAGAGGCTGCTATCATGGGAGAGCTCTCAAATCTCCGGTCGGGATGTTTTCCAGGAAGGCTTCCCGGTATCTCAAAATCTGTGAGCTTCCCTGTGTCTTGAAAGACAAGGCAAGGCAAATATGGCCCACAGGATGGGAGCCGGAGACAATGAGTGCACTTTGCCCAGAGATGCGCCCCAGTGGTTATAAACAACCTGTTTTACAGAGATGGATTTCCTGCTCTCTCCTGTCTACCTTTAAGTCCACCATAACTAATCAAAGAAATATTGAGTTACTATACCTCTTTTGTTTTACCTTTGTTAATTGACAACTACCTCTTAGAATTTAGAAGTTAGCCCCTAAAAGACTTTGCGCCTGTTTGTTCACCTAGATAGATTAGAAGCCCTTTGAGAGGACTTTTGACCCTACCTCACTACCTGTATAATCCTGTCTCCCCAAGCAACTGCATTCCCTGATATGCAAATATGTTACCCTGACGACTGGTAATTGATGTCTGTGATTATAAAAACCTGTATGAATCTAACCATATTGCTGGATGTTCATGGGGATATATCCAGTCTCCTGAATAACCCTGCTGTTATATCTGATCTTTTTATATAAAAGTATAAACTATTTATACTTAGTCTCTGTATATTCTTTTGTTCTCTCTATTTCCTATCAATTTCCATATCCTCTGTGGCGACCCCTATCTAAGGGACTTGGCTCCGTGGGGAGAAGCAGCTGATCTCCTCCAGGGCCTGCCTCAACTACTCCCCCGCACCTGAGTAGAGTAGATACCATGCCTCAGCGGACTCCACTAGTTCATTCCCGGATTCTCTCTTACCAATTGCTGCCTGGTCTGCTGCAGCACCTTGGTACCCTGTATACAGTAGATGCTTAATATTTGACAGATTGTATTGATTATACGACTGGCCTAGCCTGATGCTGGGGAAGGGAGATTACTATCACAATAGGAAAATATTCAGTACAGAGAGTCAAGGAAAACAAACTCAGAAAAGGCAGTCAGAAATGAAGAAATCTGGCAACAGAGACAGAGGAAAATACTCCGTGCTTTATACAAGCTAAGCATATTAAGAGACATCCACGTTCACAATTTAGGAATTGCATGTAACATCCTTGAAAGTGGAAGTGACCTTAGCCCTTCCAACATCAACGCTTTCCTGACAGTTGCTGGCAAAGGTTATGTTGACAGCTGCAGGAGGAAAAGTGATCTGATCTGAGCAGCCCATGCATTCAGATCTGACAATCATGTTTTCTGACATTTCCATTTGTGAAATGCCACTTCTCTCTCCCACTAGAATAGACTGGACCACAGGGTTGATGTGTAGAGTGGAGAAATCATGATTTATTCATTTGTCTGTTTCTACCTGAGAAACCAACTGAAGAGTAGGAGAAAATAAAGAACAGAGTGGGGAAAATTTGTAATTTCCTTTTTCCCTCAAGCCAGTAAGGACAACTTTTCTTGGTGGTCTTTGCTATTCAGTGATGAAAAAATTTCTTCTTAGAAGTGAATGAGAAATCATGCCAATAAGGAACTGAGAACAGCTCTTGCTATGTGGTATGCACTCAGTAACAGAACTTCTAAAAAAAAAAAAAATCCACTCAGGACCTCCTGCCTGATTCCACCTGACAACTGAAGACAGGACCCCTAAATTGAGTGAGTCATAGACTCCCTTAAGTACAGGCACAAAGGACCACCACACCAAGATTAGCACCTGTCAACAAGCACAGGAGTCCCTTGGGGATCTTGTTGATTTGCTGATTCTCAATCCCTAGGGCTGATTGGAGCCTGAGATGCTGGTTCCTAACCTGCCCTCAGGTGATGCAGATGTTGCTGGTCTAAGACCACTATTAGAAGACAGAGTGGAGGAAAGCAGTCAGACTGGTGACAACTGAGGCTCAGCATAAACAACTTTACTTCCTTCCAGAGGAGACGGAGGTGATATAGAAAAAAAGCAGCCAAAGCAGGGCTTGGGATTCCTCCAGACAGATGCTGGGTGTGCCCAGGTGGTCCTTCAGAAGGGTTTGATCGAGTAGCCGTGGCCCAAGTTCTTGCGGCATTTGCCTGCTCCCTTCGTCTTAAAGATTCACTTAAGGGATGGTGAAAAATAGCACAGAACCATTCACTCTGTGTAGGAAAATGTGTGTGCAATGTCAGGCGTAGTGCAGTGTGTGTGTGTGTGGGCGGGGGGTAGCTGGCTTATGCCCTCCCCTAGTATATACTTTCCTAAGGTGCCAGGGAGAAGAATGGAATCACCTCTTAGGGGTGCCCTGGGGCAAGTAAGGGGGGACTTCCCACTGCTTCCCAGTCTAGGGTCCTCAGCCAGAGAGGTGCCTCACCAGCACCTGAAAGTTCTCTCTCAGCCCTAAGCTCCTTTGATTCCCACTGACAAAGGGATGAGCCTCCTGGCTGCACCCTAGGGAAGAAATGAAGTCGCCTGAGGTGGTCGCAGAGACCCCGCCTTCACCCGCCCGGGGCAAGCCGGTGTCTCCAAACGCTTCTGGTAGTGCGCAGGCGCCTCCAGGAATGCTGGTCAGTGCGAGTTTCCTCCCAGTTGGGGCACTGCTCCACACGTGCAGGTGGCAGCCAGCGCCACTCTTGTCGCTGCCCTCCTTCAGGGCCCTGCAGCGTCCCCTCAGCAGGACCATGCAGGCCCTGGTATCCCCAGTGACCAAGGCCATCTTCGTGGCTCTGTTCTTCTTCGCTATCCTGCTCATCCTCTACGTGATCCTGTGGTACATTTGCCGGGACCTGGATAACGACTACATCTGAAACAGGTAGAGAACGGCTTCAGCCTCCTAAAGTCCCACTGTGTGTCCCCAACCCTGAGACCTCTTGTTTGTTCCCGGGCGTCCCTTCCTAGGGCCCCGCGCTCCTCCCTTGGACTCTGTGTTCCTTCCCTGGACCTTGCACTCCTCTCTCAATTCCGAATCGCTGCCCGCACCCGGTGCGTTTCTAACAGAGACCCCTGCTCCTTCTCCTCCGGATCCTGCGCTTCTTCCCTAGACCCTGTGCCCTGCCCCTGGACTCCGTGTTCCTTTCCTGGACCCAGCGAGCCTCTGCCAGGATTCCGCAACTCTGTCCCAGTTTCGCACCCCACCTCTCACTCCTCAGTTCTCCCGCGCTCCTTCTGCGGACTCTGTGCCCCTCCCTTGAACCACATACCTTTCCTGGATGCCTCCCGCCTGGGACCCGGGAGGTCTTCTCTAGATTCCCTGCCTCTCTCCAGGACGCTGCACGCCCCGCAAGACCCAGTGGTTCTTTGCTGATTCCGCGCCCTTTTCTGGGATTACACTCCCTTCCCAGGTCCTACAGCCCTCTCCTCATGTCGTGTCATTCTCAGGAATCTGGTCATTGCCCCCAACCTCCACCACGACCCCGCATCCTCTTCTGACTCTGTGCCCCCTCAAAAACCCTGAGATCTTCTCCTAACCCCGCATCTCTCCCGGGAAAACCGCAGCTTTCAGCAGATACCACCCCCTAGCCAGGAACCCGCGCTGCACCCTGTCCTGGGGCCTCTTCTCAGGCCCCGCGCCCCTCCAGGACCCCGCGCTCTCCCAGGAATCCCGGGCCTTCTCCCAAGCTGGTGCCCTTACCCTGGTTCCACGCCCCTCTCCCAAATCCCGCCCCCAAAGTCCTGTCCCCCAGTACCCACTCCCCTCGCAAGAATTTGTGGCCTTCTCGGGGGAACCAGAACTCTGTGCGAGGCCAGTAGCAGCTCTTGGCAGGTGCTCACGGCCAGGCTCACCGCGCTCACCCCCTCCTCACTCTGCCATAGAATTCTGTTTCTGAACAGCAGGTTACTGAAGGGCAGTGGGGGAAGTTTTGGTAGCCAATGGACCTCCTGCAGCCCTGTCCTTCTGTAGGGGGTTCCCGCCCTTCTTACCTCTTCTTGGCATCTGATGCTTTCCTCCCTCCTAGGGGCTGGACGCTCAAGTAGCTTGAGACTGCAAACTAGCAGGCAAATAACAATTTGGCATGGCACTTCTGTTCCCAGAGGTTTCTTGAATTAGATTCCATCCCACAAAGGGGTCCCTAGCCATTAGCGTGGGGCATCGCCCTGGAGATTAAAGGATACACCATGGATGGAGCTCTCTGGACAGGGACTAATAGGGGCTGGGCCAGGCAAAAGTGGATCCAGCTGCTTCTGGTTTCCTTTTATTAATGAGGTTAGTCCATCTGCAGGCAGATGGTTAGTCAGAACTTGGCCAAGAAAACACCTGCAACATCAGCCACCATGCCTGCTCTGGTGCAGCCAGGTGGAAACATGGGCAGAGAGTGCAGGGCTGCCACATTCGGTGACCTTGGCCTGACTCAGACATGAAGGAGGACGCTGAACACATGATTGAGCATGAACTTGCAGTGAGTTCACCTCAGATTCTTCTCAGAGAGACCAAGGGCATCCAGCAACCGAAGCAGCTCCTTGGGGTGGAGTGTGCTTGGGCCACATTCATTGGTATGAGCCATATTCATTGGCATATTCAAATGGACCATATTCACTGGCATGTGTAGGGCAGTGTAGGTACAGTATGTAAAAGCTGGAGTTTTGGATACACATGGACCTGGGTTCAAATGCCAGATCAGCCACTTACTAGCTATATGACCGGGTGAGTTATGTCTCTGAGAATCAGTTATTTTACCTGCTAGATGGAATTACTAACAGTGTCACGCTCATTGAGAGGATTACATAAAGTCCTGTATTTAGGCTGATAAACAGTCTTATACACGGTAAATCCTCAATTAGGGGTGGGTTGTTACTTGTGGACAATTAAACATCTTATAAGGATAACATATTTTTCTACTTATTTTTCAAGTCATAGTTTACATACAGTAAAATTCACTGTTTTTTAATGCACAATTCTATGAGTCTCGACAAATACAAAACTGTGTAACTACCACAGTAATAAAGATATAAGTGCCTCATATTAAAACCCTATTGGTAAAAATGTTTTTCTTTCAATGTCATTAAATCTGAGAAAGCCAGCCTCTAAAACTTGTTTTGGGTAAGCGAATGCAATATTCATGATTGGCTTAATTAACATCTTTGCATGGTACTGGTATACTGGCCCACCAAAATACCTCACTACTTTTTTCACCAATATTTATGATACTTTACATTAAAAGTGGAGTGTTTTTTTAAAATATTACCCAAACAATAAATAACTACACTTTCCTTTCAAATAGTAATCATACAGTCCCAAAGTGAATAGTGCGATCATTCCACCCATTCTCTTCCCCAAAGGAGGTGACAACCACTGTTAATCACTTGGTTCTTCTCCTTTGTGTCTTCCCCCCCCACACACACACACACATACACAGAGTGGTGTTGAGATTCTTCTTCATATTAAAGGGATTCTACTTTAGATTTCAGGGGGCCAGGAGGGAATGCAGAAGCAGAATGAAAGCCTCCAAGGAAGCACCGGAGACCTACTCTCTGCTCTTCTTCGCATACCCTTAGGCTCTGCTAGGAAAGGGATGCCTGCTTACGAGGTCTGTGGGGAGACCGTTTTGAGCTCCTTTTGTGAGAACTCTGATGAAAGGTGCTACATGAAGTGCAAAGACTATTTTTAAACGTCAGACAGAAAGCACTGGGCATTTGCATAGAGAAATTCAGAGCAGGTGAAATCTGACATTTCTAGGTGCCCACTTCTCTTCTTTGCCCACTTCTTGGCTGCCTACTTCTTTCCAGGGTAGCAGCCTGTGAAGCCACTATTGTTCTGCCCCTTTGGGTGCTGGGCAGAACACCAGTCACTTCCCAGAAGCACTGCTCATATGGGCTGGCCTTGAACTGAACACTTCCTCCTCTTACCTATAGAAAGCCCAGAGCCTATCTCAGTGATCCTGTCAGGGCCTTCTGCTAGAAAGTGCCCCCATCAGCAGTGCAGAGGAGGGGTTGGGAGGGCCAGAGAGTAGAAAATGGTTAGAAGGCAAGAAAGGATGAGGGCCTGAACTTAAGCAGTGGCCATGGGAGGAAGAGTGCTAGACACCTTTCTGAGTCAGAATCAGTGGACCTTGGTGACTGAATGTGTATGGGGGCACAGGCACTGGGGTGGGTAGGGAAGAGGAGAGGGGAGCGAGGTTGATACTGTTCTGGCTAGCATAGCTGAATAAGAGGCCAGTTATGTCATTAAAATATCAATGCTCCCATTGGACACAGGTTCCCTAGGCCAGCATTCCAGGTCCTGCTTACATTGCTACCTTGATCTTTCTCCCATCTGACCCCCTGACATGGGCGGATGTTTAACTAAGAGCCTGGCTCATAGGAAGAGCTCAAAAAATGGCAACCTATTTATATCTCCTGAGGCTTCACCTGCAGGTTCTGTTGCTATAGGGGCCACTTGGTTTTGTTCTCACTTATTGAGGTCACCTATGCCCACTGATAGAGCCTACACAAAGTCCATGGCATACTGACTAGCATATGTGTGAAATTCATCTCATATAGACAAACAGAGCCCTTCCAATGTATCCAGACCATAGCTACCTTTCCCCCTTGCTTCCAACACAGTTTAAAGAACAACACTTGAACAAATCACAACCACATGCTCAAGCCTTGTGGTTTGAGATGGCTTACATAAATTTTCCTTCTAATTCCTCTCCAAGAGCAAATTTACAACTTGCAGCATTGAACAGTGGAGTTTGGATCTCTAAAGCAGGTCAGTGAAGTCAGAACCTCAACCTACTTGCAGAGATATTATTTGCCACAAGGTATTGTCCCAAGACCAGCCTTACCTACCCTCTGCTGGTGCACATTCTGGGAAGGTAACAAATGTGATGGGTGGTGGGGAACCCATGCAGTTAGGATGGTGATGTTACTCTATTTATTTTTTAATTTTTTAATTATCCTGAGCAGGTGCGGCACAGTAATGTTACTCTTGACCCCACAGCTGCCAAGTGATCAGCAGATGCCTTCTACTGGCCTTGGAAATGTTTGCCCTTGTATTATTTTGAACAGCAGGTGTTAATTTCATTGGAAAAGCCATATCATTGAGAACTCTCCTTCCCTGTCATGAATTGGAAACTCTAGGTGAGCTACAGCTGATTCAGAGACAAGTAAAGTATTAATACTAAAGCAAAAGGGAGTTTAAGTCAAACATAAGGAAAGATTTTCTGAAAGGAGGCTGTCAAATATCTGGTTGGAGTTCTCCTCTCCTATATCATTTCATCATCATTTTTTCTTCTTCATTAATTTTCAGGCCTGTGGTGGGTAAAGCACAGAATTAAGTGCTAGGCTATAGAATAACATCAGAACTTTCCTCTTCAGAACTTTAGAGTTTTGTCAACAAGGAGAGAGAGAGAGAGACAGGGAGAGAGAGGATGTCACAGGTTTAATATCTGGCGTTCTGGTGAGAGTGAGTAACATGGTCTCTGGCAAGGGAATCAGACACCCTGATTATTTAACTCTGGGATGGAGTTCCCTTTATACCTTTGTCTCAGGTTTATCATTGAGTCCTACCGCTTTTACTCTGATAAGTATCTGGAAGGCTTTTGAAAAGTGATCAGTTTTCCTCTGACTGTGCTAAAATCAGAACACAGTCTGGATGGGATCTCTGATTCCCTGGAAGCCCTTAGGGTCCTTGTATAGTTGTCTTTTGTATCAGTTAAGATCACTTGTGGCTGTGATTAACAGAGACTGGAAACTGTCAACGGAAAAAAGCCAAGTCTGCAAATAAATTTTAAAGAGATTTATTTTGAGCCAAATTTGAGGACCATGACCCAGAGCCACTGCC
Organism: Microcebus murinus; assembly: GCF_040939455.1. NCBI lineage: Eukaryota > Metazoa > Chordata > Mammalia > Primates > Cheirogaleidae > Microcebus > Microcebus murinus. The sequence continues at coordinate 289,677 of NW_027438973.1, read as the reverse complement.
AAGAGGCCTTGGGCAAGTGGACTCGCTGTGGCTGGGTTACAGTTTAGTTTTATATATTTTTAGAGAGACAGGGGTTACAGGCAAAGTCACAAATTAATACATGAGAGGCATACATTGGTTTGGCCCAAAAGGGTGGGACATTTCGAAGGGGGGGGGCGCTTACAGGTTATAGGTGGGTTTAAAGATTCTTTGGCTGGCAATTGGCTGAGAGAGTTAGTCTTTATTTAGAAGACCAGAAAGGATATGCTTATTTTAAGATAAGGGTATGAGCACTCTGGGAGGTCCAGACAGGAGGACACTTTAAATTTACAATAGGCGCCTGCTAGGATGTTTTAAGATGCTTAAATTTATGAATAGGCATCTGCTAGGATGCTTGAGTTAAGACAGGGGCTTTTTATCTTTTAGGTGATGTTAATGCCATACCAGAATTAGGTCAGGAAGTAAACCACTGCTTTGTTTGGTTAACAAGAGCCACTTAGTGGGAATTTACTGTTTGTCAGCCTAACCCTGCTGGCCTTTTTACCATTTGCCAGCCTAACCCAGCTGGCCTCCTTAGGAAGGAGTTTTTAGCAAGAAAATTAGAGTTCAGTCCTCAGTTCCCCGTGTTGGCTAAAGATTATTTTATGGAATGTATATGTAGGCCAATAACTATTATGAGGTCTTATGGTGCTAGGAAGGCTCATTTTTAGAGATGTCTGGTCTTATGGTGCTAGGAAGGCTCATTTTTAGAGTTGTCTATTTGGTCACATGGTGTTGTGAAATAGGCGGTGTTATATTTTAGGGGAGGGACATGACTCTATTTGATTTAATAGCCAATTGTTAAAGGGGCCAGATAGAGTCAGGCCTCGGGCCTACTCTGAAAAAACATTTTGAACCAGATTTGTTTTGTGAGCTATTATGATTTGGGCCTTTGATTTTTTTTTTTCTTGTATTTGGTATAGCATTTATAGGAAACATAATAATAAGAGTCATAGGTAGAATTAGAAGGTAGCAAGCAGCTTAACCAGCTTAAAAAAAAATCCTCTGCATGCATTATTATATTTTTTAATTAGACTTATAATGTTTACCCTCTGTATTAACAGTTAATTGAACTTTATGGTAAATTTTATTTGAGGATTATAAAAACTGATACCAATTTAGAATCTAATAAATTTAATTTTTTTCTGGACAATTAGTCTTTATAGGTATAACATTTTGAGGAGGGCATAAATTAAACTTGAGAAACATTTGATTTTTAATATTTTAAAGGCAAAGCTATAAAATTAATTTACCTATAACTTGTAGCAAAATATAAGCATTATTAACAATTAAGCTAAGGAGGAAATTTAGTAATTTATAGTAAGGTGGCTGATAAATTATTTATTATATTTTTTTGGATAAATTTGTAACTGATAAAAATTATATTTAGTAAGTTTTAAGTCTATAGGAAGCAGAGAAAGACTTTTATGATTGGGATGGATATCTGCAGCATGTGGCCTGAAAAGACAGAGTATTTTATTTAGTATTCTTTTAGGCTTTTGTGTGTCTCTCTTTTATTTGGAGGGTCTAAACTAATTTTATTTTTCAGAATTGGCCCTTATAATCTGGCACGCCCCCTCTTCTGCGATATTCCCTGGGTTTAGAGGGAGGACATTTGAACAGGGCTTTGGCAGATTTTATGGTTTTAAGGTCTCAGAGATTAGGTAAACTTGCTAATTACTTAAAATTTGTCAGGACTCTGGAAAACAAAACAAAAGAATTAGTAATGTTTTAAATAGAGTCTTTATATGAAAATTTAGTTTTGTCTCATGAGGTTTGAGTTAGCCATACTTATGGTCATATTAGATTTTTAATTAAAGTCTTGGAACTTTGTTTTGTTTTAGTCTAGTGGTATATATAATTTTTTGTTAGAGGCGAGGACCCTCAAAGACCCTCAACTCCCCTATGACTCGTCCTACTGCACGGACTTCGCCCTGGAAAATTCCAGCTATAGCTCCGAGAAGAATGCAGTCCATGACGTGCTGACCACGGGATGCTCCAGGGTATGCTGACTGCAATTGTTCCCGACCACCTGCCAGGTTGGAGATGAGTAACCAGTCAAAAACAGGATACTGATAAGACACTGATTAGGGCTGATTAACCCAGACCCAAGCCTCATCGTCAACACTCTATTTTTTTGTTTCTACTTCCTTGTTTCTGTATGCTTATAAAACCTACTAAGAATCTAAGTAAAGCAGACCTTGACAACCATTCGCTTGGTCTCGTTTCTTTCTCTCGCTCATCTCTTTCAGGCACGGTCCCCCTCGCCCCCGCGAGTAACAGAAGGTCCCGCGGGTCGGGACAATTTTTAAAGTTATTAGAAACCAGTATTTAAGTGGATTTGTCAGTCTTTTTTATGGCCTTTACTTGAAGAAGCCAATTTTAGACTTAGCCAGAAAGAACCACTTTTTGAAATGAATTAAAGTAAAATAATAACTTAAAAGATGATAAAACTTGCCCAGCCATGGTTACAGACAGTTGACAAACCAAATTGGTTATTTTGTGATATAGCAATTTACATAATAACTATAATTATTACTGATATACATACCAAGACATGCCAATATTTTGCAAAACCAGTATATTAATAACATATAAGTATAGCCCAAAGAAAATTAAACACCATTTTATATTTGACAATGTTTTTTGGATGGTTTTGACACATTAAATAAATTTAATGTCTTTCTTAGACTTGTAGTGATTTTAATGTATAAAAAGCTAGTTTAAGGTCAAAAGGCTGGATTTAGAATTTAACTTTTGGAAAGGTCATTAAATATTAAAGGCTTAAAGCATTTGTTTATATATAATTATAAACCACTATAAAATAATTTAACAAAGAAAGAGAGACATTAAATAAATTTAAAGGTAATAAAGTTATATGGATATAAATCTTAACCCTTTTTTTTTTTTTTTTTTTAGTTAGTCAGAACTTAAAGAGAGCACAGGGATTATTTGACAAAGTATAAAATGTTTTACTAAAGCATAAAATGCTAATTATTAAAATTAAACAAAAACTTTTTGTATTACACTACTTTTTATATTAAAAGGAAAAAAACATGTTATAAAATTAAAATGAGTATATATTATGTTATTTTATTAAGAGTAAATTAATATTGACAGAAATTTTTGTTTTAGCCAAAATTTTTTAATAAATTTTTTTTATAAACTTTATTTTTACTTGCACATACCTTACACCATTTATAAAACATATCTTAAAACTTTTAATGTTATTTTAACATTCTCTTTTTTTAAATAACCATTTATTTTAGGACAAAAATTTTATGCAAGATTTTTTTTTTAAATTATTTTTTTGTTAACCTTTTTTACCTTATATTAACCTTTTTTACCAAAAATATATTTTTATATTTATTGTTCCTTTACATTTTTTTATATAAGTGGAATTTTGTTTTTATTTTTTTTAAATTTATTTTGATTTAGCCCTTATTAGACAAAGTTATATATTTTAATAAGAACATTTTGTTTTATAATTTTTTTTATTAAAAAATCTTATTTTTTTTTGAGAAAGGAGACTCAGTGTCTCAAATAAGTATAAGACCTAATAGACAGACTGCAGTACAAGTTAATAAGGAAGCTGAATTTGTGTCTTTTTTGCAGTTTATTAAAAGGTGAATAAAAAATTTTTTGTTATTTTTATTAATATCATATGACAATTTAGTTTAAAAGAGAAAACCAAATTTTATTGTATTAGTGTACTAATGATTAAAGTTAATTTTAATAAAATCTTATAAACAAATCTATCTAATTTTAACCTATAAGACTATAAGACTTTTATAAACCTTTTATAACCTTTAACTTTTATATCTATTTAATTTTTAATGATCATTTACATATTGAATAAGTAGTTTTAAAAAAACCAATCAATTAAACAAAATAATGGACTTAAACAGAACTTTAGAACAAATGGGCCTGACTGACATTTATAGGACATTTTACCTTAAAACCACTGAATACACATTTTTTTTATTAGCTCATGGGTCATTCTCTAAGATTGACCATATTTTAGGATATAAAGCATGTCTTAAACAATTTTTTTTTAAATAGAAATTATACCGTGTCTCTTTTTAGATTATAATGGAGTAAATGTAGAAATCAATTTTAACAGGAACTCTCATTTTTGCACAGAATTATGGAAACTAAATAACCTTTTACTAAATGATTACTTTATAAACGAGGAAATCAAGATGGAAATTAAAGGATTTTTTTTGAACTAAATGACAACACAAGTTATCAAAACTTGTGGGAGTAAAGTCTATTTTTATAAATGCCTATAAACAAAATTATCTTTTAACAAAACTAATACTTATGTTATAGGGTTGTTTTTTTTTTATCTAGAAGTTTTAATTACACGTGCTAATTATAATGTCAACTCTTAGAAAAATTTAGGAAGTTAAACTTTGAACTGTTAGTCACCAATTGTATTAGTATTTTTAAATATAAAGCTATGAAGGTATAAACTTAAACTTATATTTAAGAACTGATGTTTTAGTACTTTACCTTATAAATGACCCATTTATAAGGGACATATAATGACATTTTATGATTATTTTTTAACTTAACATGACTTTAAGATTTATTTGTATTTATTACATTTGTATTTACCTAATTTATTTATATTAACAGCTTATTTAGATTTTAGCTATTAAAAGTTTAAGTTACTTTATTAACCATTTTTATACCTTGTAAATTAGATACATATAACAGAACACAGATTAAAATACAAACTCAAATCTTATTAGAAACAATAAGCATTTAAATAAGACTTGTTATTTTAAACAAAATATAACATTACTTCTAAATTTTGTAAACATAGTAGTCATTTTAGAATATTTTGTTTAAAGGTATTTGCTAATTAGATTTTTTTAAAACATCACATTCCCAAACAAAATTTATTGGCATCATAGGGGAATGTCTCTGGCACCCAAAGTTTGGGAGCAAAGGCCACTGTTTTCTTAAAGGCTTGCTGAAAATGTATTGACATTAAAAGTAATAGGATTAATAAGAGAAGGACTTAAAACTTATATATGGACGCTTTTAGAATGAACACAAACATGCAGGGGAAATTGTCCATTTTTTTATGTTTAAAGTATGGACAGCTGTGTAGAAAGATGATTGGACAAAAAGGATATGAGCTAATTCTAACAGGCTTAGTGGCAGAACCAGCAAGGCATTTTATATTTAGATTTTACTTGGCCTTTTGAGTGTGCATTTTTCCCTTTTGGGTGTAGGACAAAGCCCTTTTTGGCATGGGGTTTTACAGTAAAACAAAGTAAAAACAAAGTAGGTCAGATAATTGCTTTATGGCCATTTTACATGAATAATTTTAGGCTTTATGGCTAGCTTTAGGGAAGAATTGGCACAAGAGGCGAGCAAGGTTAGAAAATTTTGCTTTTGAAGCCTTTATTTTAAACTAATTTTTTTAATCCCATCAACATAAGATCTCCTGGCTGTAGACTGAGGAAAAAACTTTTAGCACCATTTGTTAGCACCTCAAACAATGATATAAAGTGGTAACATGCTTTTTACATGAGGCTCAAGATTAAGCTGTTAAAAAAAAACTATCTAAATGGTCTCAAAACAATGTTTAGTGCATAAACTTGAGCACATTTATAGAGTAAGATTACTTTGAGATTTTTATGGATTTTAACCATCATTTACTTTTTATCTTAAATAAATTGCTATATAAAAATTAATAATTTAGAAATTTTTTTGGGGCAAAAACTCTATTACAGTAATACAATGTAATTATAACCAGCTAGATTGTAAAGAGTAGGACAAAAATGGACAAGACTAAGGTAAAATTAAAGCTTTTAATTTAAGTTTTTTACAACTTTTAGGACGACTTTGAATTTTTAACAGTACTGTTAAATGAATTGAACACACCTTGTGCACCTCTCTACAGGCATTGAATGAGTGGAGGTAAACTATTTCTGCAGTTAGGATTAAAAGACTAAAACCAAAATGTTTGTTTTTTTTTTTATATACCTTTAAGGATTAAATTTGTGTTTGTTTTTTTTTCTCTACTTGGTGTTTTATCTATTCTAATTTGCTGACTTACGCACATTTGCATTTTTACCTTAAAGTTAAACACATAAGTATTTTTGTTGGTAACCCAGATTTAGTTAATATTATTTGACCAAATATTAAATTTACTTTACTTATTAAAAATTACCCATTACTTTTGTCTTTGGCTGAGTTTATATTTTTATTAAACCTTTATACCTTAAGAACTTAAAAATGTCCAGTAAAACCTAGGCAAAAACAAATGTATGCTGACAGTTTGAAAGTGTGGAGAAAAATCTAACCTGCCATTCTGCTTCTGTAAACTCTGCTCGCTCAACCCTACTCCCTCCCCCGCCGGCGCCACTCTGTAACTCCCCAGCCTTTAGTCCTTGGAAATTACTGACCAAGATTAGAAGTTCCCGACATTAGCTAATGTGGTACATGTTTGTGCAAGGTCAAAGCCCATGAAACTTTCCCCCCACCCTGTGACCCCTAGCCACCTGCGTGTGGTTTCTGTCTATAAAAATCCTAAGGAAAAAAAGGGCTGGTGCGGCAGCTTCCTTAGCTCGCTTGCCCCTGCGCGCGCTGGTAAATGAATCCACCTCATGCTATTGCATCAAGTCTCTGGACTCTGAGTTTTTTTTTGAGCGGTCGTCTCTCCCCCACACGGGCTGTACATTTCTGCGGCCCAACATTTTGGGGGCTCGTCCGGGATCGGAAAGGCGACCCCTCTTAAAAGACCGGCGGCACCAGGCTTGGAGGTGGGCAGACTCCGGAGTCATCCTTTATGTTTGTCTCTGTGTTGTATGTGATGTGTCAGTTTTGAAGTTTGAATTTGGAACGACAGGGTACTAACTCCGTGAGGAGGAAGTTCCTCTGGACCAAGATAGGGTTCTTGGCGGCCAGAAAAACTGTCGCCCTGGAGGACGCTCCAGGGATTAGGGGTGACCAGGTGGCCTTGGTTGACTCCATTTGTTTGCCTGCAAGTTGTTGCAGGATTGGGCAAAAATAACCCTAGGGTAAGGTATCGTTGTTTGTTTGTGTTTGTGTAAAAAAAAAAGCAAGTGGCTTCAGTGTTTGTCTGCAGTTTGTGTTGTCGCTCTTTCCTTCTTTGTTCTCCTTTTTACTCATCCAGGAATTATGGGCCAAGGGAAGAGTACTCCTCTCTCCCTCACCCTGACACATTGGAAGAAAGTACGAGACCGGGCCCACGACCTGTCCGTCATCATCCGGAAGGGCCCCTGGCAGACGTTTTGTGCCTCTGAGTGGCCCTCCTTCGGTGTGGGGTGGCCCTCAGATGGAACTTTTAACCTCTCTGTTATTTTTGCAGTGAAGAAAAGAATCTTCGCGCCACACCCCTAAGGACACCCGAATCAGGGCCCCTACATCGTTGTGTGGCAAGATCTCGCCCAGAAACACCCCCCCCCTCGGGGCAAGACTGCGGGTTTCCCCTCTGGCCCTAGTGGCCCAGACGACTTCGGATCCAGCCCGGCAGTCTCGGCCATTGACTGACCCGCAGGCTGATTCCCTCCTCCTTGATTCTCCCCCACTTTACCCCCCTCTTCCACAGGTCGCCCCTTCACTATCAGGGCGCGCCCAACCCTCGGCCCCCTTGACTGGGGGACCAGCTCAAGGCACCAGGAGCAGGAGGGTTTTTCCTCCGTCCCCAGATTCCACTGTGGCTTGTCCCCTTCGTCCTGTGCCGATTCCCAACCATAGTTCCGGGGAGGGTGACGATGCAGCCCCCCTTCAGCTCCTCCAATATTGGCCCTTTTCCACAGCAGACCTCTACAATTGGAAAACCAACCACCCACCTTTCTCTGAAGACCCCCAGCGTCTGACTGGGCTGGTCGAGTCTCTAATGTTTTCCCACCAGCCCACTTGGGACGACTGTCAGCAGTTGCTCCAGACCCTTTTCACCACAGAGGAACGGGAACGAATCATCTTGGAAGCACGGAAGAATGTTCCCGGACCTGATGGACGCCCTACTCAGCTTCCTCCCGTCGTCCCAGAGGCCTCCGGCGGCGCGGGCGCCGCCCTCCTCCCCACTCCCCGGCCCGCTCCCGGGGTCCCCGCGGCCCGCCGAGTAGCGCGTCCCGAGTCCGGGTGCGGGGCCTGGTCGGCGCGGTTCCGCGTCTCGGCCGTCTCCCCCCGCTGCCCCCGGGGTCGCGGTGCGGTCGAGGGGCGGTTCTCTCGCCGCCGCCGGCCCCGGGTCCGCGCCTCACCGGTCCGTGCTCCCCCCCTTGATGGATGCCGCTTTTCCTATGACTCGGCCTGGCTGGGACTTCAATACGGCAGAAGGTAGGGAGCGACTGACCGTCTATCGCCAGACTCTAGTGGCAGGCCTCAGAGGGGCGGCACGACGCCCCACCAATTTGGCTAAGGTAAGAAAAGTCCTTCAAGGACCAACTGAGCCCCCGTCCGTCTTCCTTGAAAGACTGAGGGAGGCATTCAGACGGTATACCCCCTTCGATCCCACCTCTGAAGGACAAAGGGCCTCGGTAGCCATGGCCTTCATAGGCCAGTCGGCCCTAGACATTAAAAGGAAGCTTCAGAGGTTGGAGGGGATGCAGGATTTTACTCTACTAGAGTTAGTTAAAGAAGCAGAGAAAGTATATCATAAAAGGGAAACAGAAGAGGAGAAGGAGCAGAAAAGGGAAAGAGAGAGAGAAGCAAGAAAAGATAAGAGGAAAAAGAGACAGGAAAAAAAAGATTAACACGTATCTTGGCCGCAGCTGTAGGTGATAATAGGCCAGCACCAGTGTATAAGAATAAAAAGCCGGAGAACTCGAGTACTAGGCCACCGTTGAGGCCAACTCAATGTGCTTTTTGCAAAGAAAATGGACATTGGAAAAAAGACTGCCCTAAGCTGCGGAATAAAGATAAGGTCCTGGCCCTTCAGGAGGACAGTGAATGAGATAGTCGGGACTCGGCCCCCCTCCCTGAGCCCAAGAAAAAGGGGGTCAAAGGTGGCTCACAGAGGCCCGCAAAAACACGGTCACTCAGATTCCGAGGCCCCGCTCCCCCCGTCAAGTATGAGAATGAGAAGAAGGGGGTTGCTCGGGGAGTATTGACTCAGACCCTGGGGCCTTAGAAAAGACCGGTAGCTTACCTGTCCAAGAAATTAGACCCAGTGGCTAGGGGATGGCCGCCTTGTTTAAGGGCCATAGCAGCCACTGCCCTGCTTGTAAAAGATGCAGACAAACTTACTCTGGGGCAAAAGCTAACAGTTATAGCCCCCCATGCGCTAGAAAGCATCATCCGGCAACCCCCCGACCGGTGGATGTCCAATGCCCGGATGACCCACTATCAAAGCTTGTTGCTGGACAGCGAACGGGTTTCTTTTGGAGCCCCGGTGGCTCTCAACCCGGCCACACTGTTGCCGGAGAAGCATCCAGAAAACAGAGAAGTCCTTCATTCCTGTCATGACATTCTGGCAAAAGAGACAGGGCCACGTAAGGGCCTCCGGGATAAGCCGCTACCCAACCCACACTGCACCTGGTTTGCCGGCGGGAGCAGCTGCATCCATGAAGGTAAAAGGGTCGCAGGGGCGGCGGTGGTCAGCAAAGATCAGGTCATATGGGCTGGTAGCCTACCTGAGGGAACCTCTGCCCAAAAGGCGGAGTTAGTTGCCCTGACACGAGCCCTCGAGCTGGCAGAAAGAAAAAAGGTCAACATTTACACAGACAGCCGTTATGCTTTTGCAACAGCCCACATCCATGGAGCCATATACCGCCAGAGAGGCTTGCTCACCTCCTCGGGAAAAGAAATAAAAAACAAGCAGGAAAGTTTACGTCTCCTTGAGGCTGTTCACGCCCCCCAGGAGGTGGCCATTATTCATTGCTCTGGGCACCAGAAGAGAACTTCTGAGGTGGCCCAGGGGAATAAAAAAGCTGACTTTGAAGCAAAACAAGCAGCTCTAAGGTCAAGAACTCTGATTTTTGCCGCCAGTCCCCCGGTGGCCTCACTGACATTCCCTCACTACTCCTCAGAAGAGGAGGAGAGCCTAACAAAAAAACCTGCCAAGTTCTCTAAAGATCAGCAAGGGATCTGGAAGACTAGAAAGGGAAAAATTGTCCTGCCCAAAGAAGCCGCTCAGGCATACTTAAAGCAATTGCATCGTCTTACTCATTTAGGAGCAAAGCATCTACGCTCCAATTGCCAGTCTACAAAATACCACATCCGGGGACTCAGTCGCTTAACTGAGGAAGTAGTTCACCAATGCAAAGCTTGTCAACTAGTAAACTCTCACCCCTCTCAGGCTAGCCCCCGGCGGCGCCTAAGGGGAGAGCGTCCTGGGGACAATTGGGAGATAGATTTCACAGAAGTAAAACCAACCCGGTATAGATACAAATATCTTCTAGTTTTTATAGACACCTTTTCAGGATGGGTAGAGGCTTTCCCCACAAAGAAGGAGACAGCAACAGGTGGCCAAACGAGTCCTGGAAGACATCTTCCCCAGGTTCAGAATCCCTAAGGTAATTGGATCTGATAACGGCCCAGCTTTCATTGCACAGGTAAGTCAGGGAATGGCCAAGATACTAGGGGCGGATTGAAAATTGCATTGTGCCTACAGGCCCCAAAGCTCAGGTCAGGTAGAAAGAATGAATAGAACACTAAAAGAGGTCATGACTAAATCATCCTTAGAGACTGGCGTGGCAGACTGGACAGTCCTCCTCCCCTTCGCCCTCTTCCGCGTTCGCAATACGCCTGGCCCTCTAGGAATAACACCGTTTAAAGTTTTGTTTGGGGCCCCACCACCTCCTTTCATGTCTAATCCATGGTCCATGCCACCTGACACTGATGCTAATGTTCCCCATTCCCTACTCGCCAGGTTAAAAACCCTTGAAATTGTTCACAGGGAGAAACAGGACAGCTATTAAATTCTTTGACCTTGTTTTTAGCTATGGTAACCCTGCTATCGACGCCTACCCAGGCAGCCACCTATTGGACTTATATACCAGACCCCCTTCTGCTCCCCCCGGTGGGCTGGGGAGAGGGTGTTGTTCCTGTCTATGTCAGTGATCCCAGGGCTCTGGGAGCACCCACTAATGATCACATCCAGCATGCTAAGGTATCTGCTTATAATTGCACAGGACTCATCCGTGATGTTCCTATCTGTTTCCACCGTGAGGGTTATTTTCCAGGCTGTGTTCTTGTATCTACTTATGTATATCACAATATAAAAGGTATTAAATGGACTGTGTTTATGTCAAGTTTAGACAGGCGATTTTCTGGCTCTGCACCCTCTGATTTGCCGCCGCCGCCCAACATACTTCCCTGTGAAAAGGAGCTGGTTGTTTCTACTCTGCACGTGCCCTGGAGACGTTGCCGTGAACCGACTGCGACTAAGATTCCTATTCTTGGGACGACTCAGAGCATATATGATTGGACCCCAGCAAAAACTGACAATGAGTATTTGGGAGACAAGGGTTTTGTTGAAAGGCTATGGACAACTACTTCAAAGGTATACCAGACTAGTATCTGGAAACTTGTTGCAGGAACGGGTCAATTCTCTGCAGAGTGTGTGGTAGACTCTACACCAAAAATACGCCTAAGGACTATTTCTGCCTGTGTCCCTGAACCTTTTGTACTCATAATAAGCAAAGTGAATATTCACACTGTCACTCATGGTTTTAAAATATCATGCCTTAATTGTCAACTAACTAATTGTATAACAATCCCTTGCCTATTCTGATAGAATGGTTATGTTATACCGCCCTGCTTTTATGGTGGTCCCAGCTAATGTCTCTGGTCCATGGTATAATGATAAAGGATTGCAAATGTAAAAGGAGGTGAACTCTATTTTGCTAAGGACTAAAAGATTTATTGGGCTACTCATTGTTAGAGACTCCTCCCCTTAATACTAGCATTGCTACGGAAGCCCGAGATTTCCTCAATCAACTCTTAGGGCATGTTCCATCTTTTAGAAATTTTAAAAGCTTATTCTCTATGATTATTGGGGCTCTTGTTTTTCTCCTGCTAATTTTGTGTGTTACGCCTCTGCTACTGCGACTGATTGTTAAGAACATTTTGGCTGTTAAAGTTGCCATATACTCCACTAACTTGCAAATGAAAGCTTACCAGTGACCCTCCAATTAATTATAAAGGGAAGGGAGAGATGTTGGGAGCTGTCCCGAACACGAGAAAGTTAAAGTGTGGTTGCTGCCCGGAACACTGGGGTCCTAGAGACACAGCACCTGGCGCCTTAACTCATAGCTCTGGCATTCTTGGCCTTTCTTCTAGCTCACGGAGGGTGCTAGAGATAACAATAGCAGTTATAGAAGGTCACTAAAATAAGCTGACTAGTGACATTCATCCAAGAACAGGTCAGCACTGTCCGGTTAATGGTTTTACAACAGCAGTATCAGCCACTCGCTATAGATGATAACCTATAGTTTTAAGATTAAAACTCTCAAAAAGAAAAAGGGGGGAATGTGGAGAAAAATCTAACCTGCCATTCTGCTTCTGTAAACTCTGCTCGCTCAACCCTACTCCCTCCCCCGCCGGCGCCACTCTGTAACTCCCCAGCCTTTAGTCCTTGGAAATTACTGACCAAGATTAGAAGTTCCCGACATTAGCTAATGTGGTACATGTTTGTGCAAGGTCAAAGCCCATGAAACTTTCCCCCCACCCTGTGACCCCTAGCCACCTGCGTGTGGTTTCTGTCTATAAAAATCCTAAGGAAAAAAGGGCTGGTGCGGCAGCTTCCTTAGCTCGCTTGCCCCTGCGCGCGCTGGTAAATGAATCCACCTCATGCTATTGCATCAAGTCTCTGGACTCTGAGTTTTTTTTTGAGCGGTCGTCTCTCCCCCACACGGGCTGTACATTTCTGCGGCCCAACAAAAGCATTTTTACTATTACTTTACTAATAACACCTTTTTATTTATTAATAATAACACAGCTTATTTTCCAACGGTTACTAAATTTACATGAAGCATTTGGGTTTAATTTATGAGCGCTTCTTTAATTTTAAAACGGTCTGAAACTTATAAGCACAAACATGTGATACATGGACAGACATAAAACATATCTAAACATATACGCTCTCTCAGACACATACATACACACAAAGTTCTGATAAATTTTATCCTAGAACGTTACCCATGAAATGGTAGCACAAACTCACCAGTCTGTAAAAGAAAGCTGGATCTAAATTTCTTCTGATGAGACTGGAACTTGTTTACCTGGCAAACTTTAGTTGACCTGATAGGTAACTTAATTAGGCCTGTGGATCAAAGTTTTGGGTAAAGCAGTTTTTATGGCAGTTTGATTTTTTTTTTCTTTAGTGCAAAACAAGTTTTCTATGTTAGCATTTTAGCTAGAACTGGCTGCAAGGTCTCCAGGTAGCCTTTTAATTGTAAATACCACAAACAATGACTTATCTTAACATTCACTAGAAAAAGTTAGCAGATTTTAGAGTAGCCAGACAGGAAGAGAGAGATAGCTAGAGACATTTTAATAGTGGGGGGTCGACCATTTTAGCTCTGAATTTTTCTTGATGTAATTTTGCCCTTTCTTAAAAACTTGTGCACAAGAATTAGCTATAACCAGCTGGAGCCCTAGAAAACCTGGCATGCCTTTGAATCTTTTTGTTTATAAAAATACTTGCAAGTAGAGGTACCACAAACCAACTGGGGTGCCCCCAAAGGAGTCATTTTCTTTGCCCTTCCTCTTTTTTTTTTTTTTTTTTTTTTTTCTGTAAGGAACCGAACTGTGGTCTAGGGTTTGGTGTCCTGGATCAGAGTGTGCTGCTTGTGGGTGGGGCTCCTCAATGTTTCACCATTAAGTGGGTCCCACCCTCTTACATGTCTCAGTTTTTCTTTGTGGGGGGATCCTAGTACCTCTAAGAGGGCTCAAAAGGCTGAGTGATCAGCTCTTATGTGCGTTTCCTGAAGGAGCCTTTTTTAAATTAATTTGTTGGGGGGTTCCCTGTGGGGCTACTCGAGCCTTGGGGAATCGCCCCAGGCAACTCCCATTCAGGGCCCTGGTCACCCAGGGCTGCCTTAGGTCTGGGAGGAGTAAGCTGCCCCTTTTCTTCGGAGCTGAGAAACTCAGTCTCTCATCTATCTACAAATAGGACAGTTGGGTTCTTTGCCAAATGCGCAGACAAGCCAATTGAAACTAGTTTTGAGAGGAAAAAAAAAGGCAACGGAGAAAGCCCTTTAGAGTGCACCTCCAAACCTAAATTAGGATCCCAAACAACAATTCCTAGGAAAAGAACCAGCTCAGAATAAACCAAGACCATCAACCAAAAAAACGGGAGGTCCGGATCTCAGGAGGACTTACCAGTTCCCGCCAAAGGAGAAGCTCGGAGTCAGAGGCCTAAAAGGGCCATGCCAGTACCTGGCGCCGAGTCCGTGCTGCTCCTTAGGCGGCCCTGAGTCTCCTCTGAGATCCTGCCGACTACGCCAAAATTGTCAACGGAAAAAAGCCAAGTCTGCAAAATAATTTTAAAGAGATTTATTCTGAGCCAAATTTGAGGACCATGACCCGGAGCCACTGCCAAGAGGCCTTGGGCAAGTGGACTCGCTGTGGCTGGGTTACAGTTTAGTTTTATATATTTTTAGAGAGACAGGGGTTACAGGCAAAGTCACAAATTAATACATGAGAGGCATACATTAGTTTGGCCCAAAAGGGTGAGACATTTCGAAGCAGGGGCTTACAGGTTATAAGTGGGTTTAAAGATTCTTTGGCTAGCAATTGGCTAAAAAAGTTAGTCTTTATTTAAAAGACCAGAAAGAATATGCTTATTTTAAGATAAAGATAATGAGCACTGTGAGAGGTCCAGACAAGAAGACACTTTAAATTTACAATAGGCGCCTGCTAAAATGTTTTAAGATGCTTTAAATTTAAGAATAGGCATCTGCTAGAATGCTTGAGTTAAGACAGGGGCTTTTTATCTTTTAGGTAATATTAATGCCATACCAAAATTAGGTCAAAAAGTAAACCACTGCTTTGTCTGGTTAACAAAAGCCGCTTAGTGAGAATTTACTGTTTGTCAGCCTAACCCTGCTGGCCTTTTTACCATTTGCCAGCCTAACCCAGCTGGCCTCCTTAAGAAAGAGTTTTTAGCAAAAAAATTAGAGTTCAGTCCTCAAAACAACAGCAGCTCACACAAGATGCAAGGTTATTTCACACTCACATAAATGTCCAGAGGTAGGCAGTACAGGCTTGTCTAGTGGTTCTATTCCAAAAGTGGATAGGAACCCTGGCTCCTTATAATTAATTTTTTTCTCCTTCTATGGTCTCAATTCCCAAGGTTTTCTCATGGTCCAAGATGCTGTTTCAACTCCAGCCATCTTGTAGGCAATCCATCCAATAGAAATGAGGCAGAGATGAAGAGGAAGAAAAGACCATGTAACAGAAGTTTCTTCAGGAGCAATTTTCAAGCTTTCCCGTGATTCTTCCACTGACTTCTCATCGGCCAGAAGTTAGTCACATGGCCACACTTATAGGAAGCTAAAAATGGGGATTTAGGAACATGGAAGAAGAGAAAAGTAGCTACAGGGGATAGGGGAACCACAGTGTCTCCCTCATCTTAACACTTGCCTTGTAGAATTATGAAATTCTGTGATTCTGCAACATTCTTTTTGGAATTATTGTAAGACAAAGTTACAGTGTCCACATCCGATTTTTTAAGTGTGGTCCCACTTCCCTTGTATGATCGTTGCAGAGGTGGAGCTGGTAAAGCATTGCTGTTGTGTATTGCTTATCTAGAATTTGGTAATGCAGTTTCTCCTATGACATCATTGCCTAGGTTTTGGACGTATGATCTATAAATGTTTCCTGTTGGGCAACTTTGCAACTTCAGTCGCTAGGTCACAGGATCGTAATTCCAAACTTTTTCCCTCCTCACCCATCTTCTCAACCTACCTGCCTGTCTCAGAGAAGGGGATGCCCCTGCCGTGTTCAGACTAATCCTGGTCCCTGTGCCCAGGCTCACAGCTCTTCCAACCTTCCTGGGGACCTTCCTGCAAAGATGTTTCTATTTTGTATCTTGAATCTTCCTTTCAGGTTCATCCCCATTCTCTTAGACTAACACATATTCTTTCCCTCTGGTCCAAATGTGTTTTCTTTCTCTTCTATATTTGGCCTGCTCATAGCTTATGTTCCCTATTTGCTCCTCAGCCCATTGCATTTACTATTTTCCTCATACAGATACAATCTATGTAAGTAACCTCAAGAGAATAGATAACAGTAAGCTATAGGAAAACAATTAGGAAATGATGAGTTTTAAGTATCCATTACATTTGTTTTCAATATATTTTATTTAATTATAATTTTCAAAAAAATAAAATAAAATAAATAATAATTATTATAGTTTTCTTTACTAATTATCATGGAGCCTTGGTCCAGTTATGTAACCTCATGGTTCCTTAGTTTTTTCATCTGTCAGATGGGTCAAATATAATTCCAGACTCTTGAGATTTCTTTGAGGATGCCTGCTGTTCATTTCCCACTACCAAACTTACTTCCCCGAAAGGTTGCTTTCTGGGCCCAGGTTCGTGTTCTGCCTTGACTCCTGATTTCCAGGCCCTTTTCCAGGGCTAACCTACTATTTGCCTATCCTTCAGCTTGGCACCCAAGCCTTATATCCCTTTAATTCCTGGTTCTTTGGCTTCTGATAAGAGATCTCAACAGCCCTATGTCCCAGCCTCCTGTGATAATGGGCAACACCAATATTCATGGTGGCTTTTGTCTCTAATCTTGTTACTTCATTCGTTTGTTTGTTAATTTAGTCAATAGACTTTTCATAATTATGGCTAGTACAAACCAAGGAGCAATTGTGCACTAGGCACTGTGCTAAGTTCTTTACATGATAATCCACAGAGCATTCCCAGGAGGGATTTCAAAGGTTTGGTATCATTCACCAATGAGGTCATCTGACCCTGAGATTTTCTTCGTAGGAAGGTTTCTTGATTAATAATTCAATTTCTTACTTATCATAGGTCTATTCTGACTTTCTACGTCTTCTTGAGTCAGTATCGGTACTTTGTGTTTTTCTAAAAATTTCTACATTTTATCCATGTTGTCTAATCACTTGGCACACAGTTTTTCTTAGTGTTCCCATATACACTGTAATCCTTTTTATTTCTGTAAGGTCAGTAGTAATGTCTCTTCTTTAATTCATTATTCTAGTAATTTGAATCTTCTATCTTCTTTTCTTAAACAATCTAGCTGTAGTTTTGTCCATTTTATTGAGGTTTGCAAATAATGAACTTCGAGTTTCATGATTTTTTTCTATCATTTTTGTATACTCTACTTGCTTATTTCTGTATTAATCGATATTATTTCTTTCCTTCTGGTTGCATTAGGTTTCATTTGCTCTTATTTTTATATTTTCTTAAGATGGAAGACTTGGTTATTGGTTTAAGATCTTTCTTCTTTTATATATTGGCATGTACAGTTGTATACATTTTTCTCTAAGCCTGGCTTTCACTGCACCTTATATATATTGTTATGGTGTTTTTATTTTCATTCATCTCAAAGTAGTTTCTAATTTTCCACATGATTTCTGCTCATTGGTTATAAATAACCAGTAAAGTAACTAAAGTAATGTGTAAATAAATTTCCACATATTTGTGAGTTTCCCAAGCTTCCTTCTGTTATCGACTTCTAATTTCATTCCATTGTGATCATAGAACATAATTTGTATTATGTATAACATTTTAAACTTACTGACATTTGTTTTATGGGCTAGTATATGGTCTATCTTGGAAAATCTTCCACGAGCACTTGAGAAGAATGTGTATTCTCCTATTGTTGGTTGGGGTGTTCCGTAGATGTCTGTTAGGTCTAGTTGGTTTATAGTGTTGTTCAAATCTTCTATTTCCTGTTGATCTTCTGCTTAGTCATTTTATTCACTGTTTAAAGTGGAATATTGAAGGCTCCAACTGCTACTGCTTAGTTGTCTATTTCATCCTTAAATTTCTGTCAGTTTTTCTTCATGTATTTAGTGTTCTGCTATTAAGTGCACATATCCTTATAACTTTTATGTCTTCTTCATGTATTGACTCTTTTATCATTATAAAATGCCCCTCTTTTTCTATAGAAACTTTTTTTTGTTTCAAAGTCTATTTTATTTGATATTCCCATAGCCACTTTAGCTTTCTTATGACTGTTGTTTTCATGATATATCTTTTTGTCCATCCTTTTACTTTCATATATTTTTATATCTTTGAATAAAAATATCTGCTGTGGGCATCCTATAGTTAGTTGTATTATGCATTTTATTCAGTCTGACAATTTCTGCTTTCTTATTGGATTGTTTAATCTATTCACATTTATGTTACTAATGGTATAGTTGGGTTTATGTTTGCCATTTTACTTTTTGTTTTCTATATGTCTCATGTCTTTTTGCTCCTCTACTTCTTCTTTACCACTTTGTTTTGCATTAAGTGAATACTCTGTAAGATAGCATTTTTATTTCTTTAATGATTTTTTTTTCATTTTTTTATGTTTCATTTTTCTTAGTGGAAAAAAACCTTCATACTCCATAACAAAAAGACTTAATAGCAGTCATTGCTCATTTCTCCCACCTATCCAACCCTTTACAACCAACAATGTACTTTCTGTCTCTATATTTTTGCCTATTCTAGACATATCAATATAATCAATCATACAACATGTGGCCTGTTGTGTCTGGCTACCTTTACTTAACACAATGTTCTTGAGGTTCATTCATATTGTAGCATGTATTAGTACATCATACTTTTTATGACTGAATAATACTTCATTGCATAGATATGTATTTTATTTATCCATTTATCATCTTATCATCTTTTTTAACCTTTTTTTTATAAAAGAACTTTTTCACTAATCTCTATAATGCTATCTATAGAACATCTATGAATACGTTTTTGTGTTAATGTATGTTATTTCTTTTGTATCAGTTTTCATCTGATAAATGCACATATCCTTTCTTGGGAGGAGGCTCAATGCATGTCAGGATTTATTAGTTCTGGAATTACCACAGGTATCCAAGTAGGAGAGGAGTGAGCCACTGAAGGAACCATAAGTGATTTATGAGTCATAGACAATTCCACTATACTAAATGTAGTTTAAGATCTCTTAGCGGTTTTCTCCCTTTGGATATACCCCAAGAGCAATGTACAATCAAAATACTGTGTGTTGATGCCACCTGATATAATTATTCTCTATTTGACTTTGCCTTCAATTTATAAAAGTTCATTTTTCTTGACTTTTTTATGATTAGTAATTGCCTTTTTAAAAATAATGTGAGGCTGCAACAGCAAATAAGCAATTAAAAAAAAAAAGAAAAAAAAGAAAAAAAAATGTGAGGCATTTGTATGATTCCAAAAGAAGGTATGTTCAAAGTGATATGTCTTCTATCCTGATTCCCTCTTTCCTGTATCCTCATTCTCATTATAGGTAACATTTGCTTTTAATTTTTCCCTCTGTTGTTTCCTTTGGTAAATGTAAGCAAATATATAAAAGAACATATATATCTATAAATATATAATGTTCTTACTCATATATAAACAAGAAAAATATTTATATACACATATATGTATATAACTTTTGTGTAAGGAAGGGAGAAAAGTAGGGAAATTTTCTCCCTTCCTTACACAAAAGTTACACAGTTCTTTTCCTTACTTTTTCACTCAATAAGAAGTCCTAGAGGTAATATCATAATAGTACATAGAAATCTTTCTCATTACTTTTTACAGCTGCAGAGTACTCCATTGTTTAAGCATGCCATAGTTACTCAATGAGTCCCCTATTGATGGACATTTAGTCCAAACTTTGAATTCTGGCCTTATACTTCTCCAAGAACTCTAGGACTCGACATGTAATACCAGGTTGCAAGCATTCAAGGCTTTAGCAAAAGATTTTCCTATTGAACACAAATGAATTTGTTTTTCAAAAGGCTGCAGAAGCCAAGAGTTGTTAAAAATTTAGAGCAACATGGAGCTTCACTCTTCTCAATGTGAGTATTTTTAAACTTCCCATGTTTTTACAACTTCTGGCTGGTTTAAGTCCATGTCATGCTCATGCAGGATTAGTTTTCTGAATTACCTGTCTGTTTTCAAGGAACAGCTTAGAGAGATTGCTTGGCAACAGTCTAGGCATATGAACATGGTTTCCACAGATTTTCTCATCTGTCTTGTCTAGATGTATTTGAAATCTATTCGTGTAAATACCATATTTTTTATATTTATTGAGTAAATTTTATGCACTTAACTTTGCCCTTTCAGCCACATGTATAGTCTCTTGATTTTTGTGTCTAATTTAATTTAGATCTCTTTAGCTATAAGCTGAGAAGAGATCCCTATTTGTATATCTTAGAAATCAGTGGCTTTTGGTTCTATCACTGTACAGCATATAAGCCTATGGGAAGTGAGGAGGGCCTTTAGCACATAAAACTCAGCAATTAACAACCTAGAGCAGAGGGACCGAACCATGTGATATACTGGTGTGCATATGCATGTGCGTGTTTGTGATGTGTGTGTGTGTGGGGGGTGGGTGTGTGTGTTTGTAGTGGTATTGGGCACATGGCATAAGGATAACTCTGTTCCTTCAGGATACGCTGTGTCTCAAAAGAATTACATACAAGCTCCGTGATGTCACCTGCTCTCAAAGAGAGCCTGTACAATTCCTGAAGGCTTTTATACCAGGAAGTGGGTTTTCCAAGTTTCCTCCCTGTTGCAAAAGCGACTTCAGCAGCTCATTATGTGTTAGGAGGCCTCTGAAGAATGGTTGAGGAATGGCCCTGCTATAAGTTCTGAAACAGCTTATTTAAGCATGTTCATAACAACATGATTTCAAGATAGATTGCTTAATGAAGTTATATGCTGCTGTAATTTCCAGAGTGTGGTGAATGAAAACTCTATTGTCAGAATCTTTGTAATTTAACCAAGTCCCATTTATTTATTTTTGTTATTGTTGTATTTGTCTTTGGGGTCTTAGCCATAAATTCTTTGCCTAGGCTGATGTCTAGAAGAGTTTTTCCTACATTTTTCCTCCAGAATTTCTGTGGTTTCATGCCTTACATTTAAGTCTTTTATCCATCTTAAATTAATTTTTGTATATGTTGAGAGATAGGAGTCCTGTTTCATTCTTTTGCATGTGGCTATCCAATTTTCCCAGCACAATTTGTTAAATATGGTGTCCTTTCCCCAATGTATGTTTTTGTCTGCTTTGTTGAAGATAAGATGGTCATATTTACATGTTTTTATTCTGCATTCCCTACTCTGATCCATTGGTCTATGTTTCTACTTTTATATCCGTACCATGCTGTTTGCTTACTATAGCCTTGTAGTATAATTTGAAGTCTGGTAATATGATGCCTCAAAATTTGTTCTTTTTGCTTACGATTGCTTTGGCTATTCTGGCTCTTTGTTGGTTCCAAATGAAGCATAGAATTACTTTTTCTAGATCTGTGGAATATGATGTTCATATTTTGATGGGGATTGCATTTGATCTATAAATCATTTTGGGTGGTATGGACATTTTAACAATTAAAAAGCTTCTGCACGGCAAAGGAAATAATCAACCAACAGAGTAAATAGACAGCCTACAGAATGGGAGACAATATTCACAAAGTATACATCCAATGAAGGGGTAATATGCATAATCTACAAAGAACTCAAACAAATGAGCCAGAACAACAACAACAACAAAAAAACCATTAAAAAGTAGGAAAAAGACATGAACAGAAATTTTTCAAAAGAAGATAGACAAATGGCCAAAAAACACATGAAAAAAATGTTCAGTATTACCAATAATCAGGGAAATGCAAATTAAAATCACAATGAGATATTACCTTACCCCTGTCATAATGGGGTAATTATTAATGTCAAAAAACAATAAATGCTGGCATGGATGCAGAGAAAAAGGAATGCTTATACACTGTTGGTGGGATTGCAAATTAGTACAACCTCTATGGAAAATAGTATGGAGATTCCTCAAAGAAATAAATGTAGATTTACCATTCAACCCAGCAATCCCACTACAGGATAGCTACCCAAAGGAAAAGAAGTCATAGTATCAAAACACCACCAGCACTTGAATGTTTACTGCAGCACAATTCACTATTGCAAAGATGTGGAATTAACCCAAGTGCCCATCAATTCAGGAGTGGATTAATAAAATGTGGTGTATGTATATATCATGGAGTACTACTCAGCCATAAAAGGAATGGAATAATGTCTTTTGCAACAAACTGGATAGAACTGGAGATTGTTATCCTAACTGAACTATCTCAGGAACGGAAAAACACACACCACATATACTCTCTAATAATTGAGAACTAAATGATGGGCACACAATGGGCACAAAGAGATGCAAAGGTCATTGGAAGTCAAGGAGTGGGGAGGGAGGAGGAGGGGAGGGGTAAAAACCTACCTAACAGTTACGATGAACACTATGTGGGTGATGGGCACACTTACAGCCCTGACTTAAGCATTATAAAAGGTATCCATGTAACAAAAATATTTGTACCCCCTTAATATTTTGAAATTATAAAAAATATATTTTTTAAAAAAGTTCTACGTTCAGACACACATCTCTGCTGCATACTTAACAGGACATGCTTTGGCAGACATTAGAATGTCTTAGGCAGTTTTGCTTTTATTGAGATATAATTCACATACCACAAGATACACCCTTCAAAGGTGTACAATGGAGTGATTTTTAGTATACTCACAAGGTTTTGCAACTATCAGCACTAATTCTCATCATGCAACATTTTATCATTCAACATTCACCTTTCTGGAGCATAGAAAAATGTTTGACTGCCCAAAGATTCCAAATATTTTCTTCTATTTTTTAACAAGCTTTATTAACAATGTTTATTTCTATTTGTATTAGAGAGTGGAGTGAAATTTATTTATTTATTTTTGAGACAGAGTCTTGCTCTTTCATCCGGGGTAGAGTGCTGTGGCATCAGCCTAGCCCACAGCAACCTCAAACTCTTGGGCTTAAGCAATCCTCCTGCCTCATCTTCCCGAGTAGCTGGGACTATAGGTGCGCACCACCGCGCCCAGCTAATTTTTTTCTGTTTTTAGTAGAGACGGGGTTACTGTTATATTAATTTCAGGCAGAAAGGAAAGTTATCAGAAATAAAGAGGGGATTGCACAAGGATAAAGCGGTCAGTTAAAAAAATAATCCTTAATGTGTGTGTGCCAAACAACAGAGTGTCAAAAGACATGAGGCAAAACCTGCTAGAACTACAAGGAAGAACAGATGAATCCACACTCACAGAGAGTTTAACACCCCTCTATCAAAAATGGATATATCTACCAGATATAAAATCAATAAGAACATATTTGAACCCCCAAACACCATGAATCAAGTACATACAACTGGCATCTGTAGATTACTTCATTCAACAACCACAGACATTCACCAACACAGAGCACATACTGTACCGTGAAACACACCCTAACTAATTTAAAATAATGGAAATCATACAATGTTTGCTCCCAGATAAAAATGGAATTGAGCTAGTATTGGGGGTTCACGACGCCCCTGATATAACCGGGTCTCTGGGCAGTGTGAGTTTCAAGAGATGGGAGAGACAAAGTTAGGGGCACAAAAAGTTAGGTGAAAGGGTACGGGAAGGTCAGGGGACCACTGGTGTTCCCGTGAGCCAGGTGGTACTGACTGAAGTCTAGCGCCCGTTTTTATTCTCTTTTTCATGTTATAGGTTACAATGATTTCACGTGAAAAGCTCATGGGTTAACAGGAAAGCCTAGTATAATCTAAACAGGAACAAAGAGACCACATACTTTTTCTTATTTTATCTAGGTCCTCATTTACTGAGACAGAAACTCAGGAGAGAGATAGGAACATTGCCTCAGGCTTAGGATAGCAAACTGCTCTTATCTGCTGGGCTGACATTCTTTGATCATTCTCTCCACCTTCCCTCAGGCTTCAAGGCGGGGTCTGTTTGCAGACATCCCCGATGGATCGATTGGTGGAATGTCCCCCTCAAGGTCGAGCAGCTTTTGTTCAGTGAACTGACATGTCCATGGGTTGCTCTTTGGCAAAGTCCTGTCCCACTCCTGGGGTTCTCATGTCTCGACCCTAACCCTCAACATATTAGAAATCAATAACAGACAGATAGCTGGAAAATCCCCAAGTACTTGACGATTAAACAATACACTTATGAGTAACACATGGGGCAAAGAGGAAATCTCAAGAGAAATTTTAAACATATTTTGAATAAGATGAAAATGAAAGCACACTTTATCAAAATTTTTGGTATAGATTGGGTACAGTGGAACATGCCTCTACTCCCAGCTACTCATGAGGCTGAGGCAGGAGGATCTCTTGAACCCAGGAGTTCAAGGCAAGCCTGGGCAGCATAGCAAGACCCCCTCTCTTTAAAAATGTGGTATGTAGTGAGAGCAGTGCTTAGAGGGAAATTTATAGCCTTGGATGCATATATTAGAAAAGAATAAAAATCTAAAATCGGCCGGGCGTGGTGGCTCACGCCTGTAATCCTAGCTCTCTGGGAGGCCGAGGCGGGCGGATTGCTCAAGGTCAGGAGTTCAAAACCAGCCTGAGCAAGAGCGAGACCCCGTCTCTACTATAAATAGAAAGAAATTAATTGGCCAACTGATATGTATATAAAAAATTAGCCGGGCATGGTGGCGCATGCCTGTAGTCCCAGCTACTCGGGAGGCTGAGGCAGAAGGATCGCTTGAGCCCAGGAGTTTGAGGTTGCTGTGAGCTAGCCTGATGCCACGGCACTCACTCTAGCCTGGACAACAAAGCGAGACTCTGTCTCAAAAAAAAAAAAAAAAAAAAAATCTAAAATCAATAATCTAAGCTTCTACCTTAGAAAACCAGAAAAAGAAGAGCAAACTAAATCTACAGTAGGTCGAAGAACAGAAATAATAAAAATTAGAGCAAAAATAAATGAAATTTAAAATAAGATATCAATAGATAAAATCAATGAAATCAAAAGGTATTTCTTTGAAAAGATCAATAAAATTGATAAGTCTCTAGGCAGGCTAACTAAGAAAAAAAGAGAGGATACTAATTATTAATATCAGATATGAAAGAGGAGACATCACTACAGTTCCCCCTGGACATTAAAAGGATAATTGAGGAACATTATAAATAACTCTATGCCCACCAATTTGATAACTTAGATAAAATGGACCAATTCCTTGAAAGACATAATCTGCTAAAACTCACACAAGATGAAGTAGACAATATGAATAGGCCTATATCTATTAGAGAAATTGAATCAATAATTAATAACCTTACAAAATAGAAGATACCTGGCCCAGGTGAGTTCACTGGTGAATTCTACCACATATTAGAAATTCTAGAATTCTAGAATTCTACCACATATTAGTTCAGCATTCAAAAATCAGTTATTTAAATCCATCGCATCAACAAGCTAAAGCGGAAAAATCATATGATCATATCAATAGATGCAGTAAAAGCATTGAGCAAAAATCCAACACCCATTTATGGTAAAACTCTCAGTAGAGGGGAATAGAGGGGAACATCAACTTGATAAATAATGTCTACAAAAAACCTACAGTTAACATTACACTTTATGGTGAGGAATTAGAAATACACTACCATTTACTTTAGCATCCCTCAAAATGAAATACTTTAGCTATAACTCTAACAGAATATGTATAAGATCTATATGAGGAAAACTATAAAACTCTAATAAAGAAATAAAAGAAGAAATAAATAAATGGGGAGATATTCCATGTTCACGGATAGGCAGACTCAGTACTGTCAAGATATCAGTTCTTCTCAACTTGATCTATAGATTCAATGCAATCCCAATCAAAATCCCAGAAATTTTTTGTGTGGATATTGGCAAACTGATTCTAAAGTTCATACAGAGAGGTAAAAGGTCCAAAATAGCCAGGACAATCTTGGAGAAAAACAAAGGACTGTTAGAGGACTGACACTATACAACTTCAAGACTTACTATATAGGTACAATACATAAGACAGGGTGGTATTGGTGAAAGAATAGACTTATAGATCAATGGAACAGAATAAAAAGTCCAGAAATAGACCCACATAAATACAGACAAATTATCTTTGGCAAAAGAGCAAAGGCTATATGATGGAAAAAAGGTAATATTTTCAACAAATGGTGTTGGAACAACTGGACATCCAAATTGGTATTAACAGATCAACACCGAAGTGGACATATAGGAATGACATTTATCGGGTGTCGGGCAGGTGGGAGGGGGAAGGAGGGGATGGCTATATACAAACATAACGAGTGAGATGTGCAATGTTTGGGGGATGGTCACGCTTGAAGCTCTGACTCGAGGCGAGGGGCATGGGCAATATACGTAAGCTTAACATTTGTACCCCCATAATATGCTGAAATAAAAATAAACAAATAAATAAATAAACCTAGATGCAGGCATTACACCCTTCACAAAAATTAACTTGAAATGTATCACAGGCATAAATGTAAAATGCAAAATTATAAAACCCCTAAAAGAAAACACAGGAGAAAATCTAGATGACCTAGGTTTTGGCAGTGACTTTTTAGATACAACAATCCATGTTTAGATACAACATGTGTTTCATAATCCACGAAAGAAAAATTGAAAAGGAAACTTCATTAAAATTAAAAAATTCTGCTTTGCAAAATACGCCGTCAAGAGAATGAAATTAGAAGCCAGACTTGGAGAAAAATATTTTCAAAAGACCTGATAAAATACTGTTATAAAAAAATGTACCGACGACTCTTAAAACTATACAATGAGAAAACAAACAACCCAATTAAACATGGGCCAAAGACCTTTACAGACTTTACAGAAACTTCTCCAAATAAGATATACAAATGGAGGGGGGTGGAGCAAGATGGCGGAAGAATAACACCGCCAGACAGAGTGTCTCTGCAGAAAAGACAGATTCTAGCAGAAATTAGAGGAAAGAAGCAAGAAGACGAGCATACAGCGGACCAGGGCCGGAAGGAGGGGTACCTGAAACCCTGGGAGACTCCACAGGAGGAGGCTGCGGAGGAGAACTGGAGGCTGAGACCACCGGAACAGCCTGGAGACCAGCGGCAAGGGTAGGTGGATTTGCTGACACCAGCCCAGAGACCGCCGCCGCCAGCCAGCGGTGAGCCTGTAGCAGACGTGGCACCAGGTTCCCAACTTCCTCCGGGCACCTCCCTGTGCACAGACCCGAGCCACGCGGCAGGCGCCATATTGCCTCCTCCTCCCCTCCGCCGACCCTACCCGCAGCTGCCCAGAGAGACAATACAGCCACCAGCCAGAGGCACCTCCAGGGAACAGGACCTTCCCTTTTGGGACCCTACAGCTGACTCAGGGAAACTCAGACTGTGAGCTCCCTACCCGCCTGCCCTCCCAGGTGCTGCTGGCACGGTGTTCCCAGGAGAACGGTGCCGACTCAGAGGCTGAGAGACATAGACCCAGCTTGGGCTCCCTGTGGGTGAATTGGGACCAGAAATCCTCTCCCTGGTGGGGATACAGTTTGAACTCTGGCACCCACAGGTCGGACCTGCAGACCAGATCCCCTGAACCGAGGGCTAGCATTGCCCGGGGCACAGAAGGGTTATACGTGAACAGCCTACTGAGGTGTGTGTGCCTCCAGAGGTGGATCGGCATCCTAGAGGGCAACCCTCCTCCCAGGAGGAGGCCGTGCGCCCAACCCAGGTGGCGTTCCTGTGCAGGGAACCTCCCCACTGGCATCACAGTCCGGGGAGGCCTGGTGGCTTGTGCTCTGGCCTGCTGGCAGAGGCCTAGGAGTAGCTGCGGAGTTGGGGAGGGTGGAAAGAAGCCAGGCCCGCTTCAGACTGCGGGTCTCAGAAAGCCCCAACCCCACACCCAGACTTTCTGGCTGAGCGGGACCATTCCAGCCCCGCCCTGACAGCTTTCCCTGGAAGCAGAGAACAGAACTTTGACCCCTGCTAATGGCCTGAGGGCAGGCTTACCCAACCCAGCTCTGCCCAGAACAAGAGCTGATAACAGGACACAAAATCAACAGCATAGCCTGTTCCTCCAAGCAAACGCCACCTACTGACAGGGACGCCATCTTGCACAGCCTTTCCACGGCACCCACTGACTCAATATACAGGGAGTGGTCCAATTTCACCCACAGACACCACCTAATGCCTCAGAAACTAAACAAGGTGTGTGAATACCCAAACAATAACTTAAGGCAAGAAACAACAACTGATTGACATGGGAAGAAATCAGCGAAAAAACTCAGGAAATATGAAGAACCAAACGGAAAACACACCCCCAAAGAGGAGCACCAGCCCCCTAGAAACGGACACCAACCAAAATCAGGCAACCAATAGGACAAAAGAGGAATTTCATATGTGGATCATAAGAACACTCACCCAGCTGCAGCAACAACTCAATAACCAACACAAAGAAACCACAAAAAGCCTCCAGGATATAGGAAAAGAAATAGACACAATGAAGAAAAGTGTAACCGAACTCCTGGAAATGAAGAATCAATTCAAGGAACTACAAAATACAGTGGAAAGTCTCAAGAACAAGGTAGATCAAACAGAAGAAAGAATCTCAGAGCTTGAAGATAACACCCTCCAATTAAATAAATCAGTCACAGAAATAGAGCAGAGAAACAAGAGAAAAGAGCAAAGCCTACAAGAGCTGTGGGATTATGTGAAGAAACCTAATGTGAGGGTCATAGGCTTACCAGAAGGGGAAGAAGACAACACTCAAGGGTTGGACAAGCTGTTTGAAGATATAATAGAGGAAAATTTCCCAGGCCTTGCTCAAAATCTTGATATACAAGTTCAAGAAGCTCAGAGGACCCCTGGGAGATTCAATGCAAACAGGAAGACGTCACGACATGCAGTCATCAGACTGACCAAAGTATCAACTAAAGAGGCCCTTCTAAGAGCTGTAAGACAAAAGAAGCAAGTGACATACAAGGGAAAGCCAATTCGAATAACACCAGACTTCTCTAATGAGACTTTAAAAACAAGGAGAGACTGGGGCCCCATTCTCACTCTTTTGAAACAAAACAATGTCCAGCCTAGAATATTATTCCCTGCAAAACTAAGCTTCATATATGAAGGAGAAATAAAAACATTCTCAGACAAGCAAAGGCTCAGAGAATTCACCAAGACAAGACCAGCCCTATAAGAAGTACTTAAAACAGCGTTATGTACGGAACATCATAATAATAACCCACGAATATAAAAACAACCAAAACCCAAAGATATTAAAGGCCAGATATTATAATGGCTCAACACAGAAATCATAGCAACAACATGCAACCCAACAGAATTAACAGTAATCTACCTTACCTATCAGTTCTCTCAATAAATGTGAATGGCTTAAACTCTGCACTCAAGAGACATAGGCTGGCTGAATGGATAAGAAAATACAGGCCAAGTATATGCTGTCTTCAGGAAACACATCTAACCTGCAAGGATGCATATAGACTAAAAATAAAAGGGTGGAGATCAATATTCCAAGCAAATAGAAGCCAAAAGAAGGCTGGTGTGGCAGTTCTAATTTCAGACGATTTAGTTTTTAAACCAACAAAAGTAGTGAAAGACAAAGAGGGTCATTATATAATGGTGAAGGGCACAGTCCAACAAGAAGAGATAACAATTTTAAATATATATGCACCCAACTTAGGTGCACCCAGATTCATAAAGCAAACCTTACTGGAGCTAAGCAAATGGATTAATAGAAACTCCATAATCGCCAGAGATTTCAACACCCCACTGACGGCACGAGACAGATCCTCCAAACACAAAATTAATAAAGAAATAATGGACTTAAACAAAACTCTAGAACGCCTGGGTCTGACTGACATTTACAGAACATTCTACCCAAAATCCACTGAATATACGTTCTTCTCATCAGCTCATGGGACATTCTCTAAGATTGACCATATCCTGGGACACAAAGAAAATCTCAAGAAATTAAAAAAAATAGAAATCATACCATGTACCTTCTCAGATCACAGTGGAATAAAACTAGAAATCAACCCTAAGAGAAACTCACATTTCTACACAAAAACGTGGAAATTAAACAACCTCCTACTAAATGATTACTTCACAAATGAAGAAATCAAGACAGAAATAAAAAAATTCTATGAAGAAAACGACAATGGAGAGACAAGTTATCAACTCCTCTGGAACACAGCTAAAGCAGTTCTGAGAGGAAACTTTATCTCCATAAATGTCTATAACCAAAAGACAAGAAAATCACAAATAGACAATGTAATGAAACGACTCAAAGAGCTGGAAAAAGAAGAGCAGACCAACCCCAAACCCAGCAGAAGAAGTGAAATCAACAAGATCAAATCAGACCTAAATGAAATTGAAAACAGGGAAGCTATTCATGCGATTAATAAAACAAAAAGTTGGTTCTTTGAAAAAATAAACAAAATTGACACACCATTGGCTAAGCTAACGAAAAGCAGAAAAGAGAAATCTCTAATAAGCTCCATCAGGAACAAAAAAGGAGATATCACAACTGATCCCAAAGAGATACAAGATACAATTTTTGAATACTACAAAAATCTTTATGCACAGAAAACGGAAATTGTGGAGGAAATGGACAAATTTCTAGAAACACACAGCCTCTCTAGGCTCAACCAGGAAGAAATAGATTCCCTGAGCAGACCAATCTCAACAGCTGAAATAGAAACAGCAATTAAAAATCTCCCTAAAAAGAAAAGTCCCGGTCCAGATGGCTTCACACCCGAATTTTACCACACTTACAAAGAAGAACTAGTACCTATCTTGCAGAAACTATTCCACAACATCGAGAAGAACGGAAACCTCCCTGACACCTTTTATGAAGCGAATATTACTCTGATACCAAAACCAGGAAAGGATGCATTAAAAAATGAAAACTACAGACCAATATCCCTAATGAATATAGATGCAAAAATTTTCAACAAAATCTTAGCTAACCGAATCCAGACACTTATCAAAAAAATAATCCACCACGACCAAGTGGCCTTCATCCCAGGGATGCAGGGATGGTTCAACATACGTAAATCTATAAATGCAATTCACCACATAAACAGAAGCAAAAACAAAGACCACATGATTCTTTCAATAGATGCAGAAAAAGCTTTTGACAAAATTCAACACCCTTTCATGATACGAACACTTAAGAAAATAGGCATAGAGGGAACATACCTAAAAATGATACAAGCCATTTATGACAGACCCATAGCCAACATCATACTGAATGGGGAAAGATTGAAATCATTCCCACTTAGAACTGGAACCAGACAAGGCTTCCCACTATCTCCACTTCTGTTCAACATAGTGCTGTAAGTCTTGGCTACAGCAATCAGACAGGAAAATGGAATCAAAGGTATCCAAATAGGGGCAGAAGAGATCAAACTTTCACTGTTTGCTGATGATATGATATTGTATCTAGAAAACCCCAAAGATTCAACCAAGAAACTCCTGGAACTGATCAATGAATTTAGTATAGTCTCAGGATACAAAATCAATACACAGAAATCAGAGGCATTCATATACGCCAACAACAATCTAATTGAGAACCAAATCAAAGACTCAATTCCCTTCACAATAGCAACAAAGAAATTAAAGTACCTAGGAATATACTTAACCAAGGATGTAAAAGACCTCTACAGGGAGAACTATGAAACACTGAGGAAGGAAATAGCAGAGGATGTAAACAGATGGAAATCCATACCATGCTCGTGGATCGGCAGACTCAACATCATCAAAATGTCTATACTACCCAAACTGATCTACAGATTCAATGCAATACCTATTGAAATCCCATCAGCATTCTTCACAGATATAGAAAAAATAATTTTACGCTTCGTATGGAACCAAAGAAGACCCCAAATATCAAGAGCAATTCTAGGCAACAGAAACAAAATGGGAGGCATTAATATGCCAGATATCAAACTATACTACAAAGCTGTAGTAATTAAATCAATATGGTATTGGCACAAAAATAGGAATATGGACCAGTGGAACAGATGTGAGAATCCTGATATAAAACCATCCTCATATAGCCATCTAATCTTTGACAAAGCAGACAAAAACATACGCTGGGGAAAAGAATCCCTCTTCAATAAATGGTGCTGGGAAAACTGGATAGCCACCTGTAGAAGGCTAAAACAGGACCCACACCTTTTACCTCTCACAAAAACCAACTCACGCTGGATAACAGACTTAAACCTAAGGTATGAAACTATTAGAACTCTAGAGGAAAACGTTGGAAACACTCTCCTAGACATCGGCCTTGGCAAAGAGTTTATGAAGAAGTCCCCAAAGGCAATTACAGCAGCAACAAAAATAAATAAATGGGACATGATCAAACTACAAAGTTTCTGCACAGCCAAAGAAATAGTCATGAAAGTAAACAGACAACCTACAGAATGGGAGAAAATTTTTGCATCCTATGCATCCGATAAGGGACTGATAACTAGAATATACTTAGAACTCACGAAAATCAGGAAGAAAAAATCAAATAACCCCATTAAAAAGTGGGCAAAGGACTTGAACAGAAATTTTTCTAAAGAAGACAGAAGAATGGCCAACAAACATATGAAAAAATGCTCAACATCTCTAATCATCAGGGAAATGCAAATCAAAACCACAATGAGATATCACTTAACCCCAGTGAGAATGGCCTTTATCAAAAAATCTCCAAACAATAAATGCTGGCGTGGTTGTGGAGAGAGAGGAACACTCCTTCACTGCTGGTGGGACTGCAAACTAGTTCAACCTCTGTGGAAAGCAATATGGAGATACCTTAAAGCGATACAAGTGAATCTACCATTTGATCCAGCAATCCCATTGCTGGGCATCTACCCAAATGATCCAATGACACTCTACAAAAAAGACACCTACGCTCGAATGTTTATAGCAGCACAATTCATAATTGCAAGGCTGTGGAAACAGCCCAAGTGCCCATCAATCCAAGAATGGATTAATAAAATGTGGTATATGTATACCATGGAGTACTATTCAGCTCTAAGAAACAACGGTGATATAGCACATCTTATATTTTCCTGGTTAGAGCTGTAACCCATACTACTAAGTGAAGTATCCCAAGAATGGAAAAACAAGCACCAGATATATTCTCCAGCAAACTGGTATTAACTGAGTAGCACCTAAGTGGACACATAGGTATTACAGTAATAGGGTATTGGGCAGGTGGGAGGGGGGAGGGGGGCGGGTATATACATACATAATGAGTGAGATGTGCACCATCTGGGGGATGGTCATGATGGAGACTCAGACTTTTGGGGGGAGGGGGGGAAATGGGCATTTATTGAAACCTTAAAATCTGTACCCCCATAATATGCCGAAATAAAAAAAAAATCAAAAAAAAAAAGAGAGGAAAAATAATCATACCACTCTCCTCATGAACATAAAAGCTAAAATTTGTAACAATGTATTAGCAAATCAGATCCAGTAGTATATAAAAAAGATAGTACATCATTAACATCATTACTAAGTGAGGTATGTTTCAACACTACAAGGCTGTTTCAGCATTCAAAAGTCAATCTCTGACAAGGAGAAAAGCAGAAGACAAAAGACAAAAATCAATTTATGAATTAACAACATCAAGAGACTAAAGAATAAAATGTACTTGATCATATTCATTTTTTCCCATTTTATTTTTATTCCAAATTTATTTTTTATTTTTATATAGAATGTTAACTTTTATTTATTTTTTTTCCTTTTTTTAAAAAAATGTTTAGTTTATGTATATTGCCCTTGCCCCACAGAGTCAGAGCTTCAAGCGTGTCCATCCCCCAGACAGTGTGCACCACATCCATTACGTGTGTATATACCCAATATTAATTCATGATTAAGTGTCTCAGAACACTAGAGTTAGAAAACAGATACTTCAACCTGATATAGGACATCTAAAAAAAATAAAAAATAAACCCTACAGCTAGCATCATACTTAATGATAAAAGACTAAGTGCTTCCCTTCTAAGACTGGGGAAAAAGCCTGGATGTCCACTCTCACCACTCTTATTCTACATCTTTCTGGCAGTCCACGCCAATGTAATAGTAATAGCATAAGAGCAAGAAATAAAAGGTATACAAATAGGAACAAAAGAAATAAAACATCTCTATTCACAGATGACATCGATGTCTATGCAGAAAATCCTTAAGAGTCTGAAAAAAGTTCCATGGACTAATGAGTGAGTTTAGAAGGTCACAGGACACAAGGAAAATATAGAAAAATAAATTATATTTCTCTATACTATTATTGTAGTTCAAGTTGAAAATTCAAAAATAAGAAATCGATATCACTTACAATGGAACTCCAAACATGAAATCATTAGTATAAATTTAACAAAATATGTATAAGATATCTATCATGAAAATTACAGAACACTGATGAATGTAATCAAAGAAGGAGATAAATAGTAGAGACATACATCATTTTCATGGATCAGATGCCTCAATATCATTAAGATGTTAATTATTCTCAAATTAGTCTGTACATTTAACACAATCTTAATTAAAATCCAAGCATATTTTCATAGAAACTAAAAAGCTGATTCTAAAATACCTATGGAAAAGCAAAAGTACTAAAATAGCCAAAATTATTTTGGAAAAGGATACCAATATTGGAGGTCTTACACAACCAGATTTCAAGACTTGCTCCTTAGCAGAAAATGGCAATCTTTTTCTGTAAAAGAAAGTCAATACTTAGATTTTGTTGCCATATATTTTCTGTAACAACTGTTTGACTCTGCTTTTATAGTGAAAAGTGGCCCTGGGCATAGATAGCATGTGAATGAATAGGCATTGTAGTGTTCCAATAAAAATTTGCTTACAAAACAGGTGACAGGTCAGGTTTGCTCCATGGGCCATACTTTACCAACCACTACTATTTAGCTATCTAACCAATACAGAGTGGTATTTACAAAGTGATAGACCTATAGATCAATTGAACATAATAAGAGATCAGAATACATACCCACACAAACGTGCAAATGCAATTCAAATAAAAAATAATAACCCATACCTCAAAATTGAAAACAGACTTAAGTGTAAAACTTGTCAATACACTATTAAATGGTTTACTAACCGATGGCCACACATGTACATAGAGGGAAGTAAAACTCAGTGGAAATCAACCAGGGGAAGGGAGGGGAGGGGAGGGGAGGGGCAAAAACCTACCTAACAGGTACTATGAACACTATTTGGGTGACGGGCACACCTTTAGCTGGGACTGAAGCATTACAAAAGTAATCCATGTAACCTGAAGAGAGGTTGGATGTAATTCTTATCTCTGCTCCTCTATAGTTAAGGCATTGTTTATTTACTCCGGGTGCTTTCAGGATTTGTTCTTTATCTTGGAGTTTCTATAGTTTCAAAATTATGTGCCTACATGTAGTTTTTCTGGCATTTATCCTGCTTGGTGTTCTCTGAACTTCCTGGATCTGTGGTTTGGCATCTGACATTAATTTGGGGAAATTCTTAGTCATAATTGTTTCACATATTAATTGTGTTCCTTTCTTTCTTCTCCTTATGGTATTCCTATTATGCACATGTTACACCTTTTGTAGCTGTCCCACAGTTCTTGGATATTCTGATTTTTAAAATTATCTTTTCCCTTTGCTTTTTAGTTTCTGAAAGTTTCTAATGAGATATCCTCAAGCTCAGAGATTCTTTCCTCAGCCGTGTCCAGTCTACTAACATGCTCATCAAAAGCATTCTTCATTTCTGTTACAGTGTTTTTATCTTACCTCTAGCATTTCTTTTTGTTCTTTCTCAGGATTTCTATCTTTGTTTACATTGCCCATCTTTTCTCACATGCTGTCTAGTTTATCCATGAGAGCCCTTAGCATATTAATCAAAATTGTTTTAAATTCCTGATCTGATAATTCCAACATGCCTAATATATGAGTTTGGTTTTCATGATTGCTCCATTTCTTAAAAGGTATTTTTCTGCCTTTTAATATATTTTGTATTTTTGTCCTAATAGTGAGACATTATGCACTAGGTAAAAGAAGCTGCTATAAATAAGCCTGTAGCAATGTGGTGGTAAGGTGCGTGTGTGTGTGTGTGTGTGTGTGTGTGTGTGTGTGTGTGTGTGTGTGTGTGTATGTGTAAATCATTCTATAGTTCTATGATTAGGTCCCAGTCTTTTAGCAAACCTGAAGTTATTCATTATTATCTTAATATGTGCTCTTCAGTACCTGCACTGCCACCGTCACCTTAGGCGGGACACGATGGCTAGAGTGGGCTGGAGTTGGATATTTCCCATTTCTTACGTGGAAAGATAGAGCTGGCTGGAGTTGAGGGTTTCTCTTTTACCAGGTCAGTTAGTCTCTGATAAAACCCCAGCAGATTAGGTTCTGATCAAATAGTTTTTCCTAAGTTCAGACCTTGTTAAGGACAGAATGATCTGGCATATTTTAAAATGGTTCCGGTTTCCCTCTCCCTGCTGGAAGCACAAGAGATTTTTCTCTGATATTCGCTATTAAGGCATGGTAGAACTCCTCAAGGTAAAACTCACAAAAGTGTGGGGGCTCCACTATGACTGGGCCCTCCTGGAGTTTTTAACTCTCAGACTTGTCCACCCTGAGCCTCCAACAATTCATTAATTACAGTTCACGTTTTCCTACCTCAGCACTGGTTCCCTTGGAGGTTTGTACTCCTGGGTTCCTGCTTTGGTAAGTTTGGATTGTTTGTATTTACCTGTCAGTCTCTACAATTTTGGAAGTAAAGTTTGGCCCTGTGACCTCACTTCTCTTATGGATCTAAGAAGAGTTTGATTTTTCAGTTTGTTTGGCTTTTAGTTGTATAGGACAGAATGGCAACTTCTAATCTTCTAACATGCCTGACTGGAAACAAGAGGTCTATATTTCTTTTTGAGTGAGTTTTGGTAGTTTGTGTCTGTTAAGATATTTTTACATTTCATCTAAGTTTTTGAATTTATGAGCATAAATTTGTTCATAATATTCCCTTATTTTACCTTTAATGTGTGTAAGGTCTGTAGTGACATTCCTTCTCTCATTCCCGATATTAGTAATTTGTGTCTTCTCTCCTATTTTCTTTTTCAGTCTTGCTGAATGCTAAACATTTTATTTATCTTTTTGAAGAATGAGCTTTCGGTTTCACTGATTTTCTCTGTTTTATTTTCAATGCCATTTATTTTTGTACTTACCTTTATTATTTCCTTTCTTAAAATTTGATTTTTATTTAATATGTTTTTCTTTTTCTAGGAATAGGTAGAGGTTGAAGTTTCAACTTTGGCCACAACTATTCCCCTAGTGGCTACTGGAGCTAGGATGGCCCTTTAGTGTTGAGAATAAAATGAATTAAATCAGGCTTTTTACCCCATCACTGGCCAGTCATTGTATGCCAGCTCCCCCTGGAATACATTAAGTTGGTTCCTTCCCAGAAGTGCCAATTCCTGAAGATAGACTTAGCTATAATCCACCAATAACCAATATTCTCAGAAATGGGATATAACCACCTTGATACTGAAGGCAGAATGTAGCCAGAGTGCTATGGTCTGGATATGGGTTGTATGTCCTCACCAAAACTCATGTTGAAATTTAATCCACAATTTGACAATGTTGGGAAGTAAGGCCTAGTGGGAGGTGTTTGGGTCACAGGGCCAGATCCCCATGAATGGCTTGGTCCTGTTCTCATGGTAGTGAGTGAGTTCTCAGTATGGCAAGAGCCAATTAGTTCCCATGCGAGTGGGCTATTATAAAGCCAGGATGCCCCTTGGGTTTTGCCTCTTCGCATGTGCCCACTTCCCCTTTGACCTTCCACCATGTAGTGACACAGCACGAAAGCCCTCACCAGAAGCTGAACAGATGCTGGTGTCATGCTCCTTGAACTTTCCAGCCTGCAGAACCATGACCTAAATAAATCTCTTTTTTGATAAATTACCCAGCCTCAAGTATTCTGCTATATCAACACTAAATGGACTAAGGTACATATCATCACAACATCCACTACATTGACATAATTGTTCTCTGTAGAACTAAGAAAATGTCCAAGCCCAGATTACTTAAGGTAATAAAACTATTCCCAGACAAGGCCCAATTCTGACAGTTTTTTACTCTGATATTAATATAGATAATCTATCTTTCTTTTATTAGTGTCAGCATGTTTTATCTTTTTCTATATTTTTACTTTTAACTTATTTGCATCTTCATATTTAAAGTGGACATACTTTAGAGTGCACATAGTAGTTCTTGCTTTGTTATCCAATCTGCAAATCTCTGTTTTTGACTTTGTATCACTTGACCCTTCCAAATGTATTGTTGAAATGCTTGTTTTAAAATCTACCATCTTCTTGTTTTCTATTTGCCCCATCTATTTTTTCTTCTTTTTCTGCCTTCTTTTAAATCATATATTTTTATTATTCCATTTTATCTTCATTGTTGGCTTCCTATGTATACTGCTTTCAAAATATTTCTTGTGGTTTCCCTAGAGTTTACAATGTAATCTTTAATCAAAATATATCTTCAAACAATATTTATATTGCTTTTTGTGCTGTATAAGAAACTTAAAACAATAGAAACCCAATTTCTCCCTCTCATCTTTTGAGCAGAACTCACAAAGTCTCTACCAGCCCAACAGGGCGTTCTGGAGCAAAGATTGCCTCTGTTAGAGGGATCCCTTTTGTGGCCACTACCAGGTCATTGTACCTCCAGCTTTCTTAGTCACTAGCTGGTGGCCTCCCTGAGAAATGTGTGGCCTTAGCTACAACTGTATTGCTCAGTCATTGACTGGTGGCCACGCCTGGACTATTGTGACTTTAGCTATTTAGTAACGACAGCCCTTGAAGGAGCTAACAGAGCTGATCAGCTAACCACAATTTTTGGAGCTAAGTAACAAATCTTTTCTTGAAGAGGGATCTTAAAGTGACTAAATGGGTGACCCCTGATGCCTTGGAATCTATGGCTTAGCACCGTTGAGCATGTATGTGAGAATATTGCTTTCCCTACCTCAGAAGGTAACCCATTTATATACTCCCAAGTAGCAGAAACGGCCCACTTTAGGGCCAGGAATTCAAGTTTGTGAGTAGGATACTGCATCTCTTTCTTTGACAGATTACAGCTAGGAGAACTGTCTCCCTTTTTATTCATAACATTTTTTAGTGAGATATAATTCAAACAATATAAAATTTGCCCTTTTAAACTGCACAATACATTGATTTTAGTATATTCACGTGGCTGTGCAACCGGCACTACTATCTAATTCTGGAATATTTTTGTCACTCCAAAAGGAAACCGTGTACTCATTAGAAGCCATTCCCTATTACCCACTACCCACAACCCCTGGCAATGCCTAATATATTTCCTGTCTCTCTAGATTTGTCCGTTCTGGATACTTTAACAAAATGTGTTAAAGGTTGATCATGATCCATGTTGGAGCAAGTATCAGTACTTCCTTCTTTTTTGTCTTTTAAAATGATTTTATGCTTTTATTTATTTTTGGTATGGCTGAGTAAGATATCATTGTATGGATATACATCTTTTTATTTATTATTTTTAATTTCATCATATTATGGGGGTACAAATTTTGTTAAGGTTACATTTCCTCCCCTCCCCCCTCGAGTCAGCGCTTCAAGCGTGTCCATCCCCCAGATGATGAGCATCGCACTCATCATGTAAGTATATATACCCATCCCCTCCTCCCTCCTCCCACCTACCCGACACCCAACAATTTTTTTTTTTTTTGAGATTTTGGTTACATTTTATATCTTTGCCTCTCCCTAGGAAGGGTTAGAGGTATGCCCTTCCCTGGATATACATCTTGTTTATCATCAGTTTATATACATTTGTTTTTTTCCACAATTAGAGTATTATGAATAATGCTCTTGTGAATATTTGTGTACAAGTTTTTGTATTGACATATGTTTCAATTTTCTTGGGTATATACATAGGAGTGAAATTGCTGGGTCATATGATGACTATATGTTTAACCATTTGAAGATCTTCTTAAGTGTTTTCCAAAGTGGCTGCACCATTTTACGCTCCTATCAGCAATGTATGCGCGTGGGTTCCAATTTCTCCATATCCTTCTAACAGTTGTCCTTTTTAAGTTATACTCATTTTATAGGTGTTGTAAGGAATTGGCTTACATGTTACATGATTGTGGGCTAGGAAAGTCTGAAATCTCTAGGGCAGGCCATCAGGAGCTCCTGGTGCCTAGAATTCTCAAGCTGAAGCTGCAGTCAAGTGTAATTTCTTCTTCAAGGACAGCTCAGTTCTGCCCTTAAATCTTTTCACCTTATTGAATCAGATGCACATAGATTATCTAGGATGATTTCTTTTACTTAAAATCAACTGATTATGGCCTTTAATTACATCTATAAAATATAGATGATCCCATATACAATGGTTCAACTTATAATTTTTTGACTTTATGATGGTGTGAAAGTGATACAGTAGAAACTGTACTTTGAGTACCCATACAACGATTCTGTTTTTCACTCTCAGCACAGTATTAAACACATTATGGGAGATTTCCAGCACTTTATTATAAATAGGCTTTGCATTACATGATTTTGCCCAACTTTAGGCTAATTTAAGTGTTTTGAGCATGTTTAAGGTAGGCTAGGCTAGGATAAGCTATGATGTTTGGTAAGTTAGATGTATTAGATGCATTTACAATTTATATTTTCAACTTCTGATGAATTTATCAGGATATAGCCCCAGCATTAGTCAAGGAGCATCTGTACCTTCATAACAACAACTAGATTAGGATCTGAGTAAATAATTTAGGACTATATTCTAGTGAATATGATACATAAAATTAACCATCACAGTCCAACATTTGTCAACTTGGCACCCATATACATTTCCTTAAACCATATTTAACTGCATATAAAGAAAATTACAAAGTCATGCTTTACCTAACACAATATATAATTATGTTGCTTACAACCATAAGCACCCTAACCCTTGCCTCTAAAAGAGTATGCAAAGTTAATAGCTTCAGACAATTTTCATCCTGCAAAGGGCAGTGTTCCAGGAAAAGACATCCTGGAAGTTCCACCGTTACTGGAATTTTCACACATTCGAAATCTGAGTTTGACTTTCCTGCTTATAGTGCCTTGTCAAGCACCACTATTTGATGTGCTTAAGAGTGTTGGATCCCCTTGTTCTAAGAATGTAAATGTTGTATATGGCATGGTAATGTCAGTGTGGCCACAGGAGGGACTGAGAATGAGGGTTGGAAGGAAGAAGTTTATTATGCTCACAGATCATAGAGAGGAGTCACCGCGCACCACTCAGTGTCACAGAGAAAAGTACCAATGTCAATCTGGAGGCAGAAAGGAGGAAGGGCAAGGCAGTGCAGAGGAAACGTCTTAGGATTGGCTAGTCTGAATAACGCCAGGGTGCTTTGGGTTATAGAGTTGGTCTTTAGTTGTTTGGTACCTGGCCCTGTGATGGTATGGGGCAGGGGAAGTATTGATTTGGTGTGTGAGAGTTATATAAGTTAGGTTGGGGGGTGTAAATTTGGAATTGGTTGGTTTACATATGAAAAGTGTGCTAGCAGGCCAGCTGTTATTGTCTTTAGAAATTAGCTGGTCCTAGGAGGGGCAGTCTCTTCCTGGGTCTGTCTATAAGGCCCCCAAACACAAGAGCATCAAGAATACAAAATATAAGAAAATATAGTTAATATAATTGGCTCTGTGATAAATGGATATCAAATAGACAAATACATAATATAAGAAAACAGAACACTCCTGACATGGCATATTACCTAAGATCAACTGGGACCCAGGGAACCGCTCTACAGTAAAGAAGATGTGCAGGGGGTGAATGACCATAGGATCCGCTCAGAAGTTGCTGGTCTTATGGAGCAATTTAAAGACTTCTTCAAAGTGCAAATGAGGTACAAAATTGGAGATAGTACCATGTGACAATGGGATGCCATCCAGTACACAATGTCTACCCTAAATCTGTGGTCATTATTTGCCACCAATATGTAGAATCCATATCCTATGAGCCGAAGGATAGGATGACTCTGCTTACCATCACTCCCAGTGACCCACATGAGAATTTATGCTTCCCTCTCTACAAGCTTAGGTTCTGTGGATCTAGATCTGTGCTGTCCAATGCACCCACCACTGGCCACATTTGGCTATTTAAATGTAATTAAGATAAAATATAATCAGAAATTCAGTTCCTTGATTGCACTAGTCACATTTCAAGGACTCAGTAGCCACACGTGGCTAGTGGCTACCTGATGGGGCAGGCACCCTGGTTCACCCAATGGGAATGCTTCCACCAAGAGACACAATGAATCTCCCCCTGAACTCCAAGCTCTGGCTGACAACTGAATTACGAGTCATGGGCACGTTGGGCTTCTCATGCTGTGGGACAAGAAGGCATGAAGAAGAGTCACCACCCTGTTGGGGGTGTTGTCCCTGGTCACTGGGAGGAGGCAGGGCTGCTCTTACATGATGGGAACACAGAGGGACATGCTTGGCACCCAAGTGATGCACTTGAATGAGTCTTGGTAATCTCCTGCCATATTTCTAGGGTAAATGGACAAGTGCAGTTTCCACAGCCTGAGAGGGGCATGGGGACCAGGGGCTCCAGAACCCTCAGAGATACAGGTCTGTGTTACTCTTCCAGGTGAGTCACTGAGAACAGCAGAGGTGCTGGCTGGCACTGAGGAGACCCTGGAGTGGATGACAGAGGAAGAAGGCCATGAACACCAACTGTGGCTTCAAAGCCAGCAGCAGCAGCAGGGGCCAGAAACTGTCCCACTCCCCTTCCTCATGTGAACTTCCCCAGGAAAAGAACCACACTGAATCCTAGAGGAGCTGTTCCCAAATGAGATGAGCTTCCTATGTGAAGCAAGTCGATCTGAGCACCACAAGGAGGGACTCTAGAGGGTGCTTCATGACCCAGGTGCTCCTTCCTTCAGTTGCCAAAAGTGCTGCTGGAAAATGGCTCACTGCTTAGTTCCTCTACAGAAATTGCCCTCAGTGAAGGAAACTGCCTCCCTGGTGGTAGCCCACTTCTGATGACTGGTCAAAGAGTTAATGGGGGGTGGGGGCAGTAGGAAGGCATGGCCTATTTGCCTAGACTGGGGATATCTCTGCAGGGCCTTCTCAACTGCAGAGCTTCCCATGGGGTAGGCTGAGGCCTGTGCTGCATCACAATTTGACTCCTCCCTCTGCCCAGTCTCTCTTCCCTCACTCTTAACAGGTGCTACTTTCAACAGCATGTAAATCTCCATCTCAGTCTATCACCCAGGGAAGCTGAACTAAGGTAGTTGTACTGGGTGAAGCAGTGTCCCCCTAAAATTCATGTCCACCTGTCACCAGTGAAGGTGACCTTATTTGGAAATCGGGCTTTTGCAGATGTGATCAAGTTAAGCGGAGGTCATATTGGATCAGAGTAGGCCCTAAACCCAATGACTAGTGTCCTTATAAGAAGAGGGAAATTTGGACACAGACACACACAGACACAGAGGGAAGATTACCATGTAAAGGTGGAGGCAGACATTGGAGTGATGCAGCTACAAGCCAAAGAATGCCAATGATTGCTGGCAACCACCAGAAGCTCGGAGAGGCAAGGAAGGATTCGTTTTACAGCCTTCAGAGGGTACATGGCCTTGCTGGCACCTTAATTTCTGACTTCTACCCTCCTGAACTGTGAGAGAATACATTTTTGTTGTTAAAAGCCACATAGTTTGTGGTAATTTGTTATGGCAACTC
The DNA here is from genome assembly GCF_040939455.1 of Microcebus murinus. Taxonomy (NCBI): domain Eukaryota; kingdom Metazoa; phylum Chordata; class Mammalia; order Primates; family Cheirogaleidae; genus Microcebus; species Microcebus murinus. The sequence goes on along the minus strand of NW_027438973.1, from coordinate 245,977 downwards.
TAGGAAACTGATGACGTTTTATTGCCATCATATCCCCAGTCATCTTTTTTATTAATAGCTAAAAGTGCAGAACTCCAGAAATGCCTTAGGATGTCATTTATAAGTGGTAAGACTTCACAGGGCACATGAAGGCGGATTTCCCTTCATCTTTGTTTCTAACAAGTATTTGATAACACCCATTTCTAAGTGCTGTCGTGAGAATCACTGAACCCCAACCAAGCAGTCCAAAATACCATGAGCTTGAGGTACATTGTATCCTTATACTTTTATGAGTTTATTCATACAATCTGCACACATCCATGTTTTGATCATACTCTTCCTAATTTCCACAATGGAAGATGTGTTGAGGCTCCAGGATTCAGATATGAATTCATTAATTAGCAGTTTCTAATCGACTCTCTACTGTTCTTGATTTTAGAAAACATACTCTCACAAATCTCGAGGGTCACTCAACTCCATCCCATCCTACTCATCCTGGACACCATACATCTTGTTAACAGAGGAAGACCATACTACTTCTGGGTTGGGGTTTTCATCATAGCCTTTCCTTCTAGTCCTCAGCCACCAAAAAGACCCCGAAATCAAAACTCAAAGGTTTCAACATGGGTAACCACAAGGAAAAGCTACACATGCTGTTGGTACCTCTGCTTCCCGTTTATCTCCTTTTGGCTTTGGCTCACAAAATATGAATGACATAATGCACTGGGACCCAGGCCTGATATTGCCCAGCCTTACTGAGCTAGCCCTTGAAAGAAGTCAGTTTGTTCTTATGTGTGATGACATTCCCTGCTTGATTCCCAGTCCGAAAGAGCCCCTGCGCCAGCGACTGTCTCTGTGTTGATGCTCGCTGCCATTTCAGGAGACTCCTGCCAGAGTCACACTATCCAGATATTAAGCACTGAAGGTCACACAGACACCACCCATCCAACCTCTGCATCAGAAGTGTTCAGGATGTCATCAGGATGACACCTGTCATCCATGTATTCAACACTCAGCAAATAATTTTAAGTGCCCATTATGTGATGAGTGCTGATTCCAACACTGAGGAAACAGCATTGAGGAAAATGGACAAAACTGCTTCTCACTCCGTTGCCATCGTCGTGGGAGAGGCAGACAAATAGACAAATAAGCAAAATAGCAGATAGGAGTAAGTGCCACAGAGTACATTAGCTCAAGGTGATGTGCTACTGGGCATGGGGTGGGAGCTACTGTGGACAGGTGGCCAGGGAAGGCCTCTGTGGCATTTGAGCAAAGGCCTGGAGGGACGGATGGGTGGACCATGCAGAGGTCTGAGGGAAGAGCCTTTCAGGCTGATAACCCCTGAGGTGGGATTGTGCTTGGCCTGTTGAAGGGAAGGCAGGAGGTCAGTGAAGCTTGTACAGCAGAAACAAGCAGCAGAGTACGTGGAGATCAGATCAGAATGGTTATGGAGGGCCTTGGGGACAACAGCATAACCCAGAGACTGAATGCAGTCTCTAAGGACCCCTCCAGGTTGAACATTATAATCATCTAAAAGCCAAGGTGGCAGGGACAGCGGGAAGAGCAGTTTACCTTATGATATAAGCAAAATAAAACGTAAGTTGTGGACAATTGCACTGACATGCCTTCTGTTTCCTTCAGCTCCTCCACCAGCCTGGCATCTTCTAGGAAACTGGGTCACAGTTTATTGGCTACCTCCAAATGTGCCAGGCAGTGTGGGAGCCCTTGACACGATTCAGGAATAGAAGCCCCATGGTGTGGCCTACAAGTTTTCTTGAGATGCTGGGTGGTTTTGAGTAATAAACAATTTTGATTTATTCACAAGTAATTTGAAAATAGCTGGATTGGGGTCCCTAGAACAGAACTTCCATTACTTAAACAGCTGTTTCTGTGAGAGTTTCACAGGAAGCTGCCTGTCTGGCTATTCTCACTGGCACTCCTTCCCTGTGGGGGATTGCCTTTGCAGGTGTTGGGTTGTTTTGTCTACCCTGGGCTACTAACAGCCAGTTCCCCAAAACGGCATGCATCTTCAAGTACCGGGGAGAAGATGGATGGGAAAACCCACAGTTGGGCTCAGAAGAGCAGGGAAATGATGGAACTATTAGAAAGTTAGTCCCAATTATAAGTAACCCTGTAGATATTAATTCTCAACTAAGGCCAAGGCTCCAAATTACCTCCCAAATAACAGCAGGATGTATTTGATTGGCAGCAAAAATGCAGGCCCTGTCCTGCCTGGCTCGTACATCATGAAAGGCTGGTGAATGAATGTTTGGAGTGAGCAGCAGATGTCAGAACATTGGTCTACTTATTTATCTCACTGCGTAGCTGCTGTCTGGTTTCAAGTGATTATTGTGACTGTGCTCTAAAATGGCAGCAGAAGTCAATGGCAGAATGAAATGCAAGATAGGTACCGTGATTTCACTATTGGAGGCTTAAACCATGGGCAGGGGCCATCCATGTGCTCTGCCAGAAACTCTAGGAATAAAGATCCCAGGTATTTGACTGAGGCTCAATCAAATGCTAGAATCTCCAGCCTACTGTGTTCATTACTTATTTTTAGCAAATGAGATAATCTCTGTGACCCATTGAATAAACTGGTAAGAGCTCACTATTATTGTTGTAATAGCAATTTTTATGCATCCCACAGTAAGTCAGGGTACTCATGGACAAGCACTGGGCTCTGAAATCAAAACACCTGGGCTATTTTGAGGCTCCACATGAGAAAATGCTTGTGCCCAGCCCATGGCTGCATGGCCCTGCATAATGATAGCAGAAGCCATTCAGGATGTTAAGGGGCTTCACCAGGATGGGCCACTGGGAGGGTGCAGACTATGTAAGAATGTTTGACAGATGCAACCATGCCCTCTGGGGCATTGGAGGATCAGGGCCAGCCTCAAGGAGGAGGATAACCATGCACCATTTACTGATCATTTGCCATTCTAGGTAGTGGGCTAAGTACAAGTTCATCACAGCCACATGGAGTACAAGTTTTAGCACTATTTTACAAACCTTCCATGAGCTGCCTTACTTAATCTGGAGGCCACACATAAGTGGCTAGTAAAGTGAGGAGTTTCTGCTTTAATAAACACTCACTTGGCATTTACTACGTGCCAGATACTATTCTATGTGCTTACAAATGTCACCTGGCTCAGTTTTCATAACTGTCCCATGAAGTAGGTACTATTTCTATCCATGGTTTACAGATGAGGTGACTAAAGCACAGAGAGGTCATATGCTTACCCAAGGTCACACAGCTAGGAAGTGGTAGAGCCAGAGTTCAAATCCAGGCTGGCTGGGTGCAGGGCCCCTGCTCTCAGACATGCACTTTGTTGCCTCCCTTAAAACTAAGTCTGGCTAAACTATTCTACTCAGAAACAAATATACTTCTAATGACTTTTTTTTTTTTTTGGTCTGTATGCCTTAGCACTTCCGGAACCATACAGAAAGAACTTCCTTATGTGGTCAGACCTCCCCCTCATTAGATCACAAGCAAGGGTCACCTGTTATGCTCTGTACTCCTGGTGCCCACCATGGGCCTTGACACCCAGTAGGAGATCAGGAAAAGTTTGTTTGATAATGTTTTACTTACACAACCTTGTTGTATTAACTTTATTCAGCCTACAATACATGCAACATGTCAACACAACCATAAACACAAACAGGATCAGTAACGCAAGTGACACCTCTCTAATATCTGTAGAAGAGGTATCTGATCCGTACACAGTCAACAACAGACGGAGCTGGTCTAGTCTCTGTGTAACTTTAAAAGGTCACATTTTCACAAAAATCAGTGCAATGCTGTGAAAGAACAAAATGATGGCAAGAGAGAGCTCTTCATAGAGTGAGCCAGCTGGGCCAGTGTCCTCCAAGCACTGGCAGGACAGCAGTAGCATTCAGGAAGAAATGACTAACGGGTGACTACAATAGGAAGGCAAGTGAACCTTGAAGGAACTGCAGTATTTTAATGGATTCCAGAAGTGTAAAACCAAGCCCATTCCTAAAATATCCCCTAACCAACTCAAATTTTATACATCTAGTTGCTTTAAAAATAGCCCAAATAAGCATATTTTTAACCATTTAGGGCCTGCCTACTTTGCATACCCTGCAAAACTGCACCTAACATTTGCTAGGTGTAGATCACATGACCCTGGGGCTATAAAAGACTCTAAGCCACAGCTGCCCTTCCAGAGCTGTCTGTCCCCCTTGAGCTGCTGAGTGACATCACCTAAACATGGAAGCCCACTTGGATCCCTGGGAGTCCTCTTGCTCCCCTCCCCTTCCAGGTGGGAGCCCTTGTCATTATCTCTAGGTCTCATGCTGAGAGGACTTTCCCTTCCTATGCGATCCTCTCCAAGTGCTGACCAATAAGCTCGTTGCATGTCACTGTCATGTCCTGCTTTTATCTTCTTCCTTGATTAGGTGTGAAATTCTGAAACTCACTATAGCATTTATGTATGAAAAAGTCTAGAATCAGTTTTAAAATAAAACACAGCAGATAGTTAATTGTGTTTTCTTCTGAATAGGGGGCTGAATTTTGAAGGAACTTTGTAAAGGGTGAATTACAGTATCTCAGTATTTTTAGAATTTTTCAAAAAGAATATATGCACTATTACCTTTGTAATGTAAATACATAAATAATAGTAACTGGTAGCTGATGCAACAGATAAAAATCTGAAATTTCAAAGGATTCAGTCAATGGAAGCTTATGTTTTCTGCACATAAATTTTGAGGTGGTTTGGCAGGGGCTCCCTGTTCTCGGGGGAACAAATTTTCCAGGCTGTTTTCATTTTGGACTTGCACTATCTCAACACAAAGTTGCCATGTTTGCTACTGAATGGGACAGGAAGCATAGGAATAGCACACTGGCTAAGACTGAAAACAAACAATGCTTTTACCATATCTCCATGACAAAGGCTGGTCACATGACCCTTGGTAACTGCAAGTGTCCCCACAAGGTAGTGCTCTCATGTGTCCAGAAAAGAGAGGAAGGCAAGAACTGTAAGAACACTTGTAAATTAGTCCCATAAACTGTCACATAGTAGGTGCTCAAAAAAAGAAACTGTCATAATTTGTGATGACAACATTCTGCATTTCTTGGGGCAGTTTCTGACAAGATCAGACTTGCCTTGAAATTCTCTGAAGTTTTAAGTGCCTACTATGTGGCAGATGCTGGCAAATCCTTTAACCCATCTGATGTGAAGGCGATCATGCAAACGTCAGCAGGGAGGGTTCACCTTCTTCGCTCACTGGCATTGTTCTGCACTTCCCTTTGCAAGACCATCGATAATCTCAGGAGGCTGAGGATTTTCTCCTTCCATTGGATGCAGGGGCAAGATCCTAAGCTGTGAGTCTCCGAGCATGCCTGAACGCCTGTACAGGTGCCATCAGGAGCCCTGAAAACCAGTCTTTTCCAGTGGGGCAGGTGCCAGACAGGAGGCAGTGGAGAGCTGGCTAATTATTTTCGCTTCCCAAATTCGAGCCAGCGTGTCCACCAAGGAACCATTTTTCACCTCCTGGGAGGATTCCAGGGCTTTTGAGAATTCAGCTTCAGTAGATGGCCGCTGCCCACCTACCACTTATGAGGGGGTTTGAGTGCTGACCACCTAAAGCAGCCGCTCATTCATCTGTTCCTGTGTTCCGTTCCCGGCTTCAAATGAAAAACTTGTTAAGATGCCACTGCAATTATCCCAGTGGCTTCAGCAGCCCTCTGTCTACCCTCAGGTTACAGCCCCAGGACCAGTAGATTGTGTGCCAGTCTGTCCTGCCAGCCCAGTGGGAAAACAGAGGGTGTGCTGAGGACTCCCAGGGAGGGATGAGCAGGTGTCTAAAAATCACTGTCCTGAGGGAACTCCTCTGTCAAAGGGGTTGTGGCTATCAGAGGGGACAGGAAGGAGGGGGCGCTGTGGGAGAGCCAGGGGGCTTCTGCAGGGGCTAGGGATGCTCTGTGTCACAGGGAGGACAGTGATTCTGTGCAGCCTCCAGAGGAGGCAGCAGGGAGGTTCCAGGGTCAGGAGGGTGGCCACATGGGAGCCACCAGGGGAGGGGCTCTGTGATGTGGGAAAGTGCTGGGGTGGGGTGGGACAGCAATGCTGGGACTGTACTGGGCCCACGTGCCCAGGAAGGAGAGGAGGGCTAGGAATGCAGGAGCATCAACTGTGACAGAGCAGGAGCTTGACACAATGCACCTTGCAGAGTCCCTCTCCAGGAGGCAACCACAGGAAACCCCCGAGGGTGTGTGGTCCTCATTGCCACCTTCTGTAGGCCTGCCTTGGCACCTTGGCCTCAGGGGCCTTCTTCCCGAGCCCCTCCTGAGAGCTGTGATGCAGTGCTGTGAGGAGAAATGGAGTGGAGCCAGGAGGTCTGCCTCTGGCTGGGAGGAGTGGGAACAGTGTGGGGGTGGGGAGGATTCAGGCCAGGCATCTAGTCCCAGCCCTGTCACTTACTAGCGCTGTGATCCTGGAACATGACCAAGCCCTGTGAACATGGGGTTCTTCACCTGTGACACGGTTTCATAAGCCCCATCCAGTGGGACTGTTGCAACGTGCGCAGTGTATGTAAAGCGCCTGGCACAGCGCCTGGCGTGTGCTGGATCTGTAATGATTGGCAGATCCCTGTTACTTCTGGTATTCTTTGATCCCGGACCCTACCACGCCGGGATGTTGTTGTTGCTGTTGTTCTCCAAGATATGTCACAGAATATGCAGCTCCACAGGACAGGGAATTGTTAGCCAAAAATGCTTCTTTCCAAATAAAACTCAGTGAACTGTTCCTTTCAGGGGGTCTATTATTCAATATGGTTGTGCAAAGAGTCTTACCTACCTGAATGATCCTCAAAGCATCTGAGGTTTGAGAGGTTGCCTCACAGTTTAGGCATGAAGTAGGGGCAGAAGTTCAAACGTTTCCTCCTATCCATCCTGTCATCTGCTGTCTGTGCAGCCTTCAGACCTCCCAGCTTTCCTGCTGCCTCAGCTTCCTCACCCTAAATCCAAGTGCCAGCTTTCTCATATTTTCTTTTTTTTCTTTTATTTGTTTATTTATTTATTTATTTATTTATTTATTTTATTTATTTTTTTTTTTTGAGACAGAGTCTCACTTTGTTGCCCAGGCTAGAGTGAGTGCCATGGCATCAGCCTAGCTCACAGCAACCTCAATCTCCTGGGCTCAAGCAATCCTCCTGCCTCAGCCTCCTGAGTAGCTGGGACTACAGGCATGTGCCACCATGCCCGGCTAATTTTTTGTATATATATATTTTTTAGTTGGTCAATTAGTTTCTTTCTATTTTTAGTAGAGACGGGGTCTCGCTCAGGCTGGTTTCGAACTCCTGACCTTGAGCAATCCGCCCGCCTCGGCCTCCCAGAGTGCTAGGATTACAGGCGTGAGCCACCGCGCCCGGCCTATTTATTTATTTTTTATTTCGGCATATTATGGGGGTACAAATTTTAAGGTTTCAAAAAATGCCCCTTCCCCTCTCCCCTCCCAGGTTTTGTTTTTTTGTTTGTTTATATTTTGTTGTTGATATTTTGTGTGTGTCTCCGTGTGTTTTATCTCATTCTTCCTGCTATTGTTTTCCAGGATTGATTTTAGGAACAGAAGATAGCATCCTATACTTCATTGTCATCTTGGAAGCTACCGGTAAGGCAATAAATGTGTAAATAATTTAGGTAAAATTGAAATATTTATAGAATTATGTTCCCTACTAATGAATGTGGTATGCTACTTCATTTATTTAGGACTTCTTTTACACAAATCTATCAGTAAATTTGTACTATTGTCTCCATAAAGACCTTGTATATTTTTGTTAGGCTTCTTTTTAGGTAATTTTTGGATTTTTTTGCTGTTATATATGGAGCATTTTCTACTATATGTTCTAATTAATTATTATTTTTTTGTGGTGAGGCTCTTGATTTTGCTATAGTGATCTTCCATACATTATTTTCTGAAGTCTCTTATTAATTCCAATATCCGTGTGCCTATTTCTTTGCTTTCTCTAAATAGAGGTGCTAATATCATCACCAAATATTCTTTCTTTTCAATATTCATATCCCTTATTTATTTTGATATGCACACTTCTGGCTTTGTGTTCCAGTGCTCTTTGGAATGGTAGAGGTGAAAGCATGCATCTTTCCCTCGTTCCTATCTTTAATGGGATCTCATCTAACATTTTACATGTAAGTATTTCTTATTATAGATATTAGGAAATGGAAGTTCCCTTCTACTGTTAATTTTCTAAATTTTTTCTTTTACCTTGAACTCATGTTTAATTTCTTTCAAAGGCTTTTTCCATATCTCTTGACATGGTCAAATATTTTCCCCTAATTTTTATTGTGAAAAATTACAGTTAAAATATTTTCCAAATTAAATAATGTTTTCATTCCTTGGACACAGCCTTTTTGTTCACTTAATTCACTGCTACAGTGAATATTCTATTAATTTATTTAGAATATGTGCTGCTGTGTGAGTGAACTTGGCTCAAATATTCTTTTCATGGCAGGGGATGCTCACCTGGTTTTTGAATCAAGGAGATCTAATTTGGGAAGATTTATTAATTCCCCACCTGTTTGCATGCTTTGGAATAGGTTACTTAAGACAATGATTAGTTTTTCCTGACTTTTTAATATAACTGAACTCCAAACCTCTCTAGTTCTGGAGTGTTTGTGGGTAGCTTGTGTATTGAATGCCATTTCACTTTGTGTTATTTGATTAAAGTTTTTTTTCCTTTTATTTATTTATGGACTAATTTGGTCTTTTAAAAAATATTGTCCACTTCGCCTAGGTCTTCAAATTTAATTGCATGATATTTATAATAAAACATTTACTACGGGCTCTCTCAAACACATGCCACAGTAGGGAATAATAATATGATTGCCATTCATCTGACGTCAGCATCAACAATCTTCAGTACATGGCCAATGTGGTTCCAAGTCTACCCCTGCTTCCTCCATATCTCTGCTGATGGAATAATGTGAAGATTGTCCAAGGCATCATACTATTTCACCTCTAACTATTTCATAATGTATTTCTAAAAGATAAGAAATCTTTAATAAACCATAAACCCAATATAATTATCATTCTTCAAAAATTAAATAAGTTATTAATATCATTAAATGTTCACTTAGCTTTCATATTTACCTTATGGCCTTATACTTTTAAAAATTTACTTTTTTTTGAATCACATATATAGTGTATCTATTCTGATTGTTTGTTATGTACCTGAAGTCTTATTTATTGTATAGGTTACCTCCCACATTGTATTTTTTTCTTGGGAAGAAAAAGCCTTGTATTCTGTCCAGTTTCCCATAATCTGGATTGTTGAATGAAACACTTCAGTTTCCTTAACATGTTCTTTGCACCCCCTATATTTCTGTAAACTGGTAATCAAACATAGAAGCTTGATCAAATGAAGTGAATTTTTTTTTTGCTTTAAATTTTCTCTTTCTTTCTTTTCTTTCCTTTTCTTTCTTTCTTTCTTTCTCTCTTTCCTTTTCTTTCTTTCTTTTTCTTTCCTTCTCTCTGTCTCTCTCTGTCTCTCTCTCTGTCTCTCTCTGTCTCTCTCTCTCTCTCTTTCCCCCTCTTTCTTTTTTAAAAGACCACTATAGAGGTGATGCTATACTTCTGTCAGGAGGAACGTAATGTCTGTTGCCCTTTGTGCTGAAGTTGGCAGTAATTGATGATCATAACCTTTACTTATTTATCCATTAGGGGCTGCAATATGATAATTCTCCACTTCTCTCATTCCTTCTTAGTTTGATAGCTGAAATACTTGTACATGTGGAAGTTTTCCTTGTCCAGCATTTGATTAGCCTGAGATAATTTTATAAGCTATTTGTCATATGTTATTGTATTATTTAAATATATTCTGCATCTGTATTTTATATAATTTTATGTAACTTAACTTATATTGTTTACTTGTAATTTTTCTATAGTACTTGGTGATATTTGTAAAAAATGTCTGTTATATAAGTATTTCCAAATAATTGGTGTTTATTAGCTACCTTGTGGTTTTCTAATTCATTATTTCTTATTTATCTTCATTATATACTACCTTATACTACTTTAGGTGCAATATGATATTCATTCCCTAGCTTCTTGAATTGCTTGGGTAACTTAAATAGTTCTTGCTTTCTAATATGTCTGTTTAAAGATATATATTTCCTTTTGACTACTACTTGGACTCTATTGCACAGATCAATGCTATATAGCTTCATGTGTAGTGCTTGAATTTTTTATAAGTTGAATAGGTCGTTCTGTTACTTATGCTATTAGAATATTTTCAATATATGTCCTCAAACTAGGGGGTATACAAATTATTTTTGTGAAGGCTGTCAAGAGGATAAGAGATAGAATGTTATTTGGAGGAGGTTTCAGGGTCTAGGGGTATTTTATTTTGCTTTATTTTTATTTATTATAGAAGATACTTAAAAATATTTAACTGCAGATTATAGAGTATGGTTTATCCCAGAAACACAAAGAAATTTAATATTAGAAGACCAATGAATCTAATTGGCCACATGTAACAGTCAGGAATCATCTAGGAAAATAGAAACCACTGTAAATATGTAACACAGAAGGAATTTAATGCAGAATTGGTTAAACGAGTGATGGAGAATTCAAGCAGGGGAGAATTAGGAGAATTAGCAGGGGAGAATGCAATAATTAGTAACATGAGGAAGTCACTCTCACCTCTAGGCTGAGGGGAGATAATGTTATTAGAGCCTGGGTATTGAGTTCAACAGGATCTGAAGTCATGGAGGGCCAATCTGATGGGATTTGGAGCCATGGAGAATATGTAGCCATTGAAGGAGAAACCACCTGATGTAGAGAAAGAAAGACAAAAACTCTGGCTGCTCTATATACACCTGGGTTCTAATCTCCTGCTGGTGCTCCAGTTGGCTGAACCAAAATAGCAGCCAAATGTTAGCAAGCCTAAGGATTGCAGCCTGCAGGGGTCTACCTCTGGATAGTAGAGAGCAGAGCAGGAGAATAATGAAGCATGGGTCTAGGGACAAATAGTCCCAATACTACTGTGCTACATTAACAGATCAAATGTGAAAAATCATATCTAAATTGATACACAAAAGCATCGAACAAAAATAAACATCCATTCATCATTTTAAAATAAAAAAGTATTAAATATGTATCCATGAGTCCATACTGATACTAAGTTAATAAATAAATAGGGGAAAATAAACAACTCTGTGCAGAAGCAGGTACAAAAATATAATTAGATGAAAGGAATAAGTTCTAGTGTTCGATAATACAGTAGGGAGATTATAGTTAACAATAATTTGTTGTTTATTTCAAAATATTTATGAGAAGAATTGGAATGTTCCCAAAGATAAATGTTTGACTTGATGGATATCCCAATTACCCTGATTTGATTATTACACATTGTATCACTATGTATTATCAAAATATCACATGGAACCCCCAAAATATGCACAACTATTATATATCAGCAAAAGGAAAAAGAATGAAGTTCCCCTTTTCTTTACTCTACAGACCTGTGGACATAGCAGCCCATCTCTTTGGGGGAGATTCTGGCTCCTAGGCCCCTGGGGCTGCCTTGGCTCTGAGTCATGGGCAGGCGGATCCCTAGGATCTTCATTCATACAACACGAACCAGGAGTAATTCCTTACATCATAAACGATTAATCAAGGGTATTCCTACTTCATTTCAAAGCTGGTTCAGCTGAAAACAAATACGAGGCACATTATGCTTGAGGGCTGTAGACAAGGTGCAGAATTTATAATATGACTTTGGGAGTGCAGGATGCTGTAGGGACGCAGACAGCTTTTACCTGCCTGTGCGCTGCTGTGTTGTTTCTGACTGTTTGGAAATAATTGTGGAATCTGGGTGATGAAGTCATGTATGTCTCTGTGTGCATATATGTGGAAGGGGGTGGCACTTTCTGAGTAATAAAAATTTGAACCAGAAAAGGACTTCTTGCTAGTAGGTAATCTCTGGTTCCATGTGTTCCTGTTGTTCATTTGCGGTTGGCAAGGGATTTTGTCAGTAGAAAAGGTTTGCTAATCCAAGTTCTAATAGTCTAAAGATTAAAACAACTTGGGAAATATTATTACCTGCAGACTTGTTTGCAGAGTGTCATCTAGGATGCTGTGTGGAACTAGAAGGGACACAGTAGCTCCCGAGTGATGCTTAAAACTTCTCTCCAAACTGTAAAATACTAGCTGAAATCTGGGAACACCATATGGGTGAATGAAACCAGAATGGCAGTTTAGGTCTACCCAATGAAAAGAGAAGGCTGGCTGCAAGAAAGATGGAGTTTCAGAAAAAACCTAGTCTTCTACCAATTCACATGACTCCAGAGGCAGAGTGGACATGAGATTTGGGGACAGCAAGTCACTGTTGGAAGGATCATGGTTCCCTGGTTTCTTTTAGTTCTTTGCCATGGTGTTCTTTTGGTCCTTGGGTATATTTTTTAAAAGTCCCAATGGCTGGGACAGTTTCTATTAATTTCTTCTTTCGTGTGACTTGTTTCTTTGCATGTTTCATAATTTTTTGTTGAAAACTTGACATTTTGAAAAGCATGATATGGTAACTGTGGAAATCAGCTTGTCCTCGCTTCCCAGGACTTGTGGATGTTGCTTGCTCTGCGTTGTAGTTTTTTATTTGTTTAGTGACTTTTCTAAAATATTATTCTACAGTGTACAATTTGGCATGTATGGACACTGACATCTCTAATTATATTAGCTTGATAGTCACCTAGTGATTTGACAGAGATGTCCTTAAATGTATGGAAGCAAAAAAAAAATCCACTCCTTACAGATGCTGTGTGTGTCGGTGTGTGCGTGTGTGGGGGGGGAGGCTGTGTGGGATGGGGCACATGTCTCCCCATGATGAGGTTGCTATAGAAGAGGAACTAGAGCACAGAGAAGCTTGTATAACATGCCCTGAGCCACCCAGCGAGTAAGGGTGGAGGAGCAGAGATGCAACTCAGAGTCTAGCTGAACCCACAGCCCACACTGTGCTAGGAAGAGGTACTTGCCAGTGGCCAGATTGGCCAGCAAGTAGCCTTGCTCTGGAAAAGCATCAAGAGAGAGATAGCTTGTCAGTTCAGACACTTGAATAACAAGCACCATTGCCCTTTCAAGAGCTTCATAGACAGAGGCCAGGCAGGCTGCCCAGAGTCCAGAGCCTCCAGGGAAGATGCTACTTAGGTGAAGTCCCAGGGAGTCTCAGGGTGGTCCTAGGGAGTCCCGGAGCTGAACCACTGCTCTGCGGGCCCACAAATTCAATTTTAATAGTTCCTCCAGAGTTGACTAGGCTTTGCAGGCTGCCGAGTAAAGGCAACACTACACTGACACACAAACCAGTTATCAACCTCAAGGTTTCTCACTATTGAGCGAAAATTGACAGTCAAGCAAGCAGATGAGGTTATAATAATCAATGTTACAGTGGATTAGCATTGGGGACATTAGTAAGAACTCATCTTTAACTTAATATACATACAGATCATTACATCTAGAAATATGTATAGGTGTACACATATACACCGATTATTATACACACATATAATTTCTTGCTCTGTCTGCAGAGAAGGCATAAAGCAACAATACCCCAGTAACAATATGCATACCTAGTGCCCCAGATCTAGGTTTCTAATGCCATTCTCCAATAAAGGGAACAAGTAATCAGTGGAGAAATTGGTGATTCTAGAATTGAGGAAGGATTGGCGAGGAGCATGTTAAGGAAGAGAAAAAGAAATACAAGAGAAAAAATAGAATCGAGGAAGGAAATATACAAGATGAGCCTAAAGCATCTTGTAGTGCTTGAAAGTAAAAGAAGTGCTAAAAAGTTTTTGAACTCATATTGAGAGTTGAATGAGAAAGGCATGTACAAAAGGCGCTACCAGAAACCGCTCCGAATGGCCAAGCCTGGAGCAACTTGGACAACAAAATATATCAAGTTGTATTGGATTTTAAACCAAAGTATAAAGTGAGTATTTATGAGCTCATGCTGAGAGAAATAAATGATCAACTGAGGGAGAACAGACAAATTTCCCACGGAGAAGAATTCCAAATAATTTATGCAGATATCCTCACTGCAGAAAAGCGGAGCATCCTCACTGCAGAAAAGCGGAGCATGACCCCCCGCCGCTCATAGCATGGGCTGCACATAGTGATTGTCTTACAAAGAACACTGTATAGAAAAGGAGAATTAAAAAGTAACTTTATAGTTATACATAATTGACAAACACCACCTCAGCCAGGTGGGCAAGGTCAACGTCATCAGTGATGAGTCATGTGATAGTATGTTGCCTTGCTGTGATGTGATGAGAATGGCACTTCTCCTCTGTGGTCTTGCACCCCAAACCCATAACCCCAGTCTAATCATGAGAAAAGCACCAGGCAAACCACAAATGAAGGTCATTCTACAAAATACCTGACCAGTACCTCTCAAAACTGTCAATATCATAAAAAAAATGAGGAAAGTGTGACAGACAAGAGGAGCCAAAAGGGACATTACACCTAGACATAATGTGGTATCCTGGATGGAATGCCGGAAGGGCAAAAGGACATTAGGGAAAAACTAGAGAAATCTGAATAAAGAACGGCCTTTGCTTCATAACAAACAATGCATCAATTGTAACAAATGTACCATCCTCTTGTAAAATGCTAACACTAGGGGAAACCGAGGAAGGGGCATATGGGAACTCTGTTCCACCTTTGCAAATTTTTTTCAAATCCACCATACTTCAAAATAAAGTATATTCAAATTTAAAAGTTAAAGAGCACAAAAGGAAACTTTGGAGGGTGGTTGATGTGTATCTTACAAAAAAAAAAAAAAACAAAAAACGAAAAAGAAAAAGAAAGGGGACCAAACACAAGGCCAGAGATCTAGGCAACGTGAAGCCAACATTCCTGAACAGTCCTCAGCAATTGCCTCCCTGTCAGCCTCCCATCATGGCCCCTAGCCCTGGCCAATAACCCGGAAGTCTGTATCTCTTCTCCCGCCCCGAAGCACCACCCTAATCCAGCCACACAATTCATCTCACCTGGACTGTGGCAGGAGCGCCCTAATGAAGCAAGGTGTTAGATGTGGGACCTCTTACTGGCTCAGGAAGGGCCACAGGACACCTGCCGGGGGTAACTGCCACAGGGGAGGGCTGGCAAGAGCCAGGGAGGAAGTCAGCCCCTTGCCAAGGAGGCTGGAGTTCAGAGCAGGGCTTCAGCCATGAGTGCTGGAACAGGGAGGCTTCTCAGGGGAGCAGGAACCTCCTGAGAGGCCTCCCACCAGCCCCTCCGGGGGCAGGCTGAGGCCATCCAGACAACCGCGGGACCTTCCCACGGCTGGGCATGGGGAGGCTCTTGTCTGCTCTGCGCTGCCCCGGTCAGGATTGGCTCATCCCTGGGTGGCAGTGTGCCCACCCAGGAGGCTGCTGCGAAGGCTGCTGGGGCCTGGGGCCTGGAAATGCCTCCAGGGGAGGCCGTGGAGGGTGTGTATTCTACTTCCTAGCTTCTGCAGGCCTGCAGTCCTTAGCCACCTCGGGGTGAGCAATCTCCCACACCCATCAGCTCGCTCCAAGAGGGTCATGCAGTGTCCCTGTTTCCAGCGGTGTCCTTTCTTCCATCCTGGCGTGCCCCACAGGTTCTGCCCCTGCCCCTGGCCTTTCCTGGGAGCACCCGGCTGATGATGTGGCCCAGGGCTCCAGCTCAGATTGATGCATTGGGTGCTCCTCCTCACGTCTCTCCTGCGCAGCTGATCCTCACCACAGCCTACGTCCCTCAGGACCCCAAAGCCCTCTCCCATCCCCCTCCTTTCCAAATCCTAACATGGGTGTGGGGGGACTCTGGGGCCTGGGGAGTGTCCTGATGCCCACCATCTGCTACAGCCTTTAGTCTGCTCAGACTTCCTGTCTGGGGACACCATGGCCCTAGCTGGCACTGTGGGTGGCTGACAGGACACTCCTGCCTCGCCCCTCTGGATGGACCTCAGAAAGGAAAACCTGATAACCACGCACTTAAGGTGATCACTTCAATGAAAGGTTGGGCATCACATAAATAAGCATTTGAATAATAACTCACCATCATGGCGATTTGTCACTCATTCATGCAGCAAGATTATTATTTACCAACCACTAGGACACTCACCAAAAGGCTTCATCAACTCCCACCAGCTCTACCGGAATCACAATATTTTGGAAGGGGATTCTTAATTGTTAAATTTCAAATAAAGGTAATTGCATATAAACCTCACCACTGGCCCCATCTTGGGCTGAGCAGTTGCCAGTGGAGTGACATCAGGGGTACAACCCCAAGCTGGGCTGACTGAGGCTGGGTACGGGAGAGTGTTGACAAGGTGCTGCACAACACAGGTGATGAAGACTCCGGGGGCAGTCCTAGGAAACGAAACCCTCAATCCCATCAGGGCCATTTGCGCTTCTGCCTCAGACTGGTACTCCGGAGCATATCACCGCTCTCAGAAGATTAATTGATGGGTGCACCTCAGGGGAATGAAGGCTGCAGGTAGCAAGATGGATGTCCTGCAGTGAGTATCCTATGGGGCACACGTCTTTTGAAGGTGTCCGCCCCTTCCCAGGGCATTAAAGCCACAGAATCTAGTTTCTCACATCTGAGGAAGCAAACAAACGTGTATGGCTTAAGTCCCTGGATGTAGACATGAAATGGTCTGTGTTTTGTTGTCGTCATGTATTGTGAATTAATCCACTACACCTGTGGCTACTTCTATAGAAATGGTTGTGACAATAACGTGTCTGCTCACATTTCAATAGCAAAGTGATGTCATATGACCCCTCCTAACAAACAAGAGGACTGGCGATGTATTGGTACCATTTGTCCTGGAAGAAGAAAATGAGAACTTGTGGATGAGGACTTGTAGTCGCTCCCTTAAACTGTTACATAGTAGAAGCTCAACTAAAAGAACTATTTAATATTATAATTTGTTATGGGGATAGTGTTCTTTATTTGTTGGAGGAGTTTCTGAAAAAGCCAATTTGCCTGAAAATTCTTCAACTTTTTCAAGTGCCAACTGTGTGACGGGTGCTTTCAAATAGAAGATCACATTTAATTTTGAAAGGATACTGTAAATCTCAGCAGGCAGGATTCCCTTTCTTCTCTCAACAGCACTTTTCCGCACTACCATTTCAATAACCCCTATATTCTCAGTAGGTTTAGAATATTCTACTTCCTTTTGCTCCATGGTCAAAATCTTAACCTGTGAGTTCCTGCTACGCTGCTGCTACCAGAACACCTGTGCAGGTGCCTTTAGCCACACTGAAAGCCAGTGTTTTCCCGTGGAGCAGGTGCCAGACAGGAGACAGTGGAGGGCTGGTTAATTATTATTGTTTTGTTTTTTTTTTCAAATTCGAGCTAGCATGTCTACCAAGGAACCATTTCTCACCTCCTGGGAGACTCCAGGGTTTTAGTTCAGCCTAGGTACATGTTTGCCTCACAGTGATTTCCATGGTCTCTCCTCATTTCTGGATTATGACACTTTGGTTTTGACCCCCAAAGCAAGCTCATTCATTTGCACATTCGTTCAGTGGCCAGTTTCAAATAACACTCTCCATCAAAATCCCTATGGCAAATATCAGGGTGGCCTCTCTCCAACTTTACGTCTGAAGAATGAGTATGCACTAAATCACACGCCACTCACCACCCATTTGGAGAAGCGTGCGTGTACTTGGGGTTGCAGACAGGATGACTGGGTGTCTAAACGTCTCTGTCCAAAGTGAACCTTTAAGTTGAAGGGGCTGTGGCTATCACAGAGGCTCCAGGGGGCGCTGTGGGAGAGCCAGGGGGCTTCTGCAGGGGCTAGGGATGCTCTGTGTCACAGGGAGGACAGTGATTCTGTGCAGCCTCCAGAGGAGGCAGCGGGGAAGAGCTGGCAGCAGCCCAGGTTCCACAGTCAGGAAGGAGGCCACATGGGAGCCACCAGGGGAGGGGCTCTGTGATGTGGGAAAGTGCTAGGGCAGGACAGAAAGGCCCCCATATGAGCAGTCAGCTCTCAAAGAACCCGAGGGCACAGGCAGGAGGACCCTAGGTTAAGCAAGGCCGCAGACTATCCCCAGATTGCATTTCATTATCATCATCGCCTTCCTTTGTTAGGCCTGCTTTCAGTAGCACAGCCACACGGTCCTTCTTTTTGTCACCTGAGAGACATCAGGGAGTACTGAGAAGAGAAATGAACTCAGAGACAGAGCTCTACCTAAGGCTGGGAGGAGTGAGAACAGTGTGGGCTGAAGATGAATTCAGAGCAGACTTGTCATTCACTAGGCATATGATCTTGGGAAAGTGACTCAGCAATGTGAGCCTCAGGTTCTTCGTCTGTAACGTGGATTTAAGTAGTGTCTTGTAGGAATGTTGGGATGTAGGAAATGTACTAAAACACCTGGCACAGTGCCTGGCGTACATGGCAACTTTAACCACTGTCAATTCTTTCTAATATGATTTTTGACCCTGGACCCACTGTGTCCTCCAGAAAATACTTTTGTCCTCCAGGTCATTTCAGAGAATTCGCAGCTGAATAAAAACCTGAACCGAAAATCACACAAAAATGCTGCCCAGTAAATGTTCCACGAGGATTTATTATTTCAGTAAGTAAGTGTCTGGGAGTCTTCCCCAGTTAGGTGCATCTAACGTGAATATCCTAATATTACATGGAGTTAAGGCCCAACTACTTTCCTTCCTCCCAGCTTCTCTTCCATCTAAACCACTATTTTCATTCATTTCATCACCACCCCAAATCTAGATCTTGCTTACAGTTGTCCAACTTACACTACAAACGACCTAATTAAAATTCAGTTTTAATAGGGTCAGCTCTGGTTCTCCCGGGGGTGGGGGGAGGGGGCAGATGAATACCTGGCCAGTGGCTTCTGGGCCTTACTTCATGGGAGAGTCACCCTTATCCCGCAGGGACTACCTGCAGACAACGGGAGTCAATCACCTGGTTCCTGTACTGTGCTCAGCCACAGTGGGCTAAGAGCATGGGACGCCTTCCACTTCTGCCCCAGGGGGAGATTCCTCTCTCCTTTTCTCATCATCCAGAAGGAACTGCTCAGGGCAGTTCTCCCTTCCAGGTTTTGACATCAGCCCTAAGTGACAAGTCACATGGTCTGAGAGTCCGGCCCTGCCACCACCCAGCTTCATTAAAACCAACTCCCACAGAAGGAACTGCAGTTTCCCAAAGCCCCAAACCGCCCTGGCTCAGGGCACCCACACCCCACTGCTCTCACCAGAAGCACCACCCTTCAACCCTTCCGTCACTTGTTCTTTAGGACTTAGAGGGCATCTCGCCACCTTAATTATATGACTGCAGCTCCTAGACTCTCTCATTCTATGGGCAGGGGCGGGTCTGGCTCACCCTAGTGTCTCCGTTAACCCAGGGCCTTCCAAAGAGCAGGTGCTCAATGGATACTTGGGGAACCAATGTGCCAGGGAGCAGGGGCTCTTATTTATTGAGATTAAATTTCTCCTACATTCTGAAATAAGACAAGAAAATTCACATACATGCATACATTTTAATTTCATAGAAAAACACATGAAAAGGAATAAGCTGCCAAGAAATAACTGTCTTTAAATTTTATTGCTCTATTTCATAGCTCCATATATTTAAATGCAACATTCTTTCACATTTCTAAGAAAATTCCTATTGCAATGAAAATTCCAATTCCACCTTGTTCCAAGCAACAACATGAAATGGAAGGTTTCCTCGTTCGTTTTACAAAACAGTGAACTCTTACATTTGATAAAATTACATGTGTGGTCAATATCATTCACCAACTTAGGTGGTGAAGCTAACTAAATCTTCAATGAAAAAGAACAAATTTTTTAAAATGCCAAAAGGAAAACAAACGTCAATTTCTAAGTCACCCAAATGTAACAGGAGCACAAAATGTTATGCTCTGGTGGTTTCCCCAAGCTACTCGGACCCTCCACTACTTAAAACACTGCCTGCTCTCTTCAAACACAGAGTAGAGAGAGGACTCATTTCTCATGGGGCAGGAGGAGCTGCTGGAAGGGGACGCGGATGTGCACTGGCCCTGGGCCCTCCCCCCATAGCTGGCTGCAACTCTTGCTCACGCCCCCTCTTCCTCATCTCTCACAGACTCTTCATACAGGAGTGGGAAGGATCTGTGATCGCTCCGATTGACCTTGAGCACATACTCCAGGACTTTCATCTTGCTGGTTTCCGCATGGGCCCTTGGACCCCACAGGAACTCATAACATGCAGGATCGCTGTCGGGCACCTGCCGGTATTCCAGGTACCCTTCCTGCACCCAATCCTGGGTGATGAGCTTCCGGGGCTCCCCGTAGATATAATGCTCACTCCCAGCATGCACCCCCATCCCGCCCAGGGCTTCCCAGATGACCTCCTCCGGGGCGCAGTCGCCCTCGAAGAGGATCAAACCCAGCATGATGATCAGGAGACCGGACTTAGGAAAACGCTGGTCATCATTCAGCTCCTCATAGTAGGTGAGGCCCAGGGTGGTGACGAGAACATAGGAGTGGCCGGCAGGATCCACTTCCTTCACATCCACGCCAAAGACCATCTGCATGCACTCGGACGCTTTCATAAAGATCTCAGGGAAGTGATCTTGGTAATCATTGAGGACAATATTCAGCATTTCTGCCTTGGTGATCGGATCCTTGAAGCGATACTTGAGGAGCAGGAAATGAACCAAATCAGACATCCTCTCTTCTAGTGCCTCTTGCAGCACGGACGCCGGGTCTGATGGATCCTCAGGAGTACTCTGCCCCTCCTCTTCTTCGCTGCTGGATCCCTCATCGGAGTGGTGCTCTGGACTGGAGGCCGGGTCCGATGGATCCTCAGGAGTGCTCGGCCCCTCCTCTTCTTCGCTGCCGGATTCCTCATCGGAGTGGTGCTCTGGACTGGAGGCCGGGTCTGATGGATCCTCAGGAGTGCTCGGCCCCTCCTCTTCTTCGATGCTGGATCCCTCATCGGAGTGGTGCTCTGGACTGGAGGCCGAGTCTTCTGGATCCTTGTAAGTGCTTGGCCCCTCCTCTTCTTCACTGCTGGATCCCTCATCGGAGTGGTGCTCTGGACTGGAGGCCGGGTCCGATGGATCCTCAGGAGTGCTCGGCCCCTCCTCTTCTTCGATGCTGGATCCCTCATCGGAGTGGTGCTCTGGACTGGAGGCCGAGTCTTCTGGATCCTTGTAAGTGCTTGGCCCCTCCTCTTCTTCACTGCTGGATCCCTCATCGGAGTGGTGCTCTGGACTGGAGGCCGGGTCCGATGGATCCTCAGGAGTGCTCGGCCCCTCCTCTTCTTCGATGCTGGATCCCTCATCGGAGTGGTGCTCTGGACTGGAGGCCGAGTCTTCTGGATCCTTGTAAGTGCTTGGCCCCTCCTCTGCTTCACTGCCGGATCCCTCATCCGAGTCGTACTCTGGACTGGAGGCCAGGCTAGTGGGGGAGGACGAGTCTCCCTCAGGACTCCCGGGAGGACTCGGTGTTTCAGCAGCACCAGCCTCCTCCAGGATGCTGGGGATCACAGTAGTGGAGGTAGCCACCTCCTCCTCCTGAGCCCCGGGAGCTTGTGCACCTACCAGGCCCTGAGCCACCCTTTGGGCCTGAAGGCCTTTCTCAAGACTGCCGCACTGATTTCTTTGATCATCGTGGTGGTGAGGCATGATGGCTCTGGTCAGGTACAGCACACAGGAGTGTGGGCAGGAGATGGGTGATGGAGACACACAGGCCTGAGAAGAGAGGGGGCATGTCAGCGGCCTCAGTGAGAACCACACCCTGGGGACTCTAACAAAGGCCAGTCTACAAGCCTTCTCCTTAGGTGATGCTCTGGGGCCTCCCAGGGCTCCTCTCCTGGTCGGCTTGTCTCCTGAACGTCTCAATGAGGAAGCAATATGGCTCCCAGAGGGCAGCAGGCCGGCAGAGCACGAGGCTCCAGGGCTGACAGTGGGTGGGTGATGGGGTCAGGCACTATTGGGTCCCCTGTGTCCTGGGAAAGGCAGGGCCTCTGGCACACATTCAGGGTGTGCGCCTCTCACCTTGACTCCTGACACTGCCTGGGCCTCGGTGACCTGCTACACTGCTCGGTGACCTGAGGACACTGCCTCAGCCCAAGGTCTCACTGTGGGCTCCTGAAGCCCATGTAAGAGGAAGTGAGTGGCCCAGAGGCTGCAGATACACACACAGTCCTGGTTCCCTCAGTGCTGTCAGGAGCTTAGGCTGGGCTCTCTCGGGTCCCCACTGTCCTGGGGTACATGGGCCCTTTTGTGCTGACTCAGTTTTCTCATCTGTTGCCTCGAGGCCCCTAGACCCCCACCCCTCTAGTGGCCTGCAAACTCTCAGAACAGGAGCTCACATCCCTGATACGGAGCAGAAGGCAGTGAGTGGGCCCCACATCTGGCCACGGCTGCCCAGGGCCTCTGAGACAAGACAGCAGGTGGTGGCCAGATTCAGTGGGGTCCGTATGTCCTCGGGGAGGAAACTGCTTGGTCCTCACCTTGCTGCCTGCCAGGGACTGGGACCCTCCCTCTGCTGACCTGTGTGTAGCCCCCTCAGACCAAGGCCTTCACCTCCCTGACAGATGATCCAGATATGAGAGAGGGGACCTCAGCCTGATAGCTTTGTGCAGGGTTTCCAGGGCTGTCAGCAGGGCCAGGGCATATTTCTGTAGAGCTCCTGGCAGTGTTCTAGGCTGGGGTTAACTTCAGTCCTCACTGGCTAGGGTGCACACATGGGGCCTTGTAGATCCTGGGACTCCTCCCTCTGCTGACAGTCCTTGTCCCTCTGACCCAGGCTGTCACCTCCCTGAGACCCAGGAGACAGGAGGGAGGGTGCAGCACACAAGGACACCCTGTGTGAGGTTTCCCAGGCTCACAGAAAAAGTGGGTTTCCGGGGGGACGGGCCTCGTCTGTCGACAGTGTCCTCAAGGTACTCATATTTACCCCTCACAGGGACTGGACCTTTTCCCATCGGCTGACCTGCAGATGCATCTTGCAGACCAAGGCCACCATCTCCCTGAGAACCCAAGGAGGAAGTGTGGGGCCACGTCTCTCCCCCACAGTCCTGCCCCGGGCCTCCCAGGGCAGAGAGCAGGGGCAGGTTTTCCATGTCTGGGATGGGGGACCGCCGAGTCCTCGCTCTGGACCCTGGGACTGCTCCCTCTGCTGAACTGAGGCCCCACACCTCTGACCAAGGCCGTGCCCTCCCTGACACCACGAAGGCAGAAGCAAAGACACACCGCATCTGGCCACGCTGCCCAGGGCCTCCCAGTGCTGAGGTCCCCCTCTGTACTGGGGGATAAGGTCCTCATTGTCCTCCCTCTGCCTCCTCCCATTGTCCCCTGGCAGGGCCTGGGTCCCCACCCCTGCATCCTAACCCATCAGATTCCCAAGGCTGAATTCGGGAGGCATCTCAGTCTAAAGTCTGTTCAAGGCCTCCCAGGGTCACAGAAGGGACAGGGGTGATTCTATGGGGTCCTCAGTATTGCCTGGGTGCCCCTACACCAGGGCTTCCCCAGACTGACAGCACGGACAGAGCTGGATTATTCGGGGCCCCTCAACCTGCGTGGGGGCCCCCTCAGTCCACCCTCAGCATCTCACCTTGACTTCTAACAGAGCCTGGGCCCTCTCCCCTCAGCTGACCTGGAGTCTCTACCTCAGACCAAGGTCCTTGCCGCTATCAACCCCCTGGAAGGAAGTCGGTGGACGTCACATCTGGCCCCCCTCATCACCCGGGGCTTCCCAGGGCTGACAGCAGGGACAAGGATGGACTGTGGGGCCCCCTATAGGGGTGTAAGGGGGGGCTCTCTGTCCTCCCTTAGGGCAAGACCTTTATGCTGCTGAGTCAGACACCGGTGACACCAGGCTCCGACTCCCAGAGTCCCATAAATCCTAAGGGAGAGGGGCTCAGCCTGACACGTCTGTGCCGCGGTGGTCCACCGCTGGTAGCAGGGGCACAGCTGGAGTATTTGGGGACCCTCTACCTGGGGCGGGGTCCACTCAGTCCACCCTCATCATCTCACCTCACTCCTAACAAAGGCTGGGCCCTCTCCCCTCCGCCAACCTAAAGTCCGAATCTCAGACCAACAACCTTCACCTCCCTCAGGCCCCCCAGTCGGACGTCGGTGGATGTCAGATCCCGCCCCACCCCAACAATCGGGGCTTCCCAGGGCTGACAGTAGAGGTCGAGATGGATTATTTGGGCCCCTCTACATTGGGGTCGGGCCTCCTCAGCCCACCCTCGTCATCTCACCTCACTCCTAACACAGCCTGGGCCTTCTCCTCCCGGTCTACCGGAAGTCTGGACCTCAAAGGCCCTCGCCTCAGTCAGCCCCCTGGCGGACGTCGGTGTATGTCACATCCGGGCCCATACCAGGGGCTTCCCAGGGCTGACAGCCAGGCAAGGATGGACTGTGGGGCCCCCTATCGGGATGTGGCCCAGCCTGGATCCCCCCTCTATGGACCGTAGTCGGCCTGGGTCACACCAGGCTCTGACCCCCAGAGTCCTCTGAGGAATAAGCTGGGGGAGGGGCTCAGCCTGAGGCGTCTGTCGCGGGGGTGGTCCACCGCTGACAGCAGGCGGGGAGCTGGATTATTTGGGGACCCTCTACCTGGGGTGGGGCCTCCTCAGTCCTCCCTCAGCGTCTCACCTCTCTCCTAACAGAACCTCGGCCCTCTCACCTCTGAGCACCTGAAGTCTGGATCTCACACCAAAGGCCTCGCCTCTGTCATCCCCCCAGGCGGAAGTCGGTGGACGTCACATCCTGGGCCCGATATAATGGGTTTCCCAGGGCTGACAGCAGGGGTGGAACGGGATTGGTGGTGGGAGGCCTCAGTCTCCCTCAGGGTCCCGCCCCTGATGCCTGGCAGGGCCGGGGCCCCGCCCTCTCTGGACCTGACAGGGCCTCGGGTCTCACGAGGCTCTGACTCCCGGAGTCACCTGAGGTGGCCGTTGGGGGCAGTGGTCAGGCGGGGGACATGCCGGGTGTCCCAGGGCTGCCAGCAGGAGCCGAGCAGGACCCTGTGGGCCCTCTCTGTGGGGCGTGTGGACCCTCTGTCCTCACTCCTGAGGGTCCTCATCGTGGTTTCCTGCTCTTTGATTAAGTGCCCGGCGAGCGGTCCCTGTCCCCGCCACCCCTGAGCATGGGCTCAGCTGCAGCCCTTGCCGAGAATGTCTGCGGGTCCCAGGCCGGATGTCGGGTGGGGGCTGCAGCGCCCGGGATTGCAGTGGCCTGTGGGACAAGACGGGCACCTTCCCGCCGGGCTCTTCCCCGGCCACACGTATACTTTGAAACCTTGTGTTCTAAAGGATTGATTTTATTTTATTTTATTTTGTATGTATATATGTATGTATGTATGTATGTATTGAGACAGAGTCTCGCTTTGTTGCCCAGGCTAGAGTGAGTGCCCTGGCGTCAGCCTAGCTCACAGCAACCTCAAACTCCTGGGCTCAAGCGATCCTGCTGCCTCAGCCTCCCGAGTAGCGGGAACTACAGGCATGCGCCATCATGGCCGGCCCAGGACTATATTGTTTCTCTATATATTAGTTGGACAATTAATTTCTTTCTATTTTATAGTAGAGACCGGGCTCGCTCTTACTCAGGCTGGTTTGGAACTCCCGACCTCGAGCAATCCGACCGCCTGGGCCTCCCAGAGTGCTAGGATTACAGGCGTGAGCCACCGCGCCGGCCAGGATTTATTTTATATAGGGAAGAAAGCTGAGCAGCTGGGGGCGGGAGGGGATTTAAGGAAGTTCTGCCTTTTCTTTTTTAAGTTATCTGACATTTTTTTTCTTTCGCTCTGTCGCCCCAGGTAGAGTGCAGTGGCGTCGTCATAGCTCACAGCAACCTCAAACTCCTGGGCTCAGGCTATCCTGCCTCAGCCTCCCAAGTAGCAGGGACTACAATCTGGCGCCCACCCCCAACCCCCCACCCCACCCCAGCTAATTTTTTTCTAGTTTTAGTAGAGACGGGGTTCTCTCTCTTGCTCAGGCTGGTCTTGAACACCTGAGTTCAAGCGATCTTTCTCCCTTGGCCTCTCAGAGTGCTAGGATTACAGACGTGAGCCACCGTGCCTGGCCTTAGCATTTTCACCATGAACTCTTTTTACGTTTCTTTCAAAGAATTTTTCTGTATCCATGATGGGATTATATGTTTTTCTCCATGATCTTGTTAACATAGAGAATCACAGTTGAAAGTACTTTTAAATATCAAATTGTACTTTCATTCCTTGGATGCATCTGTTTGCCCACTTAATACACTGCCATGTTGAATTTGCTATTGATTTGTTTAGAATATTTGCTGCTCTGTGAGTGATTCTGGCTTCAGTGTTCTTTTCATGGTGAGGTCCTACTCTGGTATTTGAAAAAGGAATACTAGTCTGGGAAAATAAATTGCACAATTGCCCGTCATTTTTTATAATTTGAAAGGGTTTGCTAAGGATGGCAATGAGTTCTTTCTGCTGATTTGGTAAAAGTGGCCTCCAAAACATCCTTTTCCTGGATCATTTGTAGGTAGGTTGGGCTGAGACTATAGTTTTGGTTTGTAATGCTCAGTTAAAGTGTTTTATTTCTTTATGGATCAATTTGGTCAATCTTTTCCTAAAGTAGAGGCCATTTCCCTTAAGATTTCAAATTTAATGGCATGATATTTATAATAGAAACTTTTTATTACAGAATGTCTCAAACATGTAGGGAATAGTATGATACACCAAACATACCTGATATCTAGTGTCAACAATCTTCACTGCATGGCTAATCTGGGTCCAACGCTACCCCTACCTCCTGCACTTGTCAAATGCTGGAATGATGTAAAGTAACTCAGTAACCTGGGATAGGACCCTGCATCTGATATGTCAGTTGATGGCACAGTGCAGCCAAACTGTGTCTCAGGTAGCCTGTGGCCAAAGGATGGGGCCATACCCAGTACCTGGCTCACAAGACCCTCCAGACCAGCCTCCCTAGACCCCTGCTCTCTGCTCCAGGGCCCTGAGCTACTGCAAGCTTTTGTTCTCTTGTAGACACTTGCTCCTGTAATACTGCTAGTACTCCTTCCCAGACACCCTTGGTCTCTCCCAATGTCCTCTCTGTGAGGCCTGCTACGAGTACCCTTTTTAAAACTGCAATTGCTCCTGTCATCCCGTTGCCAACACTCCTTACTCAGTTCTCTCTCCAGATTCAATTTGTTTCCATAGCATTTACCACCAGGAAAGTCACTTCCAATTTCTGCTTTGTCTCCTCATTCATTGTGTGTCTGCCCCTTCCCCACCCACCAGCATATAAGCTCCACAGAGGCAGGGCATTTGTTCAATGCTGTGTCCTCAGAGCCTAGGGCAGTGCCTGGCACACGGGACATGCTCAGGACTCATTTGTGGAATGAATGAAGGACTGCCAGCTCCAAGGTCCTAGTATTTGGAGCCTCTCTGCACTAAAACCTCGCGGCATTTTCAACTCTCTCAACCACCCAAACAGCCACAGTTTGAACGCTCCCCACCATCCTCCAATTGTTGGAGTCTGGACCATATAAGCAACTGAGTTTAAAGGGGACTCCATAGACCTGCTTTCCCAGGCCCTGTTCTCTGCTCCTGGCCTCCTGGGGAAGTCAACATGGGAGGCCCTCCATACCCACGGCTGGCTGAACACTCTCCCCTCTGAGAAAGCAGCTGCAGCCTTTGCCCTGATGCCCTGGTCCTCTTACCATTGCACTTTGATCCGAAAGTCAACACACTAGTCCTCACAAATCAGAATTCAACAGTCTACACGGCCCTGTTGGGATTGAGGGTTTCCGCCTTCCGGAGTCCATCCAGAGATAGGGAATTGGCAGGCCCTGCTTGATAAAGACTCCTAAGAAGCAAATCAAGGTCTCTGATAAAACAGGAGGTGGTGGGAAAGCCGGCCAACACCAGCTGGAACCAAGATGGCCACGAAGAACGACCTCGGGTTACTCTAACCGTTCATTATACCCTGCTTGTAATGTATTAGAACAGTAAAGGAAACTCTCACCAGTGCCATGACAGTTTACAGATGCCATGGCAGCTCCCAGAAATTACCCTTTATGGTTTAAAAAAGAGGAAGAAGCCTCAGTTCCGGGAAATCTCTACCCCTTTCCCAGGAAACTCATGAACAATCTTCCCTCCACTTAACACAAAATTAAATAGAAGGTACAAAATAAGACCCCAGAAACTCACAAAGTGCTACTCTCTGTTGCTCTGAGAGATAGCCACTGCCCTGTCCATGGGGCAGCCTCCCTTTTTCCCTTACCTTACTTCAATAAACTTGCTTTTGCTTACTCTGTCAGCTTGCTCTTGAATTATTCATTCCCTGTGCAAAGCCAAGAACCCACTTGGCCTTCAGACTGGGCTCCACTTTCCAGTATCAATCCCTGAGACTTCATCACCCCTGCTGCTGTGCCCGCACTTGCCCATACTCTCCTGCAGCTGACGTCAGTCTGCCACTTGGAGCTTTGTCCTTCCTGTCTCTTCACTACATCTTCTCGGGAACCGTGCTGGGGCTCACGTGCAGTTATCCTTATTTGACATTCCCTAGGTAGGAAGACCCCTCAAAGACATTGTGGTTCCGACAGAACTGGCAGCATATGATGTAACCTTCTTAGTGTTTGGTAAATAATGATGATTGCTATGTGAATGACTGACAAATTGCTATGCTTGTGAGGTACTATTCAAATGATCCCCCATGTAATGCCCGGACTGTAATTAAACTAATCACTTTGTTAAGGTGCCTATGAAATTCCTCTTTCTGAAGTTGATTCAGAATGTTTGAGCAAGACAGGACTGTTTTGTCAGCTACCCAAAGAGCCAGCAAGGACCTCGGTGTCCCCAAACAGGAAGTATGAGCAGACTAACGCCTGACGCAGATTGTGCAATCAGTGGTCATTAGGATACTCCCCCAGGTGCCAGAATATCCTAAAACCAAATTAGGATTTGGAAAGAGCCAGGAAGGAGAGGGCTTTGATGTCCCTGAAGGATGTAGGCTATGATGAGGTTGGAGAGGTTTAAGGAGGATCATATGCTACACCCATCCAAACTGCCCTAGGCTGGCCAGGGACACGCGTAGAAGTAGAATGGGCTGCAGGTCAGCTTGAGCCCTGCACCATGTCATGAACCAGACGTTCCCAGGACAGTACCCAAGGTAGACTCCTTCATGGCAATCCAGGATGGAAACAGGGACACTGAGCCACCTTTCCCAGAAAAAAAAAAAAATACGACCAACTTGGAGATTGTCCTGGGGCAGGAAAGGACTGCAGGGCTGCAGCAGCTAGGGCACACGCCCTCCACGGCCTCCCCTGGAGGCATTTCCAGGCCCCAGCAGCCTTCACGGCAGCCTCCTGGGTGGGCACACGCCACTCAGGTATGAACCAATCCTGACCGGGGCAGCGCAGAGCAGACAAGAGCCTCCCCATGCCCAGCCGTGGGAAGGTCCCGCGGTTGTCTGGATGGCCTCAGCCTGCCCCCGGAGGGGCTGGTGGGAGGCCTCTCAGGAGGTTCCTGCTCCCCTGAGAAGCCTCCTTGTTCCAGCACTCATGGCTGAAGCCCTGCTCTGAACTCCAGCCTCCTTGGCAAGGGGCTGACTTCCTGCCTGGCTCTTGCCAGCCCTCCCCTATGGCAGTTACCCCTGGCAGGTGTCCTGTGGTCCTTCCTGAGCCAGTAAGGGCTCCCAGGTCTCCTCTCATTTCTAAGTCCCTGAGCTGGGGCTTGGCATCGGGATAGCAGGGACTGGCGGCAGGGCGCAGGGTGTGTGCAGCCAAGGGAAATCCACAAGACAGCATCAGGGGGCACAGTTAAGGTTGCCCAGCATCCAGACTGAGGGTCAGTCCAAACAAGTCCCGCAGCTACTGACACCCACATGGATGCAGTGGGAGTGCTCATGTCCCGTGGGTACTCTGCTAGGTCCCGCTCGCCCCACCGTGTGCCTGATGGTCAGCCTGCTCAGGGACCTGGCTCGCAGGAGATGAATTGGGCCACCCAGCTAGCTGGGAATACAGGGGACCAGGCCAGGTAGGTATATGAGAGTGCAGGGCCCACACCTGAACATCAACACAGCCTCTGCAGGACTGAACCTCCAGTACCCAGGTCCAAAGGGCAGTTGTAGCATCACCTGGACAATCACACTTGGGCCCTGAGCTGCAAGGGTGCCTTGGAGGTCAAAGCAGGTCTTCCTGGAGACTGGGCTTTCTCGAAGTCCTAAACCTACTGCAAGCTCCACCATGCATCCTTCTCACTGGTTTTATCCTTGGGCCACCGGAGTCTTATTTGTGTGTAGTACTTTCCATCTTGCCATGCTACATACTTCCTTGTAACCTACCCAAAATCTTTTCCTGAATAAACGTTTTGGAAATCATGAGTAAGGCGCTCTCTTTTTCACACTCAACTCCTTAATGTCCTCACCCCATCTTCATGCCTCTCTGAACCCTCAATGCACTTTGAATAGAGCAGAAGCTAAATGGGGCTTCATGAACCACAGCCCACCTGGAGCTCCCAACTTGGAAACTTCTCCATCCTTACACCCTTCCTCCTAGGCCCCGCCTCTACTTGAGGGCATTTGTCTCCACGTCAGATGACGTGCTTAGGAAGCTAATAACTGAAATTCATTAATCTTACCTTATCACCAATTTTGAATGTATGAAACCCTCCAATTAAAAGTCAGAGATTTGGAGAATGTGTTAAAAAACGTTTTGTAACTATATATTGACTACAAGAAATACACATTAGATTCAAAGA
This sequence comes from Microcebus murinus, assembly GCF_040939455.1. Taxonomy (NCBI): domain Eukaryota; kingdom Metazoa; phylum Chordata; class Mammalia; order Primates; family Cheirogaleidae; genus Microcebus; species Microcebus murinus. The sequence continues at coordinate 215,297 of NW_027438973.1, read as the reverse complement.
CACAGACAGGCTGAAAAGTAAGTATATGGCAAAAGGTATTCACATACAATCCATAACCAAAAGAGAGCTGAGGTGGCTGTACCAATATCAGACAATAGATTTTCAAATAAAGGTTGTTACCATAGACAAAGGAAGACATTTTGTAGTGATAAAGTTTCAATCTATCAAGAATACCAAACATTATAAACGTACATGTACCTCATAACACAGCCCCAAAATACACGAAAAAAACACCAACAGAACCGAAGAGAGAAATAGACAATTTAAGGAGAATAACTGGAGAATTTAAATCCTACTTTCAATAAATATATAATGACTATATAGAAGATCAACATGGATATAGAATATTTCCACAACTTGCACCAACCAGAGCTAACCTACAGCTATAGAATAGAACACAACACCTGAAACAGCAGAATATTCCTCTCAAGTACACAGGGAACATTCTCTAAGATAGACAATATGTAAGGCCACATGACAAGTCTCAATAAATTTAAACGGATTGGAATTATACATGGTATTTTCTCTGCTCACAATGGAATGAAATAGAAAATCAACAGCAGAGGTAAATTTCAGAAATTTACAAATTTGTGCAAATTAAACAGCATACCCCTAAGCAGCCAATGGACAAAAGAAAAAGTCACAATGGAAATTAGAAAATACTGTGAGTTAAACAATAATGAGGATATTCATACACACATGCACATGCACACTAGTTTATCACATGTTCCAGTTGCGTTAGCCTCCACTGTTTGTTACAGTTTTAGAAATACATTGTGATGGCCCATATTTTGCCACTTCCTAAGAGCAGATATGCTATGCAATTAACCAAAACCCACTAACGTATGGGCATGCAAGTTGGAATCTCTTCTGAGTTTATAGCTAAACATATCTAAACTAAAACAGACACAAAATCCTAAAGAGTACAGATATATCTGAAGAGGCAAAGTGGCAAGGTCTTGCACAGGAACAATTTCCTCCAAAAAGATGAACAATGGCCACCACTGCCAATTAAAACTGTGTGGATGGTCTACCTTCTGAGGTAGGGAAAGCAATCCTCTTATATATGTGCTTACCAGCGTCAAGCCATAGATTACAAGGCAGCAAGGGCAACTCAATCAGTGACATAAGGTCCCCCTCAAGAAAGGACTTGTTGCACACCTTCAAGGAGTGTGATTAGATGACAGCCTCTTATGTCTTTCAGAGGCTGACTCTATTATATAGCTGAAGTCACAATCTTCCGGTCAATGACTAAGCAATGAGGTTGTAATCAAGGCCACACGCTTCTCAGGGAGGCCACCAGACAATGACTGAATAAATCAAAGGTAAAATGGCCTATAAATTTCCACAAATATTCCTCCTACGGGCAATCTTTGCTTCAGATCTCCCCTTTGGGCTAGCGGAGACTTTGTTAGACCTTCCCAAAAGATGAGAGGGAGAAATTGGGTATATATTGTTGTAAGTTTTTTATACTGCATGTGAAATAATATATTATTTGAAGGCAGATTGTGATTAATTAAAGTTTACATTGTAAACTTTAGGGCAACCACAAAAAATATTTCCAGAAGAGGTATACATAATTAGGCAACCATGAAGATCAAATGGAATAATAAAAAATATTAAGTGCTAACAAAGAAGAAAAAAGAAAAAAAAAATAACAGATGGGACAAATAGAAAACAAATAGGTAGAGAGTAGGTTTTAATTATTTTTGATAATTACATTAAATATAAAAGGGCTAACGATATCAATTCAATGACAAATAAATGCTCGGATTGGATAACAAAGCAAGAACAAAATATATACTTCTGCAAGGTACCTATATCGAATATAAAGACATAAATGGCACAAGAGTAAGTGGTTGAGAAAAGATATGATGCTAACACTCATGAAAGGAAAGCTGGAGTGGGTATATTAAAATCAGACAAGGTAGATTTTAGAGCAAAATATTGTCAGAACTGACACTTATCTCAGCATAGTTTTATCATCTTAAGTAATTTGCTTGGGTTCTTCCATAGTTCATCTGAGAACATGTATGTCAACAAAGTGGATGCTTTGGTGTTCTGCCCACAGTCTGCTTTTGGTACCAGGGTGCACATCTCTCCAGCTTCTGAGATTCGATAGGTCATAAACTGAGAGCTCCAATCTGAATCTATCTCCGAAAATTGCACTTTCTGGAAGGGAACTGACTCAGTCCTTCCCCCAGGGAAGCATCTAATGACTGACCAGTGAGGTAGTACAAAGCCTGGCCCATTTTCCTCCATTCTGGGCAACACTAAAGGTGCATCTCAGCTCTAGAACTCACCAATGGAACGGCCATTGCCACAGTGGAAACTTCTCCCTCCAGCTATTCCTAAAAACAGAAAATCAAATCAAATAAAAAGTAAGTTTAAGGAAGGAAATTAAGAATATAAGTACAGAAATAAAGGACACTACAAAAGTGGAGAAAATTAATAAAACCAAAAGCTGGTTTTGTAAAAGATCAATAAAATTTGTGCTTTAACTAGACTGACCAAGAAAAAAGGCACACATCACTAATATCAGAAATAAAAGAGGGGACATCATTACAGACCCTGCAGAGAATAAAAGGAAAATTGAAAATATTTTGAACAAATTTGTGCCCACAAATTCAAAAACTTATATGAAATGAAAAATTCTCCTGACAGACACGAACTGCCAAAACTCACTCAAAAAGATAGATAACTGATAACCTGAATAGACCCTAACCCTAGCCCTTTATCTACTAAAGAATTTAAATTTGTAGTTAAACACATTGCCATAAAGAAAACTCCAGGTCCAGATGGTTTCAGTGGTGAATTCTACAAAACTTTTAAGGAAACACTAATACCAATTCTACACAAATTCTTCCAGAAAAGTGAAGCTTAAGCAATTATTCCCAACTAACTCTATGAGGCTAGCAGTACTCTGATACCAAATACAGATAAAGGTATTAAAAGAAAACTGTAGACCAATATCCTTCATAAACAGAAATGAAAAAATCCTAGACAGACTGTTAGCCAATCAAATCCAGCAATATATATGTTTCCCTGTTCACTGGGTGGTCAGGCTATGCCACAGACTTAAGTTTGGCCAAGGTTAAAAGGCAGGTAACTGCCACGTAGGGAAGAAACCAGTGCAGTGAACGGAGGTAGCTGAGAACAGACAACATGCACACCAGGCTCAAGTGGCACAGCATTTACTTGCAGCAAGGGGAGAGAGAGTATGCACAAGATCCAGCACCTAGCAATGAGTTTACCATGCCGCCCCCCGTCCCCCGTGGCCAGCAGATTTGTTCTACAGCTGAAAGGGACAGTGTGACAGCATACACCTCATTTCATACTGTAATGGAAGCATGCCAACCCTCCCCTATGTGGGATCTGAAATACAGAAAGACGGATGGCAGCCTGAGGGCCACAGATGCATGCACTTAAGCAGAGCAAAGGAGTATGCATCAAACCTGGAACAAGGAAAGATATTCACCTTCAAGGCAATAATGGCAGCACAGGCTGTGAGAGCTCTTTATCTCCCAGTAAGAAAATACTCCAGGTAGCAGGCCCATCTTTATGCAGCTGAGCAGGTTGGTCAATGGATTGCACATGACTGCCTTTCCCAACAATAGAAAAAGAGAATATTCCGTTATTAAGTGAGATTTATCTCAGAAATTCAATACTGGATCAACACCCACAAATCAAACTCTTAATTAACCATATAAACAGACTAGAGAAAAATGCATTTGATCGTATTCAATATTGCTTCATGACACAAAGTCTCAGAAAACTAGAATTAAAGAACAAATACTTTGACCTGGTATAAGGGCATCACACACACACAAAAACAAAAACAAACAACAAGAATACAACCCTACGGTTTACATCACACTAAATGGTGAAAGATTGGGGAAAAAAGCCAGGGTGTCCATTCTGACCACTCCTACCATCACCTTTGCGGAAATCCAGGCCAATGCAATAAAACAAGAGCAAGAAATAAAAGGCATACAGATAGGAAAGCCAAAAAATAAGGCTATCTCTATTTTTTAGATGTCATTGATGTTTACCTAGAAAATCCCTAGGAATCTAAAAAAAGTCTCCTTGAGTTTAGCAAAGTCACAGGACACAAGGACAATATAGAAAAATCACTTCTCTTTCTATACACTATCATTGCTGCTCAAATTGAAAATTGCAATTAGTGCCATTTACAATAGGACCAAAAAAACCATGAAATTAAATCCTTAGTATAAATCTAACAAAATATGTATGAGATACATATGCTGAAAACTACAAAATACTGATGAGAATAACCAAAGAAGAGATAGGTAAATAGATTAAACATTTTCATACATCCAAAGACTCAATATTATTAAGATGTTAATTGTCCTTACCTTATTCTACATATTCAGCACAATCCCAATCCAGTCCCAGCAGGAGGAAAGCAGTTCAGCAGTTCCTCGAAAAATTAAATGTAGAATAACCATACGATCCCTCAGTTCCACTCCTAGGTATAGACCCAAATAAATTGAAAATAGATAAACAAGTGCATGCACATGCATGTTCATAGGGGCATGGTTTACAACAGCCAAGAGTTGGATACAGCCCCAATGTCCATCAACAGATGAATGGATAAACAAATTGTGGAATATCCATACAGTAGACTATTATTCAGCCATAAAAAGGAATGAAGTACTGATACATGCTATGCATGGTATGAATGAGTCTTGAAAACATTATGTTAAATAAAAGAAGCCAGACACAAAGGTCAAATAGTGTATGATTCTGTTTATATGAAATATCCAGAATAGATAAATCCATAGAAACAGAAAGCAGATTGGGGGTTGCCAGGGGCTGGGGACAGAGAAGGGATGGAGAGAAACTGCTTAATGGGTAAGAATTTTCCATCTGGCGTGATAAGAATGTTTTGGAACTAGGTAGAGGTGGTGGTTGCACAACTAAATACCGTTGAATTGCACACTTTAAAGTGGTTAACTTTATGTTATGTAAATTTTACACCAATAAATTATTTTTTTTTAAATCCCAGCAAGAAGTTTTTGTAGAAATTAAAAAGTTGATTCCAAAATGTATATAGAGAGGCAAAAGAAATAGAATAGCCAAAACAATTTTGAAAAAGAAGATCAATATTGGCGGTCTCACACAACCCAATTTCAAGACTTACTCTGTAGCAGAGGCTGGCAATCTTTTTGTGTAAAAGGACAACTAGTTAACATATTTTAGATTTTGCAGGCCATACAGTTTCTGTTGTAATTGCTCAACTCTTCTGTTGTTGTGCAAAAACAGCCATAGACAAAATGTAGATGAATAAGCACCATTGTGCTCCAATAAAGCTTTCTTTACGAAAATAGGTGGCGGACAGGCTCTGGATCATGGGCTGTAGTTTGCCAATTCCTAGTGTTTAGCTATCCAACCAACACAGTGTGGTATTGTCAAAGGGATAGGCACATATCAAATGAACACTCGAGTGTTTATAGCAGCACAATTCACAATTGCAAAGTTGTGGAAACAACCCAAGTGCCCATCAATTCATGAGTGGATTAATAAAATGTGGTATATGTACACCATGGAATACTATTCAGCTTTAAGAAACAATGGTGATATAGCACCTCTTGTATTTTCCTGGATAGAGCTGGAACCCATTCTACTAAGTGAAGTATCTCAAGAATGGAAAAACAAGCACCACATGTACTCACCAGCAAATTGGTATTAACGGATCAACACCTAAGTGGACATATAGGAATAACATTTATCGGGTGTTGGGCAGGTGGGAGGGGGGAGGAGGGGATGGGTATACACAAACACAATGAGTGAGATGTGCAACGTTTGGGGGATGGTCACGCTTGAGGCTCTGACTTGAGGGGGGAGGGGGACATGGGCAATATAAGTAACCATAACACTTGTACCCCCATAATATGCTAAAATAAAAAAATGGGTATTCTAATAGCACATTTCTAATGAGGTTTTTATGAAGATTAAGTAAAGCAATGCTAATGTAGTGGTTATCATAGCACCAAGTATATAGTCAGTGTGCAATAAAAGTTTGCTGTCTTAGCTATCCAAAAAACAAAAAAAAGAAAGAAAGAAAAAGAAAGTCTAGAATATACTCCCCAAGAGTTGCAAATGCAATCCAAATGGTTCTAGAACAATTGGACACCTATATGCAAAAAAAACAAATTAAAAGGAACCTCAAACCATACCTCAAAACAGAAGATAGACTTAATTGTAAAACCCCAAACTATACTATTTGTAGAAGAAAAGACAGGAGAAAATCTTTGAGATCTTGGGTTATGCAGAGATTTCTGTGAACTTTATAAAGTGAATGTGGGATGATTAAAATGTTCTAGAATTAGTGATGATAGTTATAAAACCTTGTGCATATACTGAAAAACACTTGAAGTCCTACATTGTAATAGAGTGAATTTATAGCACGCAAATTATATCTCAATAAGTAAAAACTGCCTGGCATACATGGGATCTTTAATAAATGGCAGGGGTTTTCTATTAATATATTATTTTTACACCATATGCTACCACAGTCTCCTTTGGGAATTACTTGTGTTATCGAAAGTATCTAAGAGCATATGGAGCTCAATAGGACATATAATACCAAATATTGTAGCTTCAGAAATAAAGTTCAATAAAATTTCCCACCTAGATCACCTATTATTGAATTTGCATGTTTGGGAGCCTTCTACAGCTGGATGCAGCTCAAAGTTCCTGGAATTGGAGTTAAGGACCAATTCATTCCCTTCCTCCCACCTGCTTTTCCAACGAAATCACTGTTTTCATTCATTTTACCCCCACCCAAAATCTAGCCTTTGATGACCTGTGGTCTCCACCTCAGACAAAGCCTCATCTCCCCAAGACCCCACTCCTACCCCACTGCAGAAAGGATAGTGTGCCACAACTCTTGCCCCAGAGTTCTCCTAGGGCTGACAATAGGCAACGGCCAGAATCTGGAAGGTCCCCCCTTTTTTAATATTAATAAAAGCTTTATTGAGATATAATTCACATGCCATACAGTTCACTCATTTAAAATGTACAATTCACTGCTTTTTAGTATGTTCATAGAGTTGCACAACCATCACCACAGTCAATTTTAGAGTATTTTCATCACTCCCAAAAGAAGCCTTATAGGCATGGGGCATATAGAACAGAACCATCAAGAACTCCATGCATTGAACCTTGTGTTAGCATTCTCTCTCTGGAAGGCCCCTTTCTATCTGGAGTGTTGAGTTCCTTTTAACTTTACTCTTATAGGGTCCACTCACTTCCAAAGTTACTTAGGCCAGGACTTTTTCTCTCAATGTTCATTAGAGAGATTGTTTCACATATTTGTAATATAGTCAGATTGTTTCGTCATGTTGCCCATTCTTCCCTCGGGTTTTCAGACCTCCTAATTTAGGCGTCACTCGTTGTGCTGTAAAGTGCTGTGCATTTTGACGAATGCATACTGTCATGTCCACCATTACAGTATTGTACAGATAGATTAGTTTCACCACCCTCATTAACCCCCTGTGCTTACCCTATTCAACCTTTCCCCTGTCACCTACCCAGCCCCTGCCAGCAACTGATTTTTTTATTTTACTGTCTCTATAGTGGGGTTTTTGGTTTTGTGTTTTGTTTTGGTTTGTTTTTAGAGACAGGGTCTCACTCTGTTGCCCAGGCTGGAGGATGGAGTGGAGTGCAGTGGTGTCATTATAGCTCACTGCAGCCTCCAACTCGTGGGCTCAAATGATCCTCCTGCCTCAGCCTCCCTACAGGCATGCACCACCATGCCTGGCTCATTTTTGTCTTACTTTTTGTAGAAACGAGGGCTTGCTATGTTTCCCAAGCTGGTCTCAAACTCCTGGCCTCAAGCAATCCTCCTGCCTTGGCCTCTCAAAGTGCTGGGTTTATAGGCCTGAGCCACCACGGCTGGCCTACTGCCTCGATACTTTTGTCTTTTCCAGAATATCCAATACCTGGGAGCATATACTATATAGGCTTTTCAGATTGGCTTCTTTCACTTAACAATAGGCATTGAAGATTCATCCATGTCTTGTGTGGCTTTATAGCCCATTTCTTTTTATTGATGAATAACGTTCCATTATGCAGTTGTACCATAGTTTGTTTATCCATCCACCTATTGAAGAACAACTTACTTGCTTACCGTTTTCTGGTAACTATTAAATAAGCTGCCAAAGCATATGCAAGATTTTTGTGTTGACATAGAATTTAAAATTAGTTGGGTAAAATCCTACGAGTGTGTTTGCTGGATCATGTGGTAAGACTGTGTTTAGTGTTGTAAGAAACTTACAAATTGTCTTCCAATGTGACTATACTATTTGTATTCCCACCAGCAATTAATGAGAGTTCCTGTTGCTCAGTATCCTTGCCAGAAATTGGTATTGTATTTCTTTTATTTCAGATACTCTAAATATGAAATTATTATAGCCACTCCAACTTTCTCTTATTAGTGTTAGCATGTTATATCTTTTCCAACCTGTTTGCATTTAACCTGAGTCTTTATAATTTACAATGAATTTCTTACAGACATCATGTGCTTGAATATTGTTCTTTTTTATTCATTCTGACAATCTCTGTCTTTTAATTGGTGTATTTAGACTACTTACACAAAAAGTGATCAGTAATACAATTGCATTAATATCTACCAGGTGTGAATGTTTCTATACATTTCATGGGTTCTTTTCTCCTCTTCCTTTTCTTCTTCCTCTCATTTTATAGAGCATTTAGTACAATTCGATTCTATATCCTCTCACCATACAAAATAGACCTCTTTTTTAAAAATATTGCTTGTCCTAGAGTTTACAATATATATTTAATATTAATAATTCTACCTTAAAATAACACTATACTGCTGCACATGTAGTATACATGCTTCATAAAAGATTATACTCCACTCCTCCCTTGCGTGGCTTCTAACATTGCTGTCAGATCTGGAGGCAAGATGGCGATTGAGAGACACCACCAGCCAGAGCATCTCTGCAAGAAGGAGAAATTTTCTTTTCTTTTTTTTTTCTTTTTTTTTTTTTTCAGAAACAGCACTTCCCAAAAAGAAGGAGAAATTTTAGATGAAAGAGATAAAAACAAACAGACAGACAAACATAGATCGAATGAGGGACAGAAGGAAGGGTGCCTGAACCTACAGGAGACTCCATGGGAAGAGGTTGCGGGGCAAAACTGCAAGGAAAAGGCATTGGTGGGGATTAAGCCCCGAGAGGGTTGTAGACCAGTGAGAACGGTAGATGGAGCAGTTAAAATTCCCCTCACTTGCATCCCGGACTGTTGGTGGGCTCCCAAGCTACTGGAGAGACCAGCTGAGACAGTAGCCCAGAGACTGCTGCCGCCACCGAGCAGGGAGCTTCTTGCGGCAACAGGCTCTCAGCTCCCCAGGCGCGCCTCTCACCCCACAGACCTGAGCCAGTAGGCAGGCGCCATATGGCTTCTCTACACACAGGGCACCCTTGTCCTCCCTGGGGGGGGGGCTCAACCCCTCAAGTTCCGTCTTGCTTGTCCCCACACAGACATTGGCCCAGACTGCAGGAGCCCCAATTCTGGCCCAGACTGCAGGAGCCACAGGGGTCCGGTGGGTCCCAGGTGCTCTGCGTGACTCCAGAGCCTGGTCCTTCTGGGCAGACTGACTCCCGGAGAAAGGGTTGGAGACGACCCGTGTGCAGACCTTCCTCCACCTAGACCTTTATTTTCCCCTTCCTTTCCCCTACCTGCAGCTGCCGAGAGAGACAACGTAGCCACCACACAGAGGCATCCACAGGGAATGGGGCTCAGACCTCTCCTTTTGGGGTCCTGCAGTGGACTGAAGAGTGCTCAGACTATGAGCTCCCTACATGCTGGCCCTTCCTGGTGCTGCCTACCCAGTGACTCTAGCAGAGCAGGGCAAACTCCAAGGTGGAGGGACATTGAGCCAGCTTGGGCACCCCGTGGGTGACTTGGGACCAGCATTCTTCTCCCTGGCATGGATAGGGATTGCTCTCTGGGGCCAGGGGACAGGCCTACAGGACAGATCTCCTACACCCAGTGTTAGGGACCGACCTTCCACAGCCCCACCGGACAGAAAAGCAGAGACATCGAGGATGTAATTACACAAGAGGAGGTTTATTTTCTGGCTAGCCAGGGTCCAAGCCCTAGAGCACCAACGCAGTGGCCACTCTTGCAGGCAAGGACCCCGATTGGGGTTGCAGCGTGCCTTTTATCCCTATGGTGCATACGCTATGCAGTGGCTGATCACGCGTGGATCATGCATTGACCTTTAACATGATTGGTTGGCTGGTAGCCCCACTATACAGGGGTTCAAACAATGCAAAGTTGGCGCAAACAAGCAAGCAAGCAATGGTTTCCATGGCAAGCAAGCAACAGTTTCCAGCAGCCGGATGTTAGTTCCGGCTTCACTGGGGTGTGGGCCTTGCAGGTATGCAATGTCTCGACCCCTCACATTCCCCCCTTTCTTTAGAAGCTGGTCGAGCACTCTTGCTCGTCTCTTGGGTCTTTTAAAGGTTTTAAGTCTGTGCTACCTGACCAAAGCCTCTGATACTACTGCTGCAACACTAAAAGCTGTACTGTATTAACCCTTTTTTTTTAATAAAGGTTATTATCTTGTTTAATATGCAGGGTCCGAATGTAAAGACTAAGAGCAGAATTACTAGTGGTCCTAATAGCGTTGAGATAAGGGTAGTTAGCTAAGGGGAGCTGTTAAACCAAGATTTAAACCAACCTGCCTGCAGCTCGTTTTCCCGCTTGTGGCGGGCAAGCCCTTTTCTAACTTTAGCCATAGATTTCCTGACAACTCCTGTGTGGTCTGCATGGAAACAGCACTCTTCTCGGAGGGCAGCACATAGTCCCCCCTGTTGAAGGAACACTAGATCTAGCCCCCTCCGATTTTGTAGTACTACTTTGGACAGGGAGGTCAGAGACTTTTCCAGATGGGAGATAGACTCTTCTATTCTTGCAATGTCTTCATCAATGGCTGCTCTCAAGGTGCTGAACCCTCTCTGTTGCATCGCTAGGAAGGAGATACCAGTCCCTGCTCTTATTGCCCCCAAGCCAAAAAGTGTGGCCAGGGTAATGGCTGCAAGGGGTTCTCTTTTTCTCTGGAAAATTAGGTTAGTGACCCCTTGGCCTGCCCTGCTGGTGTATATGGTCTCTACTGTATGGTATATTATTTTAGGGAACACTAACACCATAACACAGTATTTTTTTAGATTTATTAAAAACTGATAGGCTAAGGCAAGGGGTTAAACCGGTTTTGGAGCAAATCCACCATTTACTTGGCCCGGGAATGACCCATTTTTTTTTTTTTGATTGATTTATTACTCTGTTATCCCCGGCACAGAGCTGTGCATGGCTGGGTGGCACTGTTCCCAGGCAGGTCCCCTTGCCAAGAACTGACTGAAAAGTGAGACCAGGGCCTTTACGGTCCCATTGACATGACCTAGGGGAGGCTTCTGTGGAGAGGTTGAAATTGACGGCCATTCCCACTGCTTCGTAGAAGGGAGGCCGTATGTCATAACACAGCCAACAGGCCTCGGTAGCGTTGGGATTGGACCGATTTAGGGCCTCGTATGCAGCTGTCAACATCTTCCACAGAGGATCTCTAAGTTCTACTTCAGGCACCGTGCTTACGGGGCTCCCTAGAGTGAGTGAGTTTGTCCCTAACTTTATCACTGGTTTGGGGTGCGCCGTGGCCGGCCGTGGGTGCAGCACCGGGTTGGGCCCTACTGCCACCGGGAGCGGGGAAACTTTAAGTTTGATAGCTATTAAAGAGCAGAGGTACGGCTTTTGATAGAGGCATACTCTCCATGAGAGTCCTGTTACCCATCGCTTGTCTTTCTTCCCTTCTTTTGTGAATTTTATTTTCACTAGGTTGCAGTTTGCTACGTATTTCTCTTTTGTGCAGGGTTGGATGTAGGACATTTTAATGAGGAAAGGTTGGACCTGCCATTTTTATTTCCCGTCATTTGTGGTGACACAATCCCACTTGGCACAATAATGGTTAACAATTCCCCCACAGCGGTGGTTTTCTTTCGCAGGCCAGAATCCTGGGCATGCGAAGAAACCTGCTCTACTCATGCCTATCCTTTGCTGATAGTTATAGGGCACCACCGATCTACCGGCCGGGAGACCGACCACAAATGGGGGCCTCCGAGGGCCGGGCGCCCCTGGGGGCACACTCACGCTGATGGGGCTTATTTTTTCTAGGTTAAACATAAGGTCTGGCCACCATCCGTTTACGGGGCCTACCCCCGAAGTCACATTCTAGACTTTATGAGTCTCTTGATTGGCAATCTCTCATGTGAGATTATGAGGTTGATGGGGATTGCTATTTATCACGGCTGCCACACTCCTGCCCACAAGCAAAGTAACCCCAAAGCACCCACATAAAAGATATAAAACAAGCCTAGCATGCATCTCTGCGATGGAGTCCAACCTCTAGGTGCTACAGTCCCAAGTCCGACTCCAACTAGTATGACCAGTACTCCAAAGAGGACTGGAGTCACTAAATTCATCTATGCTGGTGTCACTCGGGTCAGCCTGGTCTTTAGGGGGTTCTCTGGATCCACCGTTGCCTTTCACTGGCTCTGGCACTGTTCTTGGTCGCTCTTGCTAGCCGACTTCACGTGGGAGTGGTGTATCCAGGTTGATATTCCATCCACCTTGAGGGCAGTGGGAGTAACAAGGATAACTTGAAAGGGGCCCTTCCATTTAGGCTTGAGGGTTTTGCTGTTATGTCTTTTTACCCATACCCAGTCTCCCGACTGGTGTGGGTGATAAGAATGTTCAGCACTACCCACCCCCAGCTCTGTGGCCTGGTATATGGTGCGGAGGGCCGGCCACACTCGGCTGTGAACACGCTGCAGAGCTTGTACAGCTTGCAACACGTGTTTGGGGTGTTTTGGGAGAGCCTCGGGGCTCACCCTGGGGACCACGGGCGGAGGAGTGCCATACATGATTTCAAAGGGGGTTAAACTTAAATGATAGGGGGTGTTCCGGGCTCGGAACAGGGCGAAGGGAAGGAGGGTCACCCAGTCCCCGCCAGTCTCTAGGGCCAATTTAGTCAGGGTCTCCTTTATTGTTCTGTTCATTTTCTCTACCTGCCCTGAGCTCTGGGGGTTATAGGCACAATGCAGTTTTCCATTGGTCCCCAGAGCCTGGGCCAGTTCCTGACTGACTTGGCTGACAAAAGCAGGTCCATTATCTGATTTTATTTTTTCTGGCAGTCCATACCTAGGAACTATTTTTTTAAAATATTTTTTTGGCTACCGTTAGAGCAGTCTCTTAGTGGGGAAAGCCTCTACTCACCCGGAGAACGTATCCACCATAACTAGCAGATACCGGTACCCATATTTCCCAGGCTTTACTTCTGTAAAATCTACTTCCAAGAACAGCCCTGGCTGCCTCCCCCTTTCCCTCGTACCTGCGTGGGTCCCTTTGACCCTCCCCGGCTGCATGACTTGACAGGCTTGGCAGTCCCGGACGATGTCGCTCGCCACTCGTCCCTGCGACATGAACCTAAGCTGGGCGGTGTTTAATAGTTGTAGCATTTTTTTCTTTCCTAAATGTGTGGTCTGGTATAGGTGCGTTAACAGGTGACGTCCCAAAGTCTCTGGCACTATCAGACGGCGTTCTTCATCTTTTTGCACATTTAGCTGTTTTGTAGCCCAGGCTTCATCTGCGCTGGAGTAGTCTGGCAGAGGAGGTATCTGTCCCATGCCCGGGGGTGGTAGGCTTATATGCAGAATGTGGGGTGGCGCAGCGCCTTCTGCTGCTCTTTTAGCCTTGGCATCTGCCCTTCGATTGCCCCGTGCCCCCAGTGAGTCTCCACCCTGATGTCTAGGGGTGTGGACTACCGCCACTGCCTTTGGCAGCAAGACAGCTTTTAGCAAGTGGAGTATTTCGGGCTTGTGCTTAGTCTCCTTCCCTTCTGCTGTGATGAACCCCCTTTCTCTGTAGAGGGCTCCATGTATGTGCACAGTACCAAAAGCATAGCGGCTGTCAGTATATACTGTCAGCCTCTTCCCTCGGGCCCGACTAAGAGCTTCTGTCAGTGCGATCAATTCTGCCTTTTGGGCAGATGTCCCCTGTGGAAGGCATGCCGCCCAGACAAGTTTGCCTTGATCATCAACTATGGCCGCCCCCGCATACCTGTGTCCATTGCGGACGAAACTGCTCCCGTCCGTGAACCAAGTTAGGTCGCTGCTCGGAAGGGGGCGGTCCTGCAGGTCCTGCCGAGCCATCTGGGTCTCAGCCAAGATCTCGAGGCAGTCGTGTTTAGGCGTGGCAGAATCGGGGTTTAGGACAGTGGGGGTTCGGAACTCAACTCGGGGTGCGTCCAGCAGGAGCCCTTGGTAATGGGTCAGCCTTGCATTTGTGATCTATCGCCCCGGCGGCTGCTTTAGAACTCCTTTTATAGCGTGTGGCATGGTGATTAACAGTCTCTGCCCCAAAGTAAGCTTGTCAGCGTCCTTGACCAACAGGGCTGTGGCTGCGATTATTCGCAGGCACGCAGGCCACCACGCCGCCACTGGATCTAATTTTTTTGACAAGTATGCCACTGGCCTTTTTCAGGGCCCTAGGGCCTGTGTGAGTACGCCCTTAGCTATTCCCCTCTTCTCGTCTATGAACAGGTGAAACTCTTTTGTCAGGGAGTGCTAGGGCCGGGGCTTCCAGCATGGCTGCCCTCAGGGCCTGAAAAGCGTCTTCCATTTGCACAGTCCACTCTCATGCTCGCCCCACCTTACACCCTTCATACAGAGGTCGAGCCTTTTAGTCCTTACACCCCGGTTTTTTCACCGGCAACAGGGGGGTGTTCCAGGCCGACTGGCATTTCCGGAGAATCCCACTGTTCAGGAGTCTCTGAATGTGGGGCGTAATTTCCACTCTGGCTTCCTGGGACATGGGGTACTGTTTGACTCGGGCTGGCTCGGCTCTGGGTTTTAACTCAACGTAAAGAGGCGGCCGGTGTTTTGCCCATCCTGTGCCCCCTGTCTTGGCCCACGCCATGGGAAATTTATAGAGCCATTGTTCCATGCCTTTTTTTCTGCTTTTTATGGGCTGGTACAGTCTATATTCATTTGCCTGTGTCAGGGTCAGGATCTGAGTGACCCGGGGCTGTTGATAGCCTTAAGCTTGGTAAGGATGTCTCTTCCCAGTAGCGGTGTGGGGCACTCAGGGATGACCATAAAGGCGTGACTCACTTGTCCTGAACCCAAATTTAATCTCCACCGTGTGGTCCACCGATATAGTTTAGCTCCTGTATTTATGAGGAAGCTGACTGGGTTCCCCTCTACTTGCAAAGTTACCCTAGGTTCAGGGAGGGGGACTGAACCCCGTCTTCCCTATTCATCTGTCACCTGTCCTGCAATCATGACTTTTTCAGGACCTCTAAGTCTTCGCCCCCCTTTCTTTTGGGGGCACTCTCGGGCCCAATGCCCATGCTCTTTGCAATTGGCACATTGATCCTTGCCTACCCTCTTCCACCGGGGCCTTCTCTCTTTTTTTTTTTTCTGACTTTATCTGCCCCCCTCTTGTGGTGGCTAGCAGGATTTTAGCCATTTCTCTGTTTGCTTTACGTGCCTCTCTAGCTTGGAATTTCCTATCTTCTATCCCGATCCTCTCTAACCTCTCTTTTGGCGTTTCTCTATTGTTATAGACCTTTTCTGCCACTTTTAACAGGTCCTGCAGAGTCTTCTCGCCTAATCTATCTATTTTCTGCACCTTGCGCCTGATGTCTGGGGCTGCCTGATTAACAAACGCCATCATAACAGCGGCTTGCTGTCTTTTATAGTGGGATCTATGGGGTGTACTGCCGGAAGGCCTCTATGATCCTCTCTAAGTATGCTGCCGGGCTCTCCTCCGGCCCCTGATGAACATTTTCTACCTTGGCCAAATTGGTCGGCTTTTGCGCCGCCATACGGAGACCGGCCATCAGAGTCTGGCGGTAGACCCAGAGACGCTCCCTACCTTTAGCCTCATTGTAGTCCCAGGGTGGCCATTCAAGGGGGAAGGTCTGATCAATGGTCTGCGGATTCGTGGCAGGTCTGCCATCTTCACCCGGGGCCAGCTTCCGTGTCTCCCCCTGAATTCTTTCTCTTTCCTCCGTTGTGAAAAGCACCTTAAGTAACTGCTGGCAATCATCTCAGTTGGGCTGGTGAGTAAAAAGAACAGAGTCTAAAATATTAATTAGGTCTCTCGGATTCTTGGAGAAGTTCGAGTTTTGAGATTTCCAATTATAAAGATCACTGGTAGAGGAGGGCCAATATTGGAATGTCTGTGCTCTGTCCTTCCCCAGGGGTCCCACTGCTCTCAGAGGGAGCGCCTTTAAGGGCTCTGGGTCTGGGGCCCGGCCAGTCCGCTGTCTGGTCTCATAGGCCGGCCCTGCTGCCGGTGGTCCCGCGTCCTCCTGGGCCGGGGGAGCTGCAGAGGCTGCCCCGGGGTTATAGGGTGGAGGCGTGTTTCATTCGAGACCTGTCAGGTCTGGGTAGAGATTGGAGCCCGGCAACACTGGTGTCCCAATGGACCTCGGACTCCGTGCCCCCCCCCCTTTCTGACTTCTTTAACTGCCAGAACTTCCGCCTTTTCCCTCGGGGCAGGTAGGGGGGCCTTTAGCCAGGATGGCGGGTCTTGAACCCAGTCTTGCCAGACCACAATATAGGGGATCTGATCAGGGTGTCCGTGGTGGCCAAATACCACCCCTTTTACCTTTTTGATCAAGGAGGCATCAAATGAGCCCTCCCTGGGCCACCCCACTCCAAACGTGGGCCACTCGGCCTCACAAAGGGTAACAAACTTTCCCTTCTTGACCTCTAGGGACAGGTTGTGTGCCCTTGTCCTGACATCCTTAAAATGGCTCACCAGGACGGACAACGGCGTTGTTAGAGCCTGTCCCATGGCTGGTCAATAATAGGCAGATGTGCAAACCAATATTCCGCAGTTGGGGCACTGGGGACAAGGATCTGAATCCCTAGCCTTTCACACTCCCTACGGAGGTAACGGCCATGCCCCTCCCGCACTAGCCACTCCTGGCATGGGCGGCAGGAGATACACTGTGTGCTGCCAGCCCATGCAGGGGAATACTCACCTGGAGGTTCTAGTCACCTCTGCGGATCTTTTCGTGGGTCCCCTGATTCCATGGCCCCAGCCCGAAAACCCATGCAACCCTGATGGGTTCTCGGGCCGAAACCACAGAACCCAGAGACTCCAACAAGCCAACGAGAGATGTCACACTCACTCACACACACACAGAAAGCCGGCGACAAACAAAGCAGACAACAGACAAGTGGACAGTGAGGTAAACAGACAACCTAACCTGGTCCGGACCTACTCCCCGGTCTCCTCCTGACCGAGCCCTTGGCTACAAGGTCAGCTCCAGCTCCTCCTGACCGAGCCCTAGGCTACAAGGTCAGCTCCGGAGTCCCAACGGGGCCAGAGGACGTCTCCGCCTGGCTCCGACCGGCGACTCACCAGCACGTCCGCCTAGGTCCTGTGCCGGTGTCCTGATCCGGGGTCCTGCAAGGGGATTCCGCGTCCCTTGCCCAACACCACACCCGGCTAGTCCGGGGTGGATTTTCACACTCCTCCCTCAGCCCTGAATTCTATCCGGTAGTCTGTGGGGAAGGCAAATCCCGGACGAGCCCCCAAATGTTAGGGACCGACCTTCCACAGCCCCACCGGACAGAAAAGCAGAGACATCGAGGATGTAATTACACAAGAGGAGGTTTATTTTCTGGCTAGCCAGGGTCCAAGCCCTAGAGCACCAACGCAGTGGCCACTCTTGCAGGCAAGGACCCCGATTGGGGTTGCAGCGTGCCTTTTATCCCTATGGTGCATACGCTATGCAGTGGCTGATCACGTGTGGATCATGCATTGACCTTTAACATGATTGGTTGGCTGGTAGCCCCACTATACAGGGGTTCAAACAATGCAAAGTTGGCGCAAACAAGCAAGCAAGCAACGGTTTCCATGGCAAGCAAGCAACAGTTTCCAGCAGCCGGATGTTAGTTCCGGCTTCACTGGGGTGTGGGCCTTGCAGGTATGCAATGTCTCGACCCCTCACACCAGGTCTCCATCACACTGCCTGGGGGCACAGAAGGGACATGTGTGAATTAGTCTCCTCTTGTGGGGAGGTGTGGGTGCCTACAGTGGAAGATCAGGGATGAGAGTGCAGAGTGGGTCCGAGCCGTGTTGCACATGCAGGCCCCCCCTCCCATCCACCACCCTGCCCATGAGAGGGCCATGCTCCCAGCTCAGGCTGGGATCCTGGGCAGGGAGCCTCCCAGACCGCATCACATTGCTGGGGGAAGCTTGTCTGGCTTGAGGTCCTGCCTGCTGGCAGAGGCCCCGGGAGAAAATGCAGAATAGGGGAGGGTGGAAAGGAGCAAGGCCTGTTCCAGACTGCCACATTGTGGGTCTCAGATAAGCCGCCTCCACACCCAGACTTTCTGGTTGAGTGGGGGGCCACTTCAGCCCTTCCCTGGCAGTTTGCCCAGAGGTGGGGAACAGACCTTTGATGCCTGCTTTTGATCCCTGCTAAAAGCATCTGTGGGGCATGAGGGCAGGCTCACCCAACCCAGCCCCATCCATCCTCACTCCCCTACCTGCCCCTGCTGAGGTGAAGCAGAAGGATACACCTGGCAGTTCAAGGGCCCCACCCACCCCTGGAGCATTAGAGTGCTTCTCCTGAGGAACTAGAGCTGGTTGCAGACCCAAAAACAACATTGCAGCTTGTTTCTCCTGGCAAGCACCACCTACTCACAGGGAGGTCAATTTGCATGCCTTTCTACTGCATTTACTGACTCATCATACAGGGTGTGTTGGATTCCACAGAGGTTTTACTAATTTGCAGTCCTGCCAGCAAGGTATAAACATTCATTTCTCTCTGCAGCCATGCCAGCATCTGTGGCTCTTGGACTTTTTAATAAAAGCCATTCTGACTAGGGTAAGCCAATACCTCCTTGTGGTCTTAATTTGCATTTCCCTGATGATTAGTCACATTGAGCGTTTTTTTCATATGTTTATCGGCCATTTGTTCTTCTTCTCTTGAGAAGCTTCTGTTCATGTCTTTTGCCCACTTTTTAATAGGGTTGTTTGTTTTATTCTTGCTGATTTACTTTAGTTCTCTGTAAATTCTGGTTATTAGTGCTTGATTGGATGTGTAGCCTTTACCTTTCCCCGCCCCCTTTTTTTTGAAGAAATAAAACCATCTTCATTTGCAAATGTCATTATTGTATACATAGAAAATTCCAAGAAATTTACTAAAAACAAACAATTAGAACTAACAAACTAGTTCAGCAGTGCTGCAATGTACAGGATCAATATATAAAAATCATTTTAATTTCTATGCATCAGCAACGAACACTCAGAAGTGAAATTAGGAAAATTGTGTTTATATAATAGTAGCATCAAAAAGGATAAAGTGATGAATTTATTACCTTTCCTTTTCATAGGAGTTGGAAGGGGGTGGACCTGATATTTTGATTTTCTTTATATAACACCAAAGAAAGAAAAAGAATTTTGCTGTTTGATAATTTAAAAAAAAATAAAGCTGGAGTGACTATAGTTTGTAAACTTTTTTTTTTTGACTTTGTAAGAAGAAAAATTACCATGTATAAATAGAGACATTATGCAATAATAAAAGAGTCGATTAGCCAAGATGGCATAACCACCCTACCTGTTTATTCACCTGAAAGCAGACCTTCGGAATGCATGAAATCATATCTAATTAGAACTGAAAAGAAAAATAGTTGAATCTCATATTTGGAGATGGCAACACTTCTCTCTGAATAAATGATAGAAGATTTAGACAGGAATTCTGCATGGCTATAGAAGGCCAGGAAGAGCACAATGATCCAACGTGAGGTGATTGGCTTTTACTAAACACTCCACAAAACAGCAGCAGAATATACAAGATGTTCAAGGGTATGTGGAAGAGTTACCAAAATAGACTATAAAGTGACCCACAACAAATTTAAAATAATGAAAATTATACAAAGTATCTTCTTAGATCTATAATGGGATAAAACTAATATATAACAAAGGAGATGTCTGTAAAGTACCCAAATATTTTTAAAACAAACAACACAGCTTTAAGTAATCTATCTTTTAAAAAGTTTTGAGGAAAATTAGAAAAACTTTCAAATGAATAAAAATAGAAATATGGTGTATTAAAATTCATAGGATTCAGTTAAGTACTACTTAGAGCAAATTTTACATCATTAAATGCTTATATTAGAAATTTAAAAAGGACTCAAATCAAAAATCTAAACTTTGATCCTAGATAATAAAAAAATTAATTAAACCTAAGGCAAGCAATGATATTGAAATTTCACACACAAAAAATGATATTGATGGAAACAAAAGCTAGTTCTGCTGGTCGGATGGCAATCTGAGACACTAGAGAAAAAAAGTGTTCTTCAGTAGCAATGGCGTTGAACCCAGCTAGAAGAAGAGGCCACTATGTGCAAGCTGTAATTTGGGATGGCAGCCACACTCTTCATTTCTTGGAGCAGTTTCTGACAAGATCAGACTTGCCTTGAAATACTCTGAAGTTTTAAGTGCCTACTATGTGGCAGATGCTGGCAAATCCTTTAACCCATCTGATGTGAAGGCGATCATGCAAACGTCAGCAGGGAGGGTTCACCTTCCTCGCTCACTGGCATTGTTCTGCACTTCCCTTTGCAAGACCATCGATAATCTCAGGAGGCTGAGGATTTTCTCCTTCCATTGGATGCAGGGGCAAGATCCTAAGCTGTGAGTCTCCGAGCATGCCTGAACGCCTGTACAGGTGCCATCAGGAGCCCTGAAAACCAGTCTTTTCCAGTGGGGCAGGTGCCAGACAGGAGGCAGTGGAGAGCTGGCTAATTATTTTCGCTTCCCAAATTCGAGCCAGCGTGTCCACCAAGGAACCATTTTTCACCTCCTGGGAGGATTCCAGGGCTTTTGAGAATTCAGCTTCAGTAGATGGCCGCTGCCCACCTACCACTTATGAGGGGGTTTGAGTGCTGACCACCTAAAGCAGCCGCTCATTCATCTGTTCCTGTGTTCCGTTCCCGGCTTCAAATGAAAAACTTGTTAAGATGCCACTGCAATTATCCCAGTGGCTTCAGCAGCCCTCTGTCTACCCTCAGGTTACAGCCCCAGGACCAGTAGATTGTGTGCCAGTCTGTCCTGCCAGCCCAGTGGGAAAACAGAGGGTGTGCTGAGGACTCCCAGGGAGGGATGAGCAGGTGTCTAAAAATCACTGTCCTGAGGGAACTCCTCTGTCAAAGGGGTTGTGGCTATCAGAGGGGACAGGAAGGAGGGGGCGCTGTGGGAGAGCCAGGGGGCTTCTGCAGGGGCTAGGGATGCTCTGTGTCACAGGGAGGACAGTGATTCTGTGCAGCCTCCAGAGGAGGCAGCAGGGAGGTTCCAGGGTCAGGAGGGAGGCCACATGGGAGCCACCAGGGGAGGGGCTCTGTGATGTGGGAAAGTGCTGGGGTGGGGTGGGACAGCAATGCTGGGACTGTACTGGGCCCACGTGCCCAGGAAGGAGAGGAGGGCTAGGAATGCAGGAGCATCAACTGTGACAGAGCAGGAGCTTGACACAATGCACCTTGCAGAGTCCCTCTCCAGGAGGCAACCACAGGAAACCCCCGAGGGTGTGTGGTCCTCATTGCCACCTTCTGTAGGCCTGCCTTGGCACCTTGGCCTCAGGGGCCTTCTTCCCGAGCCCCTCCTGAGAGCTGTGATGCAGTGCTGTGAGGAGAAATGGAGTGGAGCCAGGAGGTCTGCCTCTGGCTGGGAGGAGTGGGAACAGTGTGGGGGTGGGGAGGATTCAGGCCAGGCATCTAGTCCCAGCCCTGTCACTTACTAGCGCTGTGATCCTGGAACATGACCAAGCCCTGTGAACATGGGGTTCTTCACCTGTGACACGGTTTCATAAGCCCCATCCAGTGGGACTGTTGCAACGTGCGCAGTGTATGTAAAGCGCCTGGCACAGCGCCTGGCGTGTGCTGGATCTGTAATGATTGGCAGATCCCTGTTACTTCTGGTATTCTTTGATCCCGGACCCTACCACGCCGGGATGTTGTTGTTGCTGTTGTTCTCCAAGATATGTCACAGAATATGCAGCTCCACAGGACAGGGAATTGTTAATTAGCCCCAAAGGAAGTTTCATAAATAATACTCAGTGAGTATTCCCTCCTGGAGGATATACATCAAAATTTGGGGGTGCCCGAAGTCCTCCACAACTGGATACAGCTCAAAGGTCCTGGAATTTGAGTCAAGGAACAACTCCTTCCCTCCCTCCCAGCTGCTTTTCCAGCCCAACTGCTATTTTAATTCATTTTATCACCACCAAAAATCTAGGCCTTTGCTTGATGGGGCTTAGGGACCCTATTTCTGAGGTCATGGGAGGGGAATAGGTGAAGCAATGCTGCCTGAGCAGGAGCCGGAGATAAGAGCAGAAATTAACTGTCTAGTTGGGGGACATTCCAGTGATCTGGGAGTACAGCAAAGCAGACTCGCTCCTTAAAGCCTGAGGGGCGTCATGCCTAAAAAGCCACGGAGCAGCTTGATATGAAAGCCATCCATGGCTGTAAAGGAAGATTGCTAAATGTCAGCCTGGGAGAAGGGACCCAGGCTCCAATTCTTAAAACCCCAGGTTGAGCTCCTTCCCTCCCCTTTTTCAGTAGAACACCTCAGTTAATGGGGAGCTAACCTCCCAATAAGAAGTACTAATCTCTCTGTTCCTCAATCGAATGGGCTAGAGCTGCTGAGTTTAGAGACACCACCTGTACATACCTTAAGGCAGGGATCCTCAAACTTTTTAAACAGGGGGCCAGTTCACTGTCCCTCAGACCGTTGGAGGGCCGGACTATAGTTTAAAAAAAAAACTATGAACAAATTCCTATGCACGCTGCACATATCTTATTTTGAAGTAAAAAACAAACAGGCAAAAACACCTGCATGTGGCCCTCGGGCCGTAATTTGAGGACGCCTGCCTTAAGGCGTAGTTGTGCCTAGTAAGGAGGTATGTGTTCCTAATTCTATAGATAAAAGAGTAATTAGCTAAGACATCTTGAGCCTCTTAGGGAAGACTTGAAACTTCTACACACTGTAACCCACGAGCTTTTCATGTGAAATCATTGTAATCTATAGCATGAAAAAGAGAATAAAAACGTGTGCTAGATTTCAGTCAGTGCCACAGGGCTCACGGGAATGCTGGTGATCCCCTGATCTTCCCCGCACCCTTTCACCTGACTTTTTGTGCCCATGACTTTGTCTCTCCCATCTCTTGCAGCCCATACTGCCCGGAGACCCGGTTATATCAGAGGCGTCGCAAACCCCTGATATTTGCTTACAATTGGCCAAATTACACTTGAGATAACTTAATTAAAATGTCATTTTAATAGAGTCGTCTCTGGTTCTCCCAGCCAGGCAGATGAATACCTTGCCAGTACCCTTCCTGGCCTCACTTCATGGGAGATTCACCCTTATCTCTCAGGAAATCCCTGCAGAGGATGATTATCTAGCACCTGGTTCTTGCACTGTGCTCAGCCACAGTGGGACAAGAGCACGGGACACCTTCCACACCTGCCCCAGGGGGAGATTCCTCTCTGCTTCACTCACCATGCAGAAGGAACTGCTCAGGGCAGTTCTCCCTTCCAGGCTTTGTTCTCAGCCCCTAAGTCAGGAGTCACATGGTCTGAGAGCCCAGCCCTGCCACCACCCAGCTTCATTAAAACCAACTCCCACAGAAGGAACTGCAGTTTCCCAAAGCCCCAAACCGCCCTGGCTCAGAGCATCCACACCCCACTGCTCTCACCAGAAGCACCACCCTTCAACCCTTCCGTCACTAGTTCTTTAGGACTTAGAGGGCATCTCACCACCTTAATTATATGACTGAAGCTCCTAGACTCTCTCATTCTATGGGCAGGGGCGGGTCTGGCTCACCCTAGTGTCTCCGTTAACCCAGGGCCTTCCAAAGAGCAGGTGCTCAATGAATACTTGGGGAACAAATGTGCCAGGGAGCAGGGGCTCTTATTTCTTTATTTTTTTCTTTTATTTATATAAATTTTTAAACTTCAAAATATTATATATGTAGATTAAAATTTCCACTACATTCTCAAATAATCCAATTCACATACACATATATATTTTAGTTGTATAGAAAAACAGATAAAAGGGGTAAGAAGCCAAGAAATAACTGTCTTTAAATTTTATTTCTCTATTTCATAACTCCATATATTTAAATGCAATGTTCTTTCACATTGCCAAGAAAATCCTTATTCCAATGAAATTCCAATTCCACCTTGTTCCAAGCAGAAAAATGTAATGGAAGGTTTCTCCATTTGTTTTACAAAATAACAGACTCTTTACTTTTGATAAGCAAAATGACATGTGTGGTAAATATCATTCACCAACTTAGATGCTGAAGTTAATTAAATCTTCTATGGAACAAAACAAACTTTGTAAAATTCCAAAAGGAAAACAAAGATCAATTTCTAAGTCACCCAAATGTAACGGGAGCACAAAATGTTATGCACTGGTGGTTTCCCCAACCTTCTTGGTCCCTCCACTACCTTAAAGAACTAACCGATCTCTTCAAACACAGAGTAAAGAACAACTAATTTCTCATGGGGCAGGAGAAGCTGCTTGAAGGGGACCTGGATGCGAACTGGCCCTGCCTCCCTCATCAGCCCTGGCTGCAACTCCTGCTCACATCCCTTCTTCCTCATCTCTCAAAGCCTCTTCATACAGGAGTGGGAAGGATCTTGGATCACACCCATTGACCTTGGCCACATACTCCAGGACTTTCAACTTGCTCGTTTCAGCATGGGCCCTGGGACCCCACAGGAACTCATAACATGCAGGATCACTGTTGGCCACCTGCCGGTACTCCAGGTACCCTTCCCGCACCCAATCCTGGGTGACGAGCTTCCGGGGTTCCCCGTACATTACATGCTCCATCCCAGCATGCACCCCCATCACACCCAGCCCCTCCCAGATGACCTCCTCTGGGGCACAATCTCCCTCCAAGAAGATCAAGCCAAGGACAATGATCAGGAGGCCGACCTTGGGAAAGCGCTGGTCATCATTCAGTTCCTCATAGTAGGTAAGGCCCACGGAGGTGACGAGGATGTAGGACTGGCCTGCGGGGTCAACTTCCTTCACGTCGACTCCAAAGACCAGCTGCATGCAGTCGGAAGCTTCTCGGAAGATCTCAGCGAAGTGATCTTGGTAATCCTTGATGACAATATCCAGCATTTCTTCCTTGGTGATCAGCTCCTTGATTCGATACTTGAGGAGCAGGAAATGAATCAAATCAGATATCTTCTCTTCTAGTGCCTCTCGTTGCACGGACGCCGGGTCCTGGGAGCTGCTTGGCCCCTCCTCTTCTTGGTTGCTGGAGCCTTGATTGGAAGCCAGGCCAGTGGGGGAGGAGGAGGCTCCCTGAGGACTTCCAGGAGGACTCGGTGTGGCGGCAGCTGGCACTTCCTCCAGGGTGCCCGGGGTCACAGTAGAGGAGGAGGCAGCCGCCCCCTCCTCCTCAGCCCCGGGAGACTGTGCACCCACCAGGCGCTGTGCCTCTCTTTGGGCCCGAAGGCCTCCCTGAACCCTGCGGTGCTGACTCCTGTGATGGTGGCGGTGGCGGCGAGGCATGATGGCTCTGGGGGGGAAGCAAGCAGGAATGTGGGCAGGAGCTGGGTAATGGGGACCCATAGGCCTGGGGAGAAAGGGACTGTGTAAGTGGCATCAGTGAGAACCACAGCCTGGAGGATCTAACAAAGATCAACCTGCAGGCTTTCTCCTTAGGTGATGCTCTGGGGCCTCCCAGGGCCCCTGTCCTCCTGGAGGGCCTGTCCCCCTAGCACCTGAAGAAGGAAGCAGCAGGCCAGCAGAGGGCAAGGCTCTAGGGCCGACAGTGGGTGGGTGGGGCCGGGCGCTGTGGGGTTCTCTCTGCCTTTGGGTGGATGGTCTCTACTGTGCTCACTAAAGCTCCTCAGCTGTCAACTAGAGGGCGCTAGACCAGACCCCTCTGCTATCCCGAGAAAATCTCAGAATAAAAGCTCACATTCCTGATACAGAGCAGAAGGCAGTGTGGGCCCGAAATCTGGCCCCATCTGCCCTGGGCCTCCCAGAGAGGACAGTACCATTGAGTGGGGTCGATGTGTTCTCGGGGAGGAGCTTGCTCGGTCCTCACCTTGATGCCTGGCAAGGCCTGGGAGGGAGGGTGGACCTGAGGCCACCTCCTTAAACCAAGGCCCTGTCTCCACCAGACACCAGAAGAGGAAGTGAGGGGAGGCCACCCACGCACTGTTCCCTGTGTCTTTCCCAGGCCGACAGGAGGGGCAGGGCAGGGTTGGGTCTTGTGTGTTGGGTGAGTAGGGTCCCCTCAGTCCTGACCCTGACTCCTGGCAGGGCATTGGATCCTGCCTGTGCTGCTGACCTGAGTGCAGCCTGCTCAGACGATGGCCTCCACCTCCCAGAGACCAGTGATCCAGATATGAGAGAGGGGACCTCAGCCTGACAGCCCTGCACAGGCATTTCAGGCTCTCAACAGAGCAGGGGCGGATATCTGTGGGGGCCGGTCTGTGTCTGGGCTGGGGGTGCCTTCAATCCTCCCTCAGGGTGCTCACTTTGACTCTTGGCAGATTCTGGGACCACTGTGTCTGTCGACCAGATGGGGTTGACTGTGTTGACCTGATGCCACCCTGTCAGAACAAGTTACTCACCTCCCTGGGAGCCCCGAAACAAAAGCAAGGAGGTGCCATATCCCATCACCCCTGCGTGGGGTCTCCGGGTCTGACAACAGGGGTTTGGCCCGTCTGTTCTGGCGTGGGGCCTCCCGTAGTCCTCCTCTAGGGGCCTGCCCTCCTCACCCCATCCCGCCTGACATGGGCAGACATCCCCCGTTTAGACCAAGGCCTCATCTTCCTGAGGATTCCCCAACTTCCTGACCTGGCAGAAGTGTACTGGCCACTTAGGGTCACCCCCGATCGGGTCCAGGACAGCTGGAGTTTGCCGGGTCCCTATTATCTGGGCTGGGAGTACCTTCAGTCCTCACCAGGGTGCACACCTCGGGCCTGGCATGTCCTGGGACTCCTCCCTCTGCTGGCTGGCCTCACCCCTCGGACCAAGGTGCTCACCTCCTTGAGACCCCCCACCCCCAGCCACGTGGCAGAAAAGAGCAACGCCACATGCCACCCCTGCCCTGGGCCTCCAGGGCGGAAAACAGGGATGCCAGACTCTGTGCGAGCCCCCTTCTGGGGAGTGCGGAGGTACCTCATGCCTTTAATCTCACCAACTTTCTTCCCGTGATTCACGCCGGACCCTAGACTCCGCCCTCTGCTGACGTCACAACTCCCCTCGGACCAAAGCCCTCCCCTCCCTGCGACCCCGAAGACAGAAGCCACGACGCACCACATCTGGCCACCCTGCCCAGGGTCCAGGTCTCCCTGTGTACTGGAGAGTAAGGTACACACTGTCTTCCCTCTGTGTCTTCCCCTTGACCCCGGCGGGGCCTGGGCCCCCATCCCCTGTTGACCAGCGTCCTCACCCCTCAGATTCCCGAGGCTGAATTCGGGAGGTGTCTCAAGGTGAAATTTGTTCTGGGGCCTCCCGGGGTCACAGCAGGGGCAGGGGCGATTCTATGCGGCCCACCATTCTCCCTCAGCATCTCACCTTGACTCCTAACACAGCCTTGGCCCTCTCCTCTCCGCCGACGTGAAGTCCGCCCCTCAGACCAACAGCCTCGCCTCTGTCAGGCCCCCAGGCGGAAGTCGGTGGACGTCACCTCCGGGCCCCATACCCGGGGCTTCCCAGGGATGACAGCAAGGGTGGAATGGGATTGGTGGTGGGAGGCCTCAGTCTCCCTCAGGGTCCCGCCCCTGATGCCTGGCAGAGCCGGGGCCCCGCCCTCTCGGGACCTGCCAGGGCCTCGGGTCTCACGAGGCTCTGATCTATTTCTTTATAATTCCAGTTCTTCTGCTCATGACTGTTATATACATGTGACTGCTGGTAGTATCTGTTTATGCTTGCAAAAATACGTATGTCATTATTGTGTAATTTTTTAATTCATTTTCAAAAAGTGAAATTTTATTTTTTTATTTCAATAGATTTAGACGGTAAAAGTGTTTTTTGTTTGTTTTTTTTTTTGATGTATGGGTGAACTGTATAGCTGTGAACTCAGGAATTTTAGTGTACCCATCAGCTGAAGTGTGTAAATTGTGCTCAATTGGTAATTTTTGATCCCTCACCCCATCCCCTTTTGAGTCTCCAAAGTCTATTATACCACTCTGCATGACAATGGTATACCCATTGCTTAGCTCCCACTTGAAAATGAGTACGTGTGTTATTTCTTTTTGCACTCTTGAGTTACTTCATTTAGGATAGTGTGTTCCAGTTCCATTCTAGTTGCTGTGCTGCAAAAGAAATTATTTCATTCTTTTATATGGCTGAGTGGCATTCCTTGGTGTGTGTGTGTGTGTGCGCATATGTATGTATATATTTCTCTCTGTGTGTGTATACACACACACACATATATATGTATATATATATGTATATATATATATATATATATATATATCAATATCACATTGTCTTTATCCATGCCTCAGTTGATGGGCACTTAGGTTGATTCCATTGATTTCATACCTATACAATTGTGAATCGTGCTCTGATAAACACATGCGTGGATGTGTATTTTTGATAAAATGACTTAATTCCCCTTGGGTACATAAAACTGTTGGTTCTTTTAGGAATCTCCTTATTGTTTACCATAGAGTTTGTACTAATTTACATTTCCACCAAGAATATATAAGCAGGCCGGGCGCGGTGGCTCACGCCTGTAATCCTAGCACTCTGGGAGGCCGAGGCGGGCAGATTGCTCGAGGTCAGGAGTTCGAAACCAATCTGAGCAAGAGTGAGACCCCCCTCTCTACTATAAATTTAAAAAACGAAATTAATTGGCCAACTAATATATAGAGAAAAAATCTGCCGGGCATGGTGGCGCATGCCTGTAGTCCCAGCTACTCGGGAGGCTGAGGCAGCAGGATTGCTTGAGCCCAGGAGTTTGAGGTTGCTGTGAGCTAGGCTGACGCCAGGGCACTCACTCTAGCCTGGGCAACAAAGCGAGACACTGTCTCAAAACAACAACAACAACAACAAAAAGAATTAAAAAAAAAGAATATATAAGCATTCACTTTTCACCACATCCATGGCAACATCTGTTTTGTTTGTTTTGTTTTACTTTTTAATAATGGCCATTCTGACGGCGTAAGGTGGTATCTCATTGTGGTTCAAAGTTGCATTTCCCTGATGATTAGTGATGTTGAGCATTTTTTCATCTTTCTTGGCCACTTGTTTCTCTTCTTTGGAAGAACATCTGTTCATGTCTTTTGCCCACTTTTTAACAGGGCCATTTGTTTTTTTCTTGCTTATTTATTTGAGTTCCTTGTCAATTCTGGATATTAGTCATTTGTCAGATACATAGTTTGCAAATATTTTTTCACTTTCACTTTCTATTTGCTGTATTGCTTATTTATTTGCTGTGCAGATGCTTTTTAGCTTAAGTCCCATTTATTTCTTCTTGGTTTTGTGGTATTTGCTTTTGGGATCTTAGTCACAAATTCTTTGTCTAGGCCAAGGTCCAGAAGAGTTATTCCTAAGCTTTCTTCTAGAAAGTTCTTCCTGATTAAAGCGTATGACATTGTAAATTTCCAAAAACTTACTCATTTTCTTTAGATTTTCCAGTTTGTGTGTATATGGTTGTTTGGAGTAGTCTTGGATGATCTCTTATATTTCTGTGCTATCAGTTGTGATGTCTCTTTTTTCACTTCTGATTGATCTTATTTCAGTTCTCTCTATTCTCTTCTTGGTCATTCTAGCCAGTGTTGTGTCAATTTGGTTTATCTTTTTATAGAACCAACTTTTTGTTGCATTGATCCTTTGTAGTGTTTTTTGTTGTTGTTTCCATTTTATTTAGTTCTGCTCTGATCTTTTTTATTCCTTACCTTCTCCTAGCTTTGAGTTTATTTTTTGAGTTCCCTGTGGTTTGACATTAAGTTCTTAATTTGTGATCTCTCAGTTTTGTTTTTCTTTTTTTTTTTTTTTATGTAGTCAGTTAGTGCTATGGACTTCCCTCTTAGCACATCTTTTTCTGCAAGATCCCAGCGATTTAGGTAGCTCCTGTTGCCATTATCATTCAATTCAATTGTTTGTGTTTTTAACCTCCACCTTGATTTCATCATCAACCCGAAGCTCATTCAGGAGCAGGTTGTTTAATTTCCACATATATGTGTAGTTTTGAGACTTCTTATTGAAATTGATTCCTGGTTTTTAATCCAGTGTGTTCTGACAAGAAATATGGTATAATTTTGATTTTTTAAAAATTTGCTGTGACTTGTTTCGTGGCCTAACATACATCGTCTATCTTTGAAGATGTGCCATGTACAGATGAGAAGAATATATATTCTAGAGTGCGGAGATAGAATATTCTGTAAATGTCTCTTAGGTCTATTTGTTCGAGAGTCCCATGTAAGTCCAGTGTTTCTTTGTTGATTATCTGCCTTGATGATCTGTCTAGTTTTGTTAGTGACATGTTGAAGTCCCCCGCTATGATAAACTTGCTGTTTATTTCCTTTCTTAGGTCGAGTAGTATTGCTTTTATGAATCTAACAGCTCCAGTGTTAGGTGTGTATATATTTAGGATTGTTACAACTTCTTGTTGAATTGATTCCTTTATCAATGTGTAATGACGGTCTTGGCTTTTTTAATTTTTTTTTTAATGCGGTTCACGTAAAGTCCATTTTATCTAATTTTAAAATAGCTATTCCTGCTCACTTCTGGTTTCCATTTGTGTGGAATATTTTTTCTCCTCTGTTACCTTGAATTTGTGGCTCATTTATGAGTTAAGTGGGTTTCTTGGAGACAGCAGATATTTTATTTTTAATCCATTCCACCAATCAGCATATTGTAAGTGGAACATTTGGAAGGTTTACGTTCAATGTCAATATTGATATGTTAGACACTGTCCCAGAAATCATGTTTATTTGTACCTACTTGCTTTTTATTCTCCCTTGTCTTACTGTTTTATAAGAGCTGTGAGTTTTTACTTTAGCGTGTTTTTGCACAGGTGAGTATCGACTGTTCTTTTCGCTGTGTGGAGCACTTTTAAGCATTTCTTATAGGAGGTTGTAATGGTGAAAAATTCCCTAAGTGTTTGCTAGACTGGGAGAGAGTTTATTTCTCCTTCGTTTATGAAATTTAGTTTTGCCAGATACAAAATTATTGGCTGACAGTTAGTTTGCTTCAGAAGATTAAAGATGAGACCCCAGTCTCTTCTGGCTTGTAAGATTTCTGCTGAGAAGTCTGCAGTTAGTCTGATGGAGTTTCCTTTGTAAATTAGTTGATGCTTTCATCTCACAGCTTTTAGGATTTTCTCTTTCACTTTGACTTTGGCCAGACTGATGTTGATGTGCCTGGGTTATTTCCTATTTGCAGTGAGTCTTCCAGGAGTCCATTGACCTTTTGGTATCTTGAAGTCTAAACCTTGTAGCAAGTCCAGGGACGTTTTCCTCCATTATTCCCTTAAATAGGTTTTCCATGCTTTTTGCTCTTTCTTCTTCTCTCTTGGGAATACCTATGATTTTCATGGTTGGGAGTTTTACATAATCCCATATTTCTCGATATCTTCTTTTCATTTCTCTTGATTTTCTTTCATTTTGAATAACTGCGTTAATTCAAAAGCCTTGTGTTCAAGCTTGGAAAATGCTTTCTTCTGCTTTTTCTACTCTATTGTTAAGAATTTCCACTATATTTTCAAATTCCCTAAATAAGTCTTTCATTTTCAGATATTTTGTTATTTTTTTATATCAGCATATTATGGGGTTACAAATGTTTAGGTTACATGTATTGCCTTTGCCCCACACAAATCACATCTTTAAGCATGTCCATCCCCCAGAAGGTGTGCACTGCAACCATTAGCTATGAATGTACCCCGCCCCCACCCCCGCTCACCTGCCCAACACCCAGTGAATGTTACTACTCTATGTGCACATAAGTATTGATCAATTAATACCAGTTTGATGGTGAGTAGATGTGGTGCTTGTTTTTCCATTCTTGTGATACTTCACTAAGTAGAAAGTGTTCCAGCTCTATCCAGGATAATACAAGAGGTGCTAGATCACCATTGTTTATTGTGGCTGAGTAGAACTCCATGCCATACATATACCACATTTTATTAATCCACTCATGTATTGATGGGCACTTGGGATATTTCCACATCTTTGCAATTATGAATTGTGCTGGTATAAACATTGAAGTGCAGATGTGGAAAGTAATATGGAGATATCTCAAACAACTAAAAGTAGAACTGCTATTTGACCCAGCCTTCCTATTACTGGGCATCTATGCAAAGGATAAAAAGATATTCTGGGTTTTTTTTTCTTTTTTTTTTTTTAATATCTACCTCATTAGTGAATTTTTCATTGGCATCCTGATGTTTGTTTGTTTGTTTGTTTGTTTGTGTTTGTTTTCAGCTTTCTTGTCGATCCCACTGAGCTTGCTTGCAATCCATATTTTGAATTCCACATCTGACATTTCTAAAAATTTCCTTTTGGTTAGAATCCATTCCTGCAAAGCTAGTGTGATCCTTTGGGGGAGTTTCAAAAGGGCCTGCTTTTTCATATTTCCAGAGTTCTTATGCTGGTTCCTTCTCATCTGGAATCACTTTCCTCAGCTGAAAACAAATAACTTTGTGATTCACCTTTTCTCTTCTGCTGGGAATGCTGTGTGTTGCTCAGTATAGGGAGGGACAGGTACACTACCTTTCAGCTCCTGCAGATAGGTGCCCACTATGGTGTTGCTGGCAATTTGGGTCAGCTAGACCTTAGACCCCTAGGAGAATGGTCAGGTGCCAACGGTGGTGGACTAGGTCAGGCAATCTCCAGTTCCCGGGCACCTGGATAACATTCCTGAGTCCTGGGGGACCAGATTGACACCAGGCTGAGAAACTTTTCCTCAAGCATCCCTGGGTTCAGGTGCTGGTTGTGATAGTGATGGGTGAGGTGATCTCCTGCTGCAGAAAAATGCTCGAGCAGAAGAAGGGTGGGCAGGGTGGATGCACTGTGAGCCTGTGACAGAAGGGGTGGGCCCCTATTTATGAGATTGGTAGTAGCAGGTAGCTGTGGGAGGCACAAGCTGCTGATACCTCCCTCTCTCAGTGGTGGAAGCAGTCTTTGTCCTCCAGTGCGCAAAAGTGCCCAGAGTCCCAGCTCCCACCCTGACCCAGCTGAAGCAGAGGGGGTAGAGCCAGCTCAACCCGCTGTGTCGTTGTGTGAAGGGCCCCCAGACTGGCTGTGGGCTGTGGCTAAAATGCTGCAGCAGAGGTGAACGTGTGCTTGTGCCAGAGTCTTGCCTCCAGAGATGGTAGGCTCCTCCCCAAAGAGACAGGAAGCTCAGGGGGAGGGCTGCTAGCCCCACCCTCCCTCAGTGGAGGTGGTAGCTTTTGTCTTGGGACATACTACAGCATGTGCTGCCACTTTTTAGAAGGAAAGGAGTGAGCTCCAAGCTCTGTAGAATCCTGGGTGTGATAGGCCCTCTGTCAGAGGTGAGGCAGCTGCTCACAAGTGCCCTGGCTTAATCGTCCCCTGTGGACCCCTTGCCCATAGCAGATGGACACAGCCATAGCTGTGGGGGAGGTGAGGAGGATAAGGCCCCAAATGGTGGGGAGCTGATGCCCTGGTCCCCATGGTCCTATGTGACCCTCTGGTGTGCTACACTCTCATCTCAGCTGGAAGCAGCCTGTCCTGAATGCCCATCCTCTGGGAGACCCTCAGTTTCTCCGTGACCCACTGGTCCTCCAAGGGTACTGCAGTCTGTGTGGGTGCTGGGGGGTGTTGGCTGTGGATCCAGCAGGGTAGAGACCCAGAGGCTAGATTCTTGTTGAGCCAGCTGTAAAAACACTGCCTGTCTGTGAAGAGAAGGAAATGAACCCCAGCCTGTGTGCATAAACCGGACTCGGTGAGCACAGTCCTGTTTGGGGTGGGAAGAGGGACGGACTCCAGAGGCCTTAGCCAGGGCAAGAGGCTGGATTTGGAGGCTGATGGGAAGGACAGAGTTGAGGACGGTTCAGGAATGTTGGGTTCACATTGCCTAGTGCTCTGTGCTTGTGTTGGGTTTCCATTTTTGTCCTTTTTAAAGATATTCATGACCCTCCAAAGATTTCTTGCATCCCTTCAATTTTCACAAATTTCCCCAGACTTTATTTTGAGCAATTTTGGATTTATAGGAAAACTTCCAAGCTGGCACAGAGAGTGCCCACATACCCCACACACAGTTCCCCGTTATTGATATCGAACATCAGTATGGTACGTGCATTGCGATTAAGGAGCTAATATTGAGAATTATTAACTAAGGTTCACACTTTATTCAGATTGCCTGTTTTTAATGTCTGATGGCCTTTTCTGCTGTTCCAGGATCCCATGCAGGATACGACAGTACATTCAGTTGCCACGTCTTCTTAGGCTGCTCTGGGCTGTGACCGTTTCTCAGAAGTTCCTTGTTTTGATGACCTTGATGGTTTTGAGGAGGACTGTTCAGGTATATTGTAGGATGCCCCTCAGTTGGGATCTGTCTGATGCTTTTCTCATGATTAGACTGAGGTTATTATGGGTTTGGGGGAGGAAGACCACGGAAGTGATGTGCCCCTCTCATCAGGTAATAATATCAAGGGAACCAATAATGAACTTGACTTACCACCGTCGACGCTGACCTCGATCATCTGGCTGAGGTAGTGTCCGTCAGATTTCTACACTGTAAATCCACTCTCTGAGTTCCCCTTTCCACACCGTACTTGAGGAAGGATGTCACTGTGCTCAGACCACACCGAAGGAGTGGTGAGTTGTGCCTCACCTTCTTGAGGGAGGAGTATCCACTTAAATTAGTTTGAATTCTTGTCCAAGTTAAGTTTGTCCATTCTCATTTACTCATTTATCCACTTCTCTCAGTTTGGAATCAAGGATATTTGTTTTATTCTTTTCATTATAACCCAATACTGTTTTATTTAACTTGTTGCTCTAACTGTTTCAACTTTGGCCATTGGGGCGTCCTCTCCATTAGCTCCTATGTCTCTTTGACATACCCTTGAAGTGTTTGTGTGTGTTTGTGTGTGTGTGTGTGTGTGTGTGTGTGTGTGTGTGTTCATGTGCGTCTTACTACGTCCTTACTTTCCAGTACGACAAGGTGTTCCAGGCTCATTTGCATATTTCCTGTCCTAGAATCACCCATTTGTTTTTGGATCCCTGGTTCCTTTTCTTGCAGAATGTTTTTAGAAACCAAGATCTGTGTGCCAGGGGTGCTCATGGCTACTGGGGTGTTATTGCTCCTAGACCCTGTCAGCTGATAGAAAAATAAATATATGCACTTGTACTACCCCCTGTGTGCAGCACATATTTATAAATATTTCTATGTGTAACCACGCATGTCTACATTAGGCTAAACATCTGTTCATACTGAAGACCCTCCTCATTACATGTGCCTCCTCCCCTTGCCTCTAAGTAAACTCCCACTTCAACCCTGAGAAAGCTGCCTCCCAGCATTCACTGTTCATTTTCATACTTATTCACTTCAGGTATACCTGAATAGCAGTATCAGAATTGTTAACTTGGTGGTTGTTAACTTCATGGCAGAATTGTTGGTCAGCAGCCTTATGAGCAAGCATGTGATGGCTGTGTAGTTCCCTGTGCCTTTAGTCTTACAGACTCTACTCACTTCCAAAGCTACTTAGGTCAGCACCTTTTCCCTCATCCATCCACTGAGGTTGTTTCATACTTTTGTAGTGCATTTAGATTCCTCTGGCAGACTCCGTTTCTTCCTGGCATTCCTCTGACTTCCTGCATGATTTTTTAATTAATTAATTAATTTTTTTTTTTTTTAAGACCGAATGTCACTCTGTCACCCCGGTGAGAGTGCAGTGGCATCATCACAGCTCACTGCAACCTCAACGTCCTGGGCTCTAGTGATCCTCCTGCCTCGGCCTCCCGAGTAGCTGGGAGTATAGTTGTGCAGTAGCTAAGTTTTCCATTTTTAGTAGAGATAGGTTCTCACCCTTGCTCATGCTGGTCTCGAACCTCTGAGCTCAAGCAACCCTCCTGCCTCGGCCTCCCAGAGTGCTAGGATTACAAGTGTGAGCCACTGTGCCCTGCCTCTGCATGATATTTTTAAATGTGTGTTTTAAATGTGCATGCATTAAGGTTCACCCTTTGTTCTGTAAAGGTCAGTGGGCTTTGACAAATGCACAATATCAGGTATCCACAATTACAGTGCCATTCAGAATCCTTTCACGGACCTAAAAAATTGCCTGCCCTCATCTACTCAACCCTTCTTCCCTTGCCCATGAAGCCCTGTCAATCACTGATCCTTTTATTATCTCTATACTTTAGCCTTCTGCAGAATGTCATAGAACTGGAATGGTACAGTATATAGCCTTTCAGAATGACGTCATTAATCTCAGTCTCCTTTCTTTTTTCTTGGTCAGTCCAGCTAAAGGTGGGTCGATGTCTTTGACATTTTCAAAGAACAAATTTTGGTTGCATCCATTTCCTCTACTGTATTTTGTTCTATTTCATTTATTCCTTGTCTGTTATTTCCTTCTTTGTGCTTGTTTTGCATTGGTTTGCTCTTTCTAGTTTCTAAATGATGAAAGTTAGGTTATTGATTCGAGAGCTTTCTGCTTTTTTAAGTAGGCGTGTACAGTCCCTATTTCTCAGTGCTGCCGCTGCCGCATCCCATAACTGTTGTTAGGTTGCATTTTTGTTTCTGTTCCTTTCAAAGAATTTTCTAGTTTCTCTTGTGCTCACTCCTCTGACCCGTTGGTTACTGTTATGCACTGAACTCCTAGTGCCCAGTACCTCAGGATGTGAGTGTATTTGGAGAGAGGGCCTTTAAAGAGGTAATGAAGTTTAAATGAGGTCCTTAATCCAATCTGACTGGTGTCCTCATCAACACAGGAGTTTAGGACACATAAAAAGAGACAGCACGGGTGCGTATGCACAGAGGGACGGCCACCATGAGAAGAGGCAGCAAGGGGACAGCCCCTGCAAGCCAAGGAGAGAGGCCTCAGGAGAAAGCAAGCCTACTGGCACCTCAGTCTTAAGAGTTCCCGCCTCCACAAGTGTGAGAAAATAAGTTTCTGATGTTGAAGCTACCCCATCAGTAGTATTTTCTGTGGCAGCCCTAGCAAACTAATTCAATTATTCAGGAATGTGTTGTATAATTTCTGTATTTTTGCAAATTCCCCACATTTCCTTCTGTTATTGGTTTCCAGTTTCATTCCCTTTTGGTCAGAGAGCATACGTCGTATGCGTTCAATCCTTCTGAATCCTTTAAAGTTTACTGAGAGGTGTTGTACGGTGTAACAGATGGAGAAAGAAACATACCCTGGAGAAAGTTCCATGTACGCTTGAGAAGAACATGGATTCTGTTGTTGTTGGGTGGAGTGTTGTATAGATGTCTGTTAGGCCGAGTTGTTTTATTGTGTTGTTCGAGTCTTCTATTCCTGTACTGGTCTTCTGTCTCGTTGTTCTGCCCAGTATTGAAAACGAGGTGAATCTGTCTGCTAGGGCTGCCCTAAGAAAGGACCACAGACTGGGTAGCTTAAACAACAGAAATTGACCTTCTCACAGTTCTGGAGGTGGATAGAACCAGGCGATTCAGTTTCTGATAAGGCCACCCTTCCTGTTTTGCTGACAGCTGCCTTCTCACTGTGTCTTCTCACGTGGCCTCTTGTCTGTGAGAGTGCAGGAAAAGAGAGGTATCTGGTGTGTCTCCTCTGCTTATAAGCACACCAGATGTGTGAGAATGGCCTCCCACCCTTATGACTTCATTTCACCTTCAATGACTCCCTAATGGCTCCAATTCCAAATACAGTCTCACAGGGGGTTAGGACTTTAGCATATGAATGGGGGAGGAGACAAAAATGCAGTCCACAGCAGGGGGGTATTGTAGGATTGTCTCTTTCAATTCTGTCAGTTTTTGCTTAATCCATCTAGTGTTCTGTCAGTGGTTCTCAAGAGATCCCCTTGACCTCCACCAGCTATTGGATCTGGACCAACAGGTGAGGCAGATGTAACCACCCGCCACCAGGGGACAGAGTGGGGCTCCCTGGCTGGTAGATGTAGCCCTGCTTGCACCCCGCACTCAACTCACCCACCTCTACCCACCCCATTCTTGTGGAGATTTGTGAATGGGCCCATTTGCATCACCCTTTCTCCCTGACAGCCAAGGGGTTCTTCCCCTGCCCCCTCCACAGACCCTCTGCAGCCTGTCATCTTCTGTTGGTACACACTTTCTCCGTCTGTGCTCTTCCAGGCTCCCTGGCGCAGTGATTCCACAGCTCCCTGCCCTCATCTGGCAGGCAGCTGGGACACAGCTCCTTTCCAGAATAAGGAGCAGCTGTCATTTAGTGAAGTCTCTGTGCGATGTCATGCTGAGTCCTCATGGCATTTCTGAATGTGGGTATGAAACCAGGCAGCCCCCGAGGGTAGCACGGCAGCAACTGACAGAGGGGTCCTGCACCCGGGCTGAGCTTCGGCCTCGACACTCACTGGGGGGATCTGGGAGCCATCATCACCCAGGACACACCGTGCCTTTGTCCTGAAAGTCCCAGGCTTTGATGGAGAGAGTAAGTGCTCCACATAGTGCCTATGCACGAGAGCAAGAAGGTGTGGGACACATATTGGAAAAGGACCAGTGAGAGAGGTGCATGTGAAAAGGTTGTGCCCTAACCGGCTTAAGTGCTGGCCATCCGGGGAATATTCATTTCTGCCTTCCCCAAAATGCCTGTGAGGTGCCCTGGCTCACCTCCCTTCTAAGGAGCCAAGAGTGCTGGAAATGTGAGCTGG
This sequence comes from Microcebus murinus, assembly GCF_040939455.1. Taxonomy (NCBI): domain Eukaryota; kingdom Metazoa; phylum Chordata; class Mammalia; order Primates; family Cheirogaleidae; genus Microcebus; species Microcebus murinus. The sequence continues at coordinate 176,397 of NW_027438973.1, read as the reverse complement.
CTAACTCAGATATGCTGGACAGAAGCCCTCCTTTCTCTGGCTAGGAGGGGCTTCTGTCAACCAGCGCACGGGCTGAACATCTCAGAGCCAACTTCTCGCACTGATCTAGGGGTGGCACACCTTCAGCTTCACCTCCTGCCTCCATCCTCTGGTTAAGTACTTACTACTGGTCGCCTCGCTTGTGGGCCTCACCCTCACTCAAGCAGGAAGGTGGAGTCACTGACATCGAACAAGGAGGGTAAGAGTGTAGGGCTTTGAACCTCAGTCAGCAAGCACACACAGGCTGCCTGGAGCACCTTGGTAGATCCCTGAGTCACAGGGCAGTTAGGAAAAGGAAAGGCTGCGCCCCCGCTCCCCAAGTGCTTTCTTCCCAAGAGGTCTGAAGAGCCTACTTTGGGGCATACTCCCTAAGGCGGGCTCAGGGGATTCAGGAGCTTGTGACTGGCTGGTTCCAAGTACCCGTTGGTTCTGCCCATTCACCTGGGGCAGGGGAGGTGGAGATTGGCACATGGCTACCGCGGGGCCTGTCCACAGGGCTTACTGCGAGCCTGGCAATGCATGTCACCCAGGTCTCCTCTCAGCCCCGTGAGTGCCTCTCCCCGCAATGACCGAACGCCAGCACCATCAGGAGGCCAGAGGTGCCGAGGAAGTTGTGGTGCTGCAGGAGAGTAGCTCAGACTAGGGTCGCTCCAGGAGGGAAGAGGCTCTGGGGTCGGCACAGGGCCCCAGTGAGGCAGCTACTGGCCCTGCCTGCCAGGGCCTGGTCTGCGGTGTGTCTCTCTGGCAATACGAGGCCTTCCCTCCGTCGGCCGTTTCTGAGGCTCTCCCCTGTCTACATGCTGTGAGCCTGAACCCAGTGCTCTGTACTTTGTCCTCAGGCCAAAGAACCTGATTGTGTTACGGGAGGGGTGTGTATGTGGAAAAGACCGAGACTGTGGCCTGTACCCAGGGCCACCTGCCAGCGGGTGGAGCTTTGAGTCATTCATTTCAAGGCCTCTCCTCGGGAAGGGTCACAGCAAGGCCAGGTTGGTTTTCTTCCACAGGGAGCTCGCCCACCAGAGTAGCAGGGAGGGTCGGTCCCAACAACCAGCTAAGCCAGGTTTGGTCCAAGGGCTTGACACTGTTCTTCTGCAAACCCGGTTTTAAATTTTAGCTGGTGAATTAAGAATGTGAGAGTTTAAGAATTTGAGACAAAGCTAAGAATTTAAAATTATGAAATGTAGCTAAGAGCAAGGAAACAGGGCGATTCTTTGTCACCTGCAATTTCGCTGCTTCATGAGAGCTGTTAAGACTTTTGAACCTTCAAATCCTGTGTCTTCAAGAGCCCAATCCCTCTCCCAAGCAAAGTGCCTATCATTGGGCCTGATTCTATGACCAGGGTTACCTGAACTGTCAGGCTTACCTGATTTCATGATCACATTTACCTGAACTTCTTGATTGTTGTTTACATTGGGGAGAGGGAGGATGGATTGTTTTCTCTCAGTTCAGTCCTGCCTGGGAAACTGAGTGCATGTGCATAGTATCCAGTGGAAGGATGAGGAAAGGTGAGAGAGGTGGGGACGCAGGTTGCGCTCTTGGGCAGGTCTGTCTCCCATGGACGGCACTGCTGCCCTTTGGGGCTGGCCCGTTCTCTGCGCTGGGGGGTGGTGTCCTGGGCATCGTAGGCTGCTTGGCAGCATACCTGGCTCCTTTCTACCTGTTAGAAACCAGGAGCAACAGCCAGGTCACGGCAGCCAAAAATATCGCTAAGTTCTTTTGAAAAGAAAATAACTCACGATCACATTTTGAAAATCTGCATCTTTCTATATAGATTTACACATAAGCAAGGGCCACAGGGGTGTACATTTTTAGGAAAGAGGTTTGTAAGCAGCAGGATCTCTGCATGATTCAAGATCAGTAGGCATATGTAAGTCCAAGAAAGAGATGAGAAAATTGTACTTCTTGAAAGTTAAGGAGCTCGCAAATGATGAATTTCAGAAAGGTGATTGGCACCCATTAGTTAATGAGCACCAGTTTATAACTGGGCAGGCCGAGACAGGGGGATCCACCTACGGACCATCGCTAGGCTCTGGATTAATCCATGTCCATGTTTTCATTCTCTCATCGACTCTCCCTACTTCTCACAGGACTCTGTCTCTCCACGTGCTGCCAAAGTAGAAATAAAGGCAAGGGATGCCACTGGGTTCTGGTGCATCGGTGTCCGGGCTCTCTCCACGACCTGATTTCGGAGGTCTGTTAGCCTCTATACCCAATTATTTCTACAGGAAGAACATGAAAGTTTATGTCCTGTGATCATTCAGACAAACCACACTTTATAGAGGCTTACAGAAACGACACCATGTGTTCTAAGTTAGACGCCCCAAGTGACCAGACAAAGTTGCTTCGTAAGTGGAAACGTGACATCCTTTAAATGTTGGGCTCCAAGAAAACAAAAAGAATGAAGGAAAAGAGGAGTAGGGTGGGGGGCGAAGGAAAGAAGAAAGAAGCAGTCACCAGACCTAGAACCTGGCATAAGGGTCCAACATAAATCCTGTAACCCAGACACCATCTAGCACCCTGTAGAGTGAAAACCCCAAACCCACAGGACTCGCTGGCAGTGTCTGTCACCTCCACAGCTAACCATTAGGGCAATTTTAGCACATTCACAAGTGAGACTTGATCTCACCTGTATGTAAGGTGAAGATCCTGCTATATAAAGGCACCACTACGACAGGGAATTGTGTCTGGATAGCCAGGAACACGGGGTCACTGTGAACACTCAGCCACCAATGCTCGGTCTTTGTACTTGCCGAGCATTTCAAGGTAATTTTTAATGAGTGGAGGCAGGATGTCTCAGGGGCTTAATAAAACCCAGACCTTGCTTGAGTATCTACTGGGTACCTGCGTTAGGCCCGGGAGGGCTGTTACACTGAAGTCTTTGTCACACACGCAAAAGACATGGGGTGGGGGTGGGGGGGAGTACCTGACTGCAAAGAAAGAAAACCGGCAGAGACCGAGAACACTGTGCAGACAGAAAACTCCTCATTTTCTGATAGGTTTCACTGACCAGCACATGTTCCCACCCAGTGCTTGCCTTTATATAACTGTGGAGGTCGGCATAGTCTGGGTACACCTGGGGCCCTTCGGCAGCTGGCACGTACTCGGAGACACAGCAGCAGTTGGGACAGCAGTGGAACAAAGTCGGGGGACGAGGGAACATGGCCACGGAGGCAGCAGGCCCAGCAGCCATGACGGGCACAGGCACCCAGGCATGGTGGGACGGCAGCAGTCCAGGAAATGGGAGCTGTGCGGAGTGCACGGGGACGATCTAGGAGGCACGGCCTGTAAGGGTTCATCCGGGTGGAAGGTACGGCAAAACAGACAAAGAGGAACTCTGCAGGCACAGTGACATCTGCCGCTGTGGTGACACGCGCCTGGACGCCCTCTGGCTGCTCTTCAGCCCTCGGGCTACTGGAGGTCGTCATTCCTCAAGGGGGTTGCTGGCGGAGCAGACTCGCTCCTGATTTGCCTAGTGGGGCCGTCAGGGTCTTGGTTCTTTGGTACCTCCTGGCTGTCCTCATTCAGACGTGTTCGATCTTCTAGGTGCTCGGTGGTTGGGGGTGCCAGAGGGGATTCTGTGGCTTCTGGCTTGCTCTCCCTCTGCCTTAATGCAGATGTAATGCCCACTCTTCTCTCCATCCTCCCAGTGAGGTGAGGGAGTCTCTTATGAAGTAGAGATTGCAGTAGCACTGTAACTGCGGTTCAAAGTTTAAAAAGAATAGGAAACTCCATGTGACAAGTTAACTGCCACTACCCACGATCTAGGCCCCGGTGCAGTAGAACTCTAGTGGCTCTGGGACACAAGGTTAAGTCCCAAAAGGAAGTTGTGGACCCGTTTTACATCTTCAACATGCATCAATTTGTGACGAGCATTTCACCCTTGGAAAATGCCTAAAAATGGCAAATTTGGAAGTGTACACGGCCAAGGGAAAGGGACTTTGAAGTTGCAGCCTGGGAGTGAAGAAGATTCTGGGCGTCTCTAATGGAGTGTCAGCTGGAAACAGAATAAACCCCTGGCTGGGAGACCAGGGCACTGGCTCTTCCACACCAGGGGCCCGAGGACCAAGGCAAGCAGGCATGTCTATGCCACCTTCGGCAGGCTCCCTTAAGTGCCCTCGGTTTAGCTCTTCTCCAGATGGCAACTAGGGGGACGCTGATATTTTAACACCAACAGATGCCCACGCCTACCTCTGTTACAGATTAAAGCACTATGGAGTCATGGGGACACATCACCTGCCAGGTGACATTCTTTTTCTCCAGAGGAGGAGGGCATGCAGATCGAGTGACTGAACAGCCCTGATACACGGCCTGGCACCATTCTCAGCCCTTTCCCCATGTGACTTCTTACTGAGTTAATGTCACCACGACCCAGAGGGGGAAGCAGGCACAGGAATGGCTCCGTACCCCACCCCAGGTCACCCAATTTTCATGAGGCAGTCCTGGGACTTTCCCCCGACCTGACCCCAGAGCCCACTGCCGTAGGCCTTCATGAGGTTTCTCATCTGCTTCCTCGCTCACGACACAGACTTGGTCTTTCTTCAGTGAAAAAGTTGGCAAGGCAGAGGGAAGTGTGAATGTCCTGACACCTTTTGCTGAAGCTGTAGAGGTTTAGCTGGCGGAGAGGCTCTCCATACCATCTGTTTCAAACCCTTTGTTGGGGCCATTCCTTTCCAGCATTTCCTTTTGAAACGGCTTTTCACTGATCCCTACACCAGTGCCACCGTCATCCCACCCAAACTGATTGCTGTGGACGACCCTCCACAGCTTTTGTTGGAAGGGGAGGGAGAGGAGAATCCGTCTCCCATTGATGGGGTGTCATAGACAGGGCACGGTCGTCTCAACAAAGGCTCTTGGGCCAGAGCTCAGAAAGCAGTTTCTTCAAGCAGCAGCCTGATGTCAGGGCACCCAGTGGACGTCCGGTCGTCCCAGGCACAGGACGGCTCTGCTGGATGGCGGTCCTTCTCTGCATACCTTGGGGGAGCCCTTGCTTCTGGAGGAAAAGGCACCGCTGGGAGCTGTGCCCCCGGCGCTACTTTCATCACATCTCGCCAGAAGTGATGCTCGTCCTTTGGTCACGTCAGCCCGGGAGTGTGGCGCAGCCAGCAGCACCCCTGGTAATAACGCAGCTCCGGGCATTGCAGAGGGGCTCAGGCTGCTTGGGGTGACGTCACAACACACCCAGCGCATGATCGAATAAAGGGCCAGGCCAGGCCAGGCCAGAAGAGTGACCTGTCAGCGTGTGAACTTTCTGGTCCACGCAGAGTCATTTCGATGGGAAAGATGACGTTGGTACACACTAGTGTTTCCGGTGACCTGCTGTACCGTAGGTGCAGATCGTGAACTGTCTCCTTGGCGACGTGTCCTAGAGGTCTTGGGGCCAGGCAGAACCACAGTACAGCACTGCCTAAAGACGTCAGGGCCCACTCTTGGGGACGCTGGCCCACACCCCACAGCATAGGATTGATGCTTTTAAGCACGGAATCAAGTCTAGCATGGACCCCGTGGTTCCGGCTGCAGCCGCACCATGCTTTTAACAGCACCCTGGGATGTCCTCCACAGAGATGTTCCTAACACACCCATACTGCTGGGCAGGAGACAGCCAATGGCAGCTGGCGGCCTTCTTCCCACCTGCCCTCAGCCTGCACTCATACGGGCCCTGCCCCCCAACCCTGGGCCTTCGTGGTCACGCCGTGACAGGGCATCTGGCCACCGGCCTTCACACACATTTTACTTTCCTTATCCGACATGCGTGTAGGTTTAGACCCCCGAGTTCCATCTCTGCCATCCTTCCTCTCGGTGTGGTGCCGGCAGGTCAAGGGAGAGGCGTCCATCCAAAGCAGCCTCTGCGTCACACACCGTCCCCACATACGGGGCCACCTGTCCACAAGCTCCCGCACTTGATTCTGGGCACCGAGCTCGATGATGTTGATGTTCCCCCACCCCCGCTAGCCTCGGCTGCCTGCGGCAGCTAGAGATTCCCTTTGCTCTGGCTGACAACAATTCCGATTTCCCGGACCACCAACAAAAGCACATGCGCACAGTGCCCGTGTAAAATGAAGAGCCAGTTTATTGAACAGCTTAAGAGAGTAAAAACAGTGGATTTAGCTACACTTTTTACACACTGAGCAGGTAAGGCTACCACTTTCCGTTCCCCCTTACCCCAAACAGAACAGGCTCCCTGGAGGCCCGTTGCAGGGCGCAGGCCTGTATGTGCGGGACTGGAATTAAGCCGACTTAGGCCGGTGAGCAGCTGCCCACGTTAACACTGCACACCCCTCTCCCGGCTGAGTATATCGACGGCCCCCTTTTACCCTCTTTTAAATGAACGACCGATTTGGTTTCAGGCAGCATGATATCACACTTGTAGCAGGTGACTCACGACTGTACCCGCGGTGCCTGGAGCTTTCACGTGTCAAAGCATCGCGCCTCGTCTAAAGCCTCCTTGTTGCTGGCAGACAGAAAGCTTGAGCCTTAACACGGACGCCATTTCTGCTCTGGGCAACATCCTCCAGTGTCCTGGCATCCAGTAGCACCTTGCAGGTTTTCGGCTAGCCAGTATTCCCAGCCCGTCAGAAAAGCGTGAACCACTTCTTGCTGGCTGTGGCTGTTCCGGCAGTAGCAGCTACCGAGTACCTGGAGGAATTCCAGGGCGGAAAGAGCAATGTCCAGTGAAGGCGTGGCACCCCGCTGGGGTGGGGCAGGCGTGCCGCCAGCTTCTACTTCTGCAGCAGAACACCTCGTCTCCAGCACAAGCTTGTAAAAAAATACTTTCACAGACTATACTGTACAGAACTAGGAGTTAACACCGTCTATTACGATGCTAAAACATCTGTATAAATACTATACACGCATGGAGTGACTCCATTAGAAAGGGCTCACCCGTGAGGCTATTAAAAACTGCTGTCAGCATGCCCAAAGGGAAACTACTCCCACGGTAGGAACAGGAAAAAGGAGGACTGCGCTGTGTCTACAGTCTACACTCGCAGTGCCTTAGAGACATCGTTACAGTTCCTACTGACTACGCCAAGACCTGGACAACTGGTAAGCTACACATGGGGGCTGGCCCTGTGGGAAAATATATTTTGGAACAACACTTTGGATCAGAACTTTTAGCACTTTGAAAACCAGCCATGTAGACAGATGTCCCTTCTGCGGGTCTGGTCATCTGGCCACCCCCTGGGTCCGACGGGGACCACCAGACGCCTTGGGCTCCCACCCAGACGGATGTAAATCGCTGCTCCCTCTCCCACTCTCCCTGGCAGCCAGGTCCGCTGACACACACCCTGGCTGGTCACCTGCCACCTCTGCGTCCCTTGGTGCTGAGTGGCTGATAGGCGTTGGATGCAAAGAAGGCGTTGGATGGACGTACCTGGAGACCCAGCTCCAGTTCCGGGGCCGGGCTGTGGGTGAAGAGGCGGCAAAGGGAGGTGGAGAGAGCGTGTGTCCCCGTCCACTTACGTGCTGTCCCCCAAGGTGGCGTTTAATCGGGCATTTCGATGTTTAATTTGGGAGGGGGCAGCACATACTTTCCAGGGCTCTGCGTGATGACCACCCTGGTCTTCTTGCGAAACACAGGAGCAATTTTAGGAGGTTCCGGAACTGGGGTTTCTTCAGTTTCTTCATTGTCTTCGTGATGGAGATCGTAGGAAATGTTTCCGTATTCTCGCAAAAATGGGAAGATTTCAAGCAGAAACTGACAGAAATCTTTGCGAATACCAAACCACCCTGAAAAATAAGAATGTTCTTTTTCAAACGCTAGGCCCAAGTGACTTTCACGTTACCTTTCTTTCCTGAACAAGAAGTCCATTTTCTCCAGAGAGTTCACTCAGAAACGAAGACTAAACAGGGCCTCAACTCAATAACGGGCCAAACAAAGTACGACCTCTGGCTCCGGGGTCCTCAAAGCGGGGTTCCCAGACCGGCAGCAGTACCATCCCCAGGGCCTTGTTCAGGATGTGATTCTCGGGCCCTAGCCCTGACCTCCCGAATCAGAAACTGTAGGTTGGGCTGGTGTAGGCTGAGGCCACCCACTTTTCCTGCCCTTAAGGGATCCTGTTGGGGGCTCAAGTTCGAGAACCACTGCCCTAGTGAGTCTCAAATACCTGTGGTGCCTAGACCACGCTGCCTTCCTCTAATCTTCCATGCCCAGGATAAGCTCTTGGATGAGAAAGAGTGTCATGCAAGAAGAGGATTTCTGTCACCCTGTGGAATCTGGGAAGGTGGCAGGCAGGTGTTGGTCCAGGCCAGGGGCCACCCTAAAGCTACTTCCCCGAGGCCTGCCCCTCCTCTCTGTGCACCACCCAGCCGTCGGCTCCGTGCTGGCTGGCTCTCCCGGGGCACAGGCAGCAGCAAGCATGGCCTGGGCTGCGGTCTAGGCACTGCTCCCACCCCACTGGCTTCCAGAAGGCCAGTGCTCTGGGGTTCCATGCGATGGAGCTCACAGCCTCGTGAGGAAGGGACCCTCCTTACAGATCGTTTCAAAACTGTGTGGCACTGCATGCAAGTAGAGAGGAAGAGAGGGCACACAAGGTGCACCTGACAACACTCACTGATGTCAGCAAGGACATGGGGGAAGGGGAGGGCAAAAAGGGACCTAGGATGATCTCGGGGCTCAAGTGGGAGATGTGGACGTTTCATCCACTCCTCACAAGCCCTGGAAGGAAGTATCTTGATCCCAATTTTGTAGAGGAGGAAAGGGGAGCTGTGAGAGGCTGCTTGTCTTGTTTGTTCCTCCCTCAAATCACGGGGAGCACTTGGAGGAAAGCCGTGGTGCAGGCCAGGGGACAGCTCTCCCTTCCCTTGGAGGGCCCTAGAACGTCCTCAGCCCTTGCTTTCCCGCATAAACTTCTAACTCAGGGTCCTCAGACTCATCCTTTCATAGTTCGGGACCCCTGCACCCCCACAGACACACACATGAAGGGCTTCTGACACGCCGAGTACGTACAGTGGTTTCCTCCCTTCTGTCCAAACGTGGTTGCCATCAGTGTGATCAAGGAGAGCCACAGAGGCACGAAGATGGGTATGCAGGAGAACGCATTGTGGCCATCCAGTTTGTGAACCGGCAGAATCTAAAGAGAGAGACACAGACAAGGTCCTTTTGACACAACGACAGAAAATGGACAACTTTGGAAGCTGCACCTCATCAGACGGCCCCTGCCCGCTGAGCTGTCAGAAGCGGGAAGGTCAGCACCTCAGGTCTCGGCCAAAGACCACCCATCCTCAGGGGCTGCCAGGAGATGAGCTTTTACCTCCCTCTCTAGGGTTAAGCAAAAGTCCCTCCACTTGAAACGTTTCCGGCCCCAGGAATTTTATGGGAATCTCCTCCAGGTGTTTGTTCAAAGGAGTCAATGGCGGCCACTCCAGAATTCTCCACACAACTCAAATCCGAAAATCCAATATCCAACTCGCCCTTTCAAAAACTAGGACCTCAAGACATACAGACGCATCCGCACTGGAAAGGTGCACTCCTCGCCGCCAGCCCCTGCCCGCCCCCCAAGAGAAAGAAAGGACATTCTCTTTGGACACACGTCCTATCCTGGAGGTGTGCTCTCACTGCAATTTCGAGGGATAGCAGGCTGCCTTTCCAGGTAGGCAGGAGGCTGTTGCAGGGAAGGGTGGGCCTTAGGGGCCGGAGAGGCTTCCCGTAGGTAGAAAGCTCACCTCAAAAGTGAGAAGAGGCACGACGATGGTCATCCAGCTCAGGGCCATTGTTATGTGAGTCCTGCGCTGCTCTGCAATCACGTCCATGGAGCGCAAGAACAGGACGGACCACACGATGTAATAGAGGACCACCAGGCACAGGAAGGACATGAGAATCCACAGGGGAACACACACGACCTGAGGCAAGGAGGGGAGGAGTCTCTTTAGAGCTTCCAGCCCAGCTTCCGGTGGAAGGCGTTGTCCACACCGTGCTGGGTCTCCCCAGCTAAGACAGCGCCAGCCTGAATAAGGGCGGTCCCTCCTCCCACGACTGCCAAGCGGACAGCGTGGGAAAGAGAAGGTACACTCTGCTTGCTATAGGGCCTGATGCTGGGGAAGCACACGTTCTGTCATCAGTCAGTCCCTCCTCCTTCCATGACAGCCTGCATCTGGCCCCCACGCCTCTGCCTTTCCCGAGGTCCCTCCCCCTTCCTCCTTCCTCCACTCACTCAGGCTCTGCCCTGCTCACTGGCATCACACCCCACCATACCCGCTTCTCAGGAAACATTTCCACAACCTGCCGGAGGTACTTTGGTGAGACACTTGGGAACGGGTCCCCAGAAAGTTCAGCTGCCAGGGCTTCTAGGGACCCCCGCTGTGTTAGTGAACTGGGCAGACTGACGCTGGGCACACAATGCTACCCCGTCCCTGCCACCATGCTCAGGCGAGTTCTGAGTATGTCACTGTCCTACCAGAAAGACCTTGTCTCACCCGCATGCAAGCCCAGAGGATAAGCCCTGGGGTGTCACCTGGCCTGGCTCCCTTGTGTCATCTCTTCTCCCTCCTGCCCTGCCTCCCAGTTCTCCCGTTTTCTTTTACTAATTATGGTACAGTAAAAGTGACTGTCTTCCTTTGCCATACAGTTCTATGAGTTCAAACACACGTGTAGATCCTCACAGCCACAGGCAGGAGGAGCTCTCCCACCCGACACCCTCGGCTGTCCTCCTTCCGTAGTCACACCCTCACTCCACCATAACCCCTGGCAACCAATGATCTGTTCTGTCACTATACTTTTGTCTTTGCTAGAACGTTACATAGATGGAATCACACAGCATGCAGCCCTTTTGAGCTGGCTCCTGGCGATCAGCCTGCTGTCTCTGAGATTCATCCACATCGTTCCCTGTGTCCACAGGTTGTTCCCTTTCATTGCTGAGTGGTATTCCACCGCATGGGAGGCTATAGTTTGTTTCCAGAACCGTCCATCAAAGGTGGTTTCCAGCTTTTGGTTATCCCAAACGAGGCTGCTACAAACACTGGAGTATGGGTTTCCAAGTGGCTGGCTGTTTTCATTTCTCTAGGGCAAACACCCAGGGGAGTGTTTACACTCTGGGTAAACACCCAGAGTGACTACTGGGTCACACGGTAAGTGCACCTTTAAATGTATCAGAAACTGCAAAACCGTTTTGCAGAATGTCTGTGCCCTTGTGCCTTCCTGCCAGGAATGTGGGAGCATCCCAGTTCCTCCGCATCATTCCCCTACCTCCCCGAACCTGGCCGTGGCAGTGTTTTTGAGTTTCACCATTCTGGTAAATGTGCCGGGGGAACCCATCCTGCCTGTCCCTGATGGGTGATGACGTTGAGCATCTCTTCCTGTGCTTACTCCCCATGTGTATATACTCTTTGTGAATTGTCTGTTAAGCCTTTTGCCGGTTTTTAAACTACGTGTTTGTTTTCTTATTTTTGAATTCTCTGTATGTTTTAGGTACTTGTCAATGCTTTGATATGTGCTTTGCATATACTTTGTCCCAATCTGTGGCCTGCCTTCTTGTTCATTTCAATTTTGAGGATGTCTAGATTTATTTATTCATAGATTTTATTCCAGGATGTCTAGATTTATTTATTCATATATTTTATTCCAGGACTGGGGCAAAGAAAATACAACATGAACTTAATGTTTTGCGGTGCCAGAAAATAAGGAAATGCTTAAGAAATGATGAGAAATATAAAAAAGACACAGGAGGTCCCAAAGGGGAAAAGGGCTCCCCAAAGCTGGGAAATATCAGCAAAAATGTCAACAATGATAGTATTGAATTATAACCAATAGAATAAAATAATGATTTTGAGTTTTCTGATCTATGAACTTGTTAATATGTCTCTGTTTATTTAGGTCTTCCTTAATTTTTCTCACCCATCTTTTGTAGTTTTCAATGTACCTTTCATTAAATGTATTGCCAAATGTTTTATGTCTTTTGATTCTATTGATAAGGTAGTTGACTTAGTGTCATTGTCATGCGTTTGTTGTTAGCATAGAGAAATACTACTGATTTCTGTATGTTGAACTTGTGTCTTACAACCATGGTATGTTCACCTGTCAGTTATATTTTTGGTCCTTTTATAGAATCCTTAGGATTTTCCACATTGATCTTCATGTTGTTTGCAACAAAGAAGTTTTATTTCTTCCTTTTAAATTATTATGCCTTTTATTTCTTTCCCTTATTCTATTGCAATAGTTTAAATGTCTAATAGAAAAAAAAACTGAGCAGAAATGTGAAATAATGTATTTTTGCCTTGTTCCTGGCCCTAGGTGGAAAGCATTCTATATTTTACCATTGAGTGTAATCTTAGCTCTTGGTTCTTTGTAGATTTTCTTTAACTCATGGAGATATATTTCTAGTTTGCTGGAAATTGTAAAAAATGAAACGTATTGAAAATTTTTAAATGATTCTCTGCATTTAATGGCCATCAGATCTTCTCTGTTCTTACACATTTTCTGTCTATTTTGTTCCAACTATTACTGAAAACTTATATAGGTTAGAAACTTGGCCCTACATAAGAAAGGACATCAGAGAAGGAATAAAGGAAGGTAAATTAAAAGGTTTCTTATTCTTAATGGATCAAAATGTAACTGTTTAGATTAACATAGTCGCCGTGTATTAGCTGATTAGTGCATATGGATAATTGAAATAAATGACATCAATGTTATTTTTAATTTTTTCCTTTTTTAATTTCAGAATATTATGGGTGTACAAACACTTCGGATACATATATTGCCCTCTCTACACCCATGTCAGAACTACAAGCATGCTCAACACACAGACATCTTGCACTGTATCCATCAGATGTGAATCTATCCATTCCCTCCTCCTCTCAGCTGCCCAACACCCTGTCAACGATACTTCCATATTTGCACATAAGTGTTGATCAATCAATGCCAATTTAATGGTGAGTGCATGCGGTGCTTGATTTTCCATTCTTGTGATGCTTCACTTAGATGAGTGCGCTCCAGCTCTATTCAGGATAGTACAAGAGGTGCTATATCACCATTGTTTTTGTGGCTCAGTAGAACTCCATGGTATACAGATGCCACATTTTATTAATCCAATGATGTATTGATGGACACTTGGGTTTTTTCGACATCTTTGTAATTGTGAATTGTGCTGGTGTGAACATATGAGTGCAAATGTCTTTTTTATAGAATGCTTTTTGTTCCTTTGGGTATATATCCAGTAGTGGGATTGCTGGATCAAAAGTATAGTTCTCTGAGTTCTCTCCATATTTATTTACATAGAGTTTGAATTAGTTTGTTGTGCCACCAGCAGTGTAAGAGTGTTCCCATCTCTGCTCATCCATGCCAAAATTTGTTATTTCATGTATTTTTGATAAAAGCCATTATCAATGGAGGTAAGTAATATCTCATTGTGGTTTTGATTTTCCTTTTCCTGATGATTAGAGATATTGAGCAATTTGTCATGTGTGTTGGCCACTAGTTTGTCTTCTTTTGAAAAGTTTCTGTTTATGTTCTTTGCCTTCTCTTTATAGGGTCATTTGATTTTTTCTTGTTGATTTTCCTGAGTTCTATATTGATTCTAGTTATCAGCCCTTTATCGGATGTGTAACATGTGAATATTTTCTCCCATTCCATATTGTCTATTTGCTCTGATGATAGTTTCTTTGGCAGTGCAGAAGCTTTTTAATTTGATTAGGTTCCATTTATTTATTTTTGTTGTTGCTGTTTTTGCCTTTGTGGTCTTTTTCATAAATTCTTTTCCTAGGCTGATGTCTATAAGAGTTTTTCCAACATTTTCTTCTAGAATTTTTATGGTTTCATGCCTTAGGCTTAAGTCCGTTATCCATCATGAGTTGAGTTCGGTGAGAGGTGAGAGGTGCAGATCCTGTTTTATTCTTCCACATATGACTATCCAATTTTTCCAGCATCATTTATTGAATAAGGATTATTTCCACTAGTGTATGTTTTTGTCTGCTTTGTCAAAGATTAGATGGCTGTATGAGGATGGTTTTATATCTGGGTTCTCAGTTCTGTTCCATTGGTCTCTGTCTCTTTTCTTGTGCCAATAAAATGCTGTTTTGGTTATGATAGTCTTGTAGTATAGCTTGAAATCTGGTAAATTGATGCCTTCCAATTTGTTCTTTTTGCTGAAGGTTCCTTTTCCTATACAGGATCTTCTCTGGTTCCATACGAAGTGTGGAATTATTTTCTAGATCTGTGAAAAATTACCTTGGTATTTTAATAGGGATTTCATTGAAACTGTAGAGCACTTTGAATAGTACAGGCATTTTAACAATGTTGATTCTGCCAATCCATGAACATCGTATGGTTTCCCAACTGTTTGTGTCCTTGGCTATTTTCTTCTTCAGTGTTTTGTAGTTCTCCCTGTAGAGGTCTTTCACCTCCTTGGCTAAATATATTTCTAGGTATTGTATTTTCTTTGTTGCTATTGTGAAAGGTATTGAACCTTTAATTCAGTTCTCAGTTTGATTGCTGTTGGTGTATAGGAATGCTACTGATTTATGTACAGTGATTTTGTAACTTAGGACTTTGCTTTATGAATCTGGGTGCACTCCAGTTAGACGCATATTTAGATATTTAGAACTGTTATGTCTTCTTGTTGAATTGTTCCCTTTACCATTATATACTTACCATCTTTGTCTTTCATTACTTTGGTTGATTTGAAGACTAAGATATCTAAAATGAGAACTGCTACACCACCTTTGTTTGGCTTTCATTAGTGTGGAATATTATTTCCATATCTTCACTATAAGTATGAATGAATCCTTATGGGTTAGATATGTTTCCAGAATTTAGCAGAAACTTGGCTTGTATATATTTATCCATTCAGCTAGTATATGTCTCTTCAGTGCGCAGTTCATGCTATTCACATTTATTGAAAGAATTAATATTTGGGGTGGATTTCTGTTTATCCTGTTGAGTTGAATTTGGTTGCTTTGTTTCCTGTTTAGAGCCACTTTGGTATCTGGCCTTTGACCTTTAGGTTTTGGATGACTTTACACTGGTGAGTGTCTATTGTGCTGATGTGTATGTAATGCTATTCTGAATACTTCCTGGAGGGCAGGTCTTGTCTTGATGAATTCCCT
This sequence comes from Microcebus murinus, assembly GCF_040939455.1. Lineage (NCBI taxonomy): Eukaryota > Metazoa > Chordata > Mammalia > Primates > Cheirogaleidae > Microcebus > Microcebus murinus. Next base: position 161,325 of record NW_027438973.1, on the reverse strand, counting down.
CAGTGTTTGCTTGTCTGAGAAGGTCTTTATTTCTCCTTCATATAAGAAACTTAGTTTCACAGAACACAAAGTTCTAGGCTGCACATTATTCTGTTTGAGATGACAAAGAATGGGGCCCCAGTCCCTTCTAGCTTGTAAGGTCTCAGTTCAGATGTTTGCAGTTAGCCTGATGGGTTTTCCTTTGTAGATTACCTGTTGTTTTTACCTGTGGCTCATACAAGGGCCTTTTTCATGTTTATTTTGGCCAGTCTGATGACTACTGTGTTTCCCCGAAAATAAGACAGGGTCTTATACATATTTTTCCTCAAGAAGACACCCTAGGGCTTATATTCAAGGGGTGTGTTATTTTCCCCTCAAAGCCTCAGCTTGCAGCATGCACAGGATGGCCAGGACTTGATGGGGGAGCCAGCCTTGTTGGTGGGGCTGCCTGCACCTTTCCAGTCACCTCTGGGATAGTAGCTATCACTATGAGGCAGATGAGAAGGACTGCTTGTATTCTTTACTGCTCCATGACAAAATGCATTGGTTGTGCAGATACACTGCATTGCCACGCCCATCACTAGGTCTTATTTTCGGGGTAGGGTTTATATTGCGCAAATGCTTAGAAATCCTGGTAGGGCTTATTTTATGGGTAAGTGTTATTTTCGGAGAAACACGGTGTGTGTCATGGTGTTTTCCTCTTTGCAATGAATTTCCCAAGAGTCTTGTGAGTTTCCTGTACCTGAATATCTACATTTCTATCAAGGCCAGGGAAATTTTCCTCCATTATTCCCTCAAATAGAGTATCCAAATTTTGTGTATTTTTCATCACCCTCAGGGATGTCTATGATTGTTATGTTAGGCCTGTTCAATAATCCAATATTTATTGTAAGCTTTGCTATTTTCTCTTAATTCTCTGCTCTATCTCTGAGAGTGACTTGTATACATGAAAAGTGCTGTCTTCAATCACTGAGATTCTCTCTTCTCCTTGATCTAACATATTTTTGAGGCTTTCCACTGTGTTTTATAATTCCTTTAAAATGATTCATTTCCAAAAGTTCGTTTTGATTTTTATTTAATATTTCAATTTCTTTAGTGATTTTTTTTATTCATTTCCTGCATTATTTTTATGGTTTCTTTGTGGTAGGTTTCCATTTTATCTTTCATTTCATTGAGTTTCCTTTCAATCCATGTTTGAAATTCTTCATCTCTCATTTCAGTGTTCTGATTTTTGTTGTTATCCATTGCTAGAGAGCTGGTGTTTCTTTTTTGGGGTGTCCATTCAGTTTGATTCTCCATACTTCCAGAGTCTTTTGCTGAAATCTTTCAATCTGGAGCACTTGATGCTAAGAATGGGTACAGGAAAAGCCTCTGAAAGAAACTGAATGCAAGTTCCAATTAACAACTTTTAGCAAACTAAGATTAAAAGGAACGTCCACTTCCTAAAATTGGCACCCAACGTACTTAAATGTGAAAAGTTAGAAGTATTGATCATTTATGTCAGGGCCAAGTCATTAACGTATGCTCTTCGACTACTGTCCATAGCTGCAGTGGAACCCAGAGCCAGAGCTATGTATATCAAGATGACAAACAGGAATATTAAAAGGGAATAATATACAATTTTTATTGAAAATATGATTATCTATCAACAAAATTCAAAGGAATAGGCACATGGAATATTTGAATGAATAAGAGACTTCAGAAAACAGCATATGGATGATCACGACAGCAAAATCAAGAGTCTTGCCTCACAAAACATACAATGTAAAATAGAAAACAGATCATTCACAAGAGCAAAAAACTACAAAATTTAACAAAACAGCAGCCCAGCAAAAATATACAAGATCCTTATGGAAGTAATTATACAAGTTTCCTAATAGATTGAGGGGGAAAAATTGCAAATACATGCAGCAGAATATCATATTCATTGATGGAGAACAGGATAATACAAAGATCTCTATATTCTGATTAAATTTCTTACAGAATTAGTACCTTACCTTTATGGCAAAAGGACAAACAAGCTCGAGCTACTGTGTTCTGCTCCCAAAATCAACCCTGAAAAACTCTGGAAAGGGAAAAAATAAATATCAAGCAATAAAATATAAACAACAAAACACTAGGAAGCCCTGGGGGAGACTGAAGACAATGTTGAACTGATAGGTGTGTTTGGGGGATAGGGAGTGGCAGGCAAACTGGGTAGGTCTGTGTCCTGCACAGATGGCAGATCACACAAAACATAGGAGGAAAGTTTTAAGCTCCTGCCCCGATCTTATTGCAAAATCTGAGGGAGCACTACACGCTGCAGATGTCAGTAGCCCTGGGGTAATATTAGGACAGCAAAAAAATTGGGTTGATGGGGACACTGTGGCTCCAAGGTCCTGCTAATAACCACCTGAAACCTCCTTAATTAGGACTGGACTTCCAAAAATCTATTATTTTAATGGAATATAAAGAGTGAACTAGAAATAGAATAACAAGTATAACAGTGAATCACATAGCAAAAGTAGACATTTTTTACTAAAATAAATATAGTATACATATACAAATGTATAAATATATAAGCATATACAATTATACATGAATGTGTATACATACACATACATGTTTATGAAAACATCAATATATATTTCTTTGGCATATACCATATATATATGATGGACACATGCACTTGCTGGAGCTCTTAAATATATTTCTTACTATGAATGAGGATTAAAATAAGGAATCACTAAACTAGACTGAAATGTTGGATAACTTGAAAAAGCAGGAATTCACCAAATACCCTGCTGCTGTTCAGCCTCTTCAATATAAAAGCAAATCTTCTGGAACACAAGGTTTCAAAGTCTACGTGCGGCCGGGGAAGAGCCTGGCAGGAAGGTGCCCGTCTTGTCTCGCAGGCCACTACAATCCCGGGCGCTGCAGCCCCCACCCGACATCCGGCCTGGAACCCGCAGACATTCTCGGCAAGGGCTGCAGCTGAGCCCATGCTCAGGGGTGGCGGGGACAGGGACCGCTCGCCGGGCACTTAATCAAAGAGCAGGGAACCAGGATGAGGACCCTCAGAAGTGAGGACAGAGGGTCCACACGCCCCACAGAGAGGACCCACAGGGTCCTGCTCGGCTCCTGCTGGCAGCCCTGGGACACCCGGCATGTCCCCCGCCTGACCACTGCCCCCAACGGCCACCTCAGGTGACTCCGGGAGTCAGAGCCTCGTGAGACCCGAGGCCCTGTCAGGTCCAGAGAGGGCGGGGCCCCGGCTCTGCCAGGCATCAGGGGCGGGACCCTGAGGGAGACTGAGGCCTCCCACCGCCAATCCCGTTCCACCCCTGCTGTCAGCCCTGGGAAACGCATTATATCGGGCCCAGGATGTGATGTCCACCGACTTCCGCCTGGGGGGGATGAGAGAGGCGAGGCGTTTAGTTTGAGATCGGGACTTCAGGTGCTCAGAGGTGAGAGAGCCGAGGTTCTGTTAGGAATCAAGGTGAGATGCTGAGGAAGGACTGAGGAGGCCCCACCCCAGATGGAGAGTCCCCCAATAATCCAGCTTCCCCCCTGCTGTCAGCGGTGGACCACCCCCGCGACAGACGCCTCAGGCTGAGCCCCTCCCCCAAGATGTTCCTCAGGGATCTCTGAGAGTAAAAGTCTGGTGTGACCTGGCGGAATAATGTCCCTAAAGGAGGGGATCCAGGCTGCGCCACATCTCTATCAGGGGACTCCACAGTCTACCCTTGTCCCTGTTGTCAGCTCTAGGAAACCCGGGGTATGGGGCCTGGATGTAACGTCTACTGATGTCCGTCAGGGGAGCTGACAAAGGCGAGGCTGTTGGTCTGAGGGACGGACTTCACGAGGGCAGAGGGGAGAGGGCCCAGGCTCGGTTAGGAGTCAAGTGAGATGATGCGGGGGTACAGAGGGGGCCCCCACCCCAGGTAGAGGGTCCCCAAATAATCCATCTTTGCTCCTGCTGTCAGCCCTGGAAAGGCCCTGTTTGGGGGGGGGAATCGGATGTGACGTCCACCGACTTCCGCCTGGGGGCCTGACAGAGGCGAGGCTGTTGGTCTGAGGGGCGGACTTCACGTCGGCGGAGAGGAGAGGGCCAAGGCTGTGTTAGGAGTCAAGGTGAGATGCTGAGGGAGAATGGTGGGCCGCATAGAATCGCCCCTGCCCCTGCTGTGACCCCGGGAGGCCCCAGAACAAATTTCACCTTGAGACACCTCCCGAATTCAGCCTCGGGAATCTGAGGGGTGAGGACGCTGGTCAACAGGGGATGGGGGCCCAGGCCCCGCCGGGGTCAAGGGGAAGACACAGAGGGAAGACAGTGTGTACCTTACTCTCCAGTACACAGGGAGACCTGGACCCTGGGCAGGGTGGCCAGATGTGGTGCGTCGTGGCTTCTGTCTTCGGGGTCGCAGGGAGGGGAGGGCTTTGGTCCGAGGGGAGTTGTGACGTCAGCAGAGGGCGGAGTCTAGGGTCCGGCGTGAATCACGGGAAGAAAGTTGGTGAGATTAAAGGCATGAGGTACCTCCGCACTCCCCAGAAGGGGGCTCGCACAGAGTCTGGCATCCCTGTTTTCCGCCCTGGAGGCCCAGGGCAGGGGTGGCATGTGGCGTTGCTCTTTTCTGCCACGTGGCTGGGGGTGGGGGGTCTCAAGGAGGTGAGCACCTTGGTCCGAGGGGTGAGGCCAGCCAGCAGAGGGAGGAGTCCCAGGACATGCCAGGCCCGAGGTGTGCACCCTGGTGAGGACTGAAGGTACTCCCAGCCCAGATAATAGGGACCCGGCAAACTCCAGCTGTCCTGGACCCGATCGGGGGTGACCCTAAGTGGCCAGTACACTTCTGCCAGGTCAGGAAGTTGGGGAATCCTCAGGAAGATGAGGCCTTGGTCTAAAGGGGGGATGTCTGCCCATGTCAGGCGGGATGGGGTGAGGAGGGCAGGCCCCTAGAGGAGGACTACGGGAGGCCCCACGCCAGAACAGACGGGCCAAACCCCTGTTGTCAGACCCGGAGACCCCACGCAGGGGTGATGGGATATGGCACCTCCTTGCTTTTGTTTCGGGGCTCCCAGGGAGGTGAGTAACTTGTTCTGACAGGGTGGCATCAGGTCAACACAGTCAACCCCATCTGGTCGACAGACACAGTGGTCCCAGAATCTGCCAAGAGTCAAAGTGAGCACCCTGAGGGAGGATTGAAGGCACCCCCAGCCCAGACACAGACCGGCCCCCACAGATATCCGCCCCTGCTCTGTTGAGAGCCTGAAATGCCTGTGCAGGGCTGTCAGGCTGAGGTCCCCTCTCTCATATCTGGATCACTGGTCTCTGGGAGGTGGAGGCCATCGTCTGAGCAGGCTGCACTCAGGTCAGCAGCACAGGCAGGATCCAATGCCCTGCCAGGAGTCAGGGTCAGGACTGAGGGGACCCTACTCACCCAACACACAAGACCCAACCCTGCCCTGCCCCTCCTGTCGGCCTGGGAAAGACACAGGGAACAGTGCGTGGGTGGCCTCCCCTCACTTCCTCTTCTGGTGTCTGGTGGAGACAGGGCCTTGGTTTAAGGAGGTGGCCTCAGGTCCACCCTCCCTCCCAGGCCTTGCCAGGCATCAAGGTGAGGACCGAGCAAGCTCCTCCCCGAGAACACATCGACCCCACTCAATGGTACTGTCCTCTCTGGGAGGCCCAGGGCAGATGGGGCCAGATTTCGGGCCCACACTGCCTTCTGCTCTGTATCAGGAATGTGAGCTTTTATTCTGAGATTTTCTCGGGATAGCAGAGGGGTCTGGTCTAGCGCCCTCTAGTTGACAGCTGAGGAGCTTTAGTGAGCACAGTAGAGACCATCCACCCAAAGGCAGAGAGAACCCCACAGCGCCCGGCCCCACCCACCCACTGTCGGCCCTAGAGCCTTGCCCTCTGCTGGCCTGCTGCTTCCTTCTTCAGGTGCTAGGGGGACAGTCCCACCAGCAGGAGAGGAGCCCTGGTAGGCCCCAGCGCATCACTTAAAGAGACGGCCTGTAGACTGGCCTTTGTTAGAGTCCCCAGGGTATGTTTCTCACTGAGGCCACTGACATGCTCCCTGTCTTCCTAGGCCTTTGTGTCCCTATCACCGATCTCTTGCCCACAGTCGTGCCTGCTGTCCCTAACCAGAGTCATCATGCCTCACCACCACTACCAAAAGAGAAATCAGTGTGGCAGTCTTGAGGAAGGCCTTCAGGCCCAAAGAGAGGCTCATGGCCTGGTGGGTGCACAGGCTCCTGGAGCTCAGGGAGAGGGGGCGGCTGCCTCCTCTACTGTGATCCAGGGCATCCTGGAGGAGGCTGCTGCTTCTACAACACTAAGTCCTCCTGAGAGTCCTCAGGAAGCCTCACCCTGCCCCACTAGCCTGGTCTCCAGTCCAGAGCACCTCTCCGATGAGGGATGCAGCAACCAAGAAGAGGAGGGACCAAGCACCTTGAAGGTTCCGGCCAACCCAGAGTGCATGCTGCAAGAGGCACTAGAAGAGAAGATGTCTGATTTGATTCATTTGTTGCTCCTCAAGTATCGCTTCAAGGAGCCTATCACCAAGGCAGAAATGCTGAATGTTGTCATCAAAGATTACCAAGACCACTTCCCTGTAATCTTCAGGGAAGCTTTGAAGTGCATGCAGATTGTCTTTGGCGTCGATGTGAAGGAAGTGGATTCTTCCAGTCACTCCTATGTTCTTGTCACCACCCTGGGCCTTACCTACTATGAGGAGCTGAATGATGCCCAGCACTTTCCCAAAGTTGGCCTCCTGATCATTATCCTGAGCTTGATCTTCTTAGAGGGTGACTGCGCCCGGGAGGCAGTCATCTGGGATGCCCTGGGTGTGATAGGGGTGCATGCTGGGAGTGATCATTACATCTATGGGGAGCCCCGGAAGCTCATCATTCATGATTGGGTGCAAGAAGGGTACCTGGAGTACCGACGGGTGCCTGACAGCGATCCTGCTTATTATGTGTTCCTGTGGGGTCCCAGGGCCCATGCTGAAACGAGCAAATTGAAAGTCCTGGAGTATGTGGCCAAGGTCAATGGGTGTGATCCCAGATCCTTCCCACTCCTGTATGAAGAGGCTTTGAGAGATGAGTAAGAGGAGGCATGAGCAGGAGTTATAGACAGGGCAGATGGGGGCGCAGGGCCAGTGTACCTCAAGGTCCTCTTCCAGCAGCTCCTCCTGCTCCATTAGAAATGAGTCATTCTGTACTTCATGTTTGAAGATATCAGTTAGTGCTTTAAGATAGTGGAGGGCCCAACAAGGTTGGGGAAACCATCAGTGCATGAAATTTTGTGCTCCCATTACATTTGGTTGTTTTGGAAATTGATCTTTGTTTTCCTTTGAAATTTTACAAGTTTGTTTTGCTTCATAGAAGATTTAATTAGATTAAGCATCTAAGTTGGTGAATGATATTTACCACACATGTAATTTTGCTTATAATAAAAAGAGTTTGCTATTTTGTAAAACAAGTGTAGAAACCTTCCATTACATTTTGCTGCTTGGAAAAAGGTGGAATTGGAATTTCATTGCAATATGAATTTTCTTAGAAATGTGAAAGAACATTCCATTCAAATATATGGAGCTATGAAATAGAGAAATAAAATGTAAAGACAGTTATTTCTTGGCCTCGTATCCCTTTTTCCTGTTTTTCCATAAAATTAGTGTATATATATATATATATATATATATGTATGAAAACTTGTTTGGCTTACTGGAGAATGTAGGGGAAATTAAATATCAATAAATAAGAGCCCCTGCTCCCTGGCACATTTGTTTCCAAAAGATTCATTGAGCATCAGCTCTTTGGAAGGCCCTGGGTTAACGGACACTCTGGGGTAAGCCAGACCCGCCCCCTGCCCATAGAATGAGAGAGTCTAGGAGCTGCAGTCATATAATTAAGGTGGCGAGATGCCCTCTAAGTCCTAAAGAACAAGTGACGGAAGGGTTGAAGGGTGGTGCTTCTGGTGAGAGCAGTGGGGTGTGGGTGCCCTGAGCCAGGGCGGTTTGGGGCTTTGGGAAACTGCAGTTCCTTCTGTGGGAGTTGGTTTTAATGAAGCTGGGTGGTGGCAGGGCCGGACTCTCAGACCATGTGACTTGTCACTTAGGGCTGATGTCAAAACCTGGAAGGGAGAACTGCCCTGAGCAGTTCCTTCTGGATGATGAGAAAAGGAGAGAGGAATCTCCCCCTGGGGCAGAAGTGGAAGGCGTCCCATGCTCTTAGCCCACTGTGGCTGAGCACAGTACAGGAACCAGGTGATTGACTCCCGTTGTCTGCAGGTAGTCCCTGCGGGATAAGGGTGACTCTCCCATGAAGTAAGGCCCAGAAGCCACTGGCCAGGTATTCATCTGCCCCCTCCCCCCACCCCGGGGAGAACCAGAGCTGACCCTATTAAAACTGAATTTTAATTAGGTCGTTTGTAGTGTAAGTTGGACAACTGTAAGCAAGATCTAGATTTGGGGTGGTGATGAAATGAATGAAAATAGTGGTTTAGATGGAAGAGAAGCTGGGAGGAAGGAAAGTAGTTGGACCTTAACTCCATGTAATATTAGGATATTCACGTTAGATGCACCTAACTGGGGAAGACTCCCAGACACTTACTTACTGAAATAATAAATCCTCGTGGAACATTTACTGGGCAGCATTTTTGTGTGATTTTCGGTTCAGGTTTTTATTCAGCTGCGAATTCTCTGAAATGACCTGGAGGACAAAAGTATTTTCTGGAGGACACAGTGGGTCCAGGGTCAAAAATCATATTAGAAAGAATTGACAGTGGTTAAAGTTGCCATGTACGCCAGGCACTGTGCCAGGTGTTTTAGTACATTTCCTACATCCCAACATTCCTACAAGACACTACTTAAATCCACGTTACAGACGAAGAACCTGAGGCTCACATTGCTGAGTCACTTTCCCAAGATCATATGCCTAGTGAATGACAAGTCTGCTCTGAATTCATCTTCAGCCCACACTGTTCTCACTCCTCCCAGCCTTAGGTAGAGCTCTGTCTCTGAGTTCATTTCTCTTCTCAGTACTCCCTGATGTCTCTCAGGTGACAAAAAGAAGGACCGTGTGGCTGTGCTACTGAAAGCAGGCCTAACAAAGGAAGGCGATGATGATAATGAAATGCAATCTGGGGATAGTCTGCGGCCTTGCTTAACCTAGGGTCCTCCTGCCTGTGCCCTCGGGTTCTTTGAGAGCTGACTGCTCATATGGGGGCCTTTCTGTCCTGCCCTAGCACTTTCCCACATCACAGAGCCCCTCCCCTGGTGGCTCCCATGTGGCCTCCTTCCTGACTGTGGAACCTGGGCTGCTGCCAGCTCTTCCCCGCTGCCTCCTCTGGAGGCTGCACAGAATCACTGTCCTCCCTGTGACACAGAGCATCCCTAGCCCCTGCAGAAGCCCCCTGGCTCTCCCACAGCGCCCCCTGGAGCCTCTGTGATAGCCACAGCCCCTTCAACTTAAAGGTTCACTTTGGACAGAGACGTTTAGACACCCAGTCATCCTGTCTGCAACCCCAAGTACACGCACGCTTCTCCAAATGGGTGGTGAGTGGCGTGTGATTTAGTGCATACTCATTCTTCAGACGTAAAGTTGGAGAGAGGCCACCCTGATATTTGCCATAGGGATTTTGATGGAGAGTGTTATTTGAAACTGGCCACTGAACGAATGTGCAAATGAATGAGCTTGCTTTGGGGGTCAAAACCAAAGTGTCATAATCCAGAAATGAGGAGAGACCATGGAAATCACTGTGAGGCAAACATGTACCTAGGCTGAACTAAAACCCTGGAGTCTCCCAGGAGGTGAGAAATGGTTCCTTGGTAGACATGCTAGCTCGAATTTGAAAAAAAAAACAAAACAATAATAATTAACCAGCCCTCCACTGTCTCCTGTCTGGCACCTGCTCCACGGGAAAACACTGGCTTTCAGTGTGGCTAAAGGCACCTGCACAGGTGTTCTGGTAGCAGCAGCGTAGCAGGAACTCACAGGTTAAGATTTTGACCATGGAGCAAAAGGAAGTAGAATATTCTAAACCTACTGAGAATATAGGGGTTATTGAAATGGTAGTGCGGAAAAGTGCTGTTGAGAGAAGAAAGGGAATCCTGCCTGCTGAGATTTACAGTATCCTTTCAAAATTAAATGTGATCTTCTATTTGAAAGCACCCGTCACACAGTTGGCACTTGAAAAAGTTGAAGAATTTTCAGGCAAATTGGCTTTTTCAGAAACTCCTCCAACAAATAAAGAACACTATCCCCATAACAAATTATAATATTAAATAGTTCTTTTAGTTGAGCTTCTACTATGTAACAGTTTAAGGGAGCGACTACAAGTCCTCATCCACAAGTTCTCATTTTCTTCTTCCAGGACAAATGGTACCAATACATCGCCAGTCCTCTTGTTTGTTAGGAGGGGTCATATGACATCACTTTGCTATTGAAATGTGAGCAGACACGTTATTGTCACAACCATTTCTATAGAAGTAGCCACAGGTGTAGTGGATTAATTCACAATACATGACGACAACAAAACACAGACCATTTCATGTCTACATCCAGGGACTTAAGCCATACACGTTTGTTTGCTTCCTCAGATGTGAGAAACTAGATTCTGTGGCTTTAATGCCCTGGGAAGGGGCGGACACCTTCAAAAGACGTGTGCCCCATAGGATACTCACTGCAGGACATCCATCTTGCTACCTGCAGCCTTCATTCCCCTGAGGTGCACCCATCAATTAATCTTCTGAGAGCGGTGATATGCTCCGGAGTACCAGTCTGAGGCAGAAGCGCAAATGGCCCTGATGGGATTGAGGGTTTCGTTTCCTAGGACTGCCCCCGGAGTCTTCATCACCTGTGTTGTGCAGCACCTTGTCAACACTCTCCCGTACCCAGCCTCAGTCAGCCCAGCTTGGGGTTGTACCCCTGATGTCACTCCACTGGCAACTGCTCAGCCCAAGATGGGGCCAGTGGTGAGGTTTATATGCAATTACCTTTATTTGAAATTTAACAATTAAGAATCCCCTTCCAAAATATTGTGATTCCGGTAGAGCTGGTGGGAGTTGATGAAGCCTTTTGGTGAGTGTCCTAGTGGTTGGTAAATAATAATCTTGCTGCATGAATGAGTGACAAATCGCCATGATGGTGAGTTATTATTCAAATGCTTATTTATGTGATGCCCAACCTTTCATTGAAGTGATCACCTTAAGTGCGTGGTTATCAGGTTTTCCTTTCTGAGGTCCATCCAGAGGGGCGAGGCAGGAGTGTCCTGTCAGCCACCCACAGTGCCAGCTAGGGCCATGGTGTCCCCAGACAGGAAGTCTGAGCAGACTAAAGGCTGTAGCAGATGGTGGGCATCAGGACACTCCCCAGGCCCCAGAGTCCCCCCACACCCATGTTAGGATTTGGAAAGGAGGGGGATGGGAGAGGGCTTTGGGGTCCTGAGGGACGTAGGCTGTGGTGAGGATCAGCTGCGCAGGAGAGACGTGAGGAGGAGCACCCAATGCATCAATCTGAGCTGGAGCCCTGGGCCACATCATCAGCCGGGTGCTCCCAGGAAAGGCCAGGGGCAGGGGCAGAACCTGTGGGGCACGCCAGGATGGAAGAAAGGACACCGCTGGAAACAGGGACACTGCATGACCCTCTTGGAGCGAGCTGATGGGTGTGGGAGATTGCTCACCCCGAGGTGGCTAAGGACTGCAGGCCTGCAGAAGCTAGGAAGTAGAATACACACCCTCCACGGCCTCCCCTGGAGGCATTTCCAGGCCCCAGGCCCCAGCAGCCTTCGCAGCAGCCTCCTGGGTGGGCACACTGCCACCCAGGGATGAGCCAATCCTGACCGGGGCAGCGCAGAGCAGACAAGAGCCTCCCCATGCCCAGCCGTGGGAAGGTCCCGCGGTTGTCTGGATGGCCTCAGCCTGCCCCCGGAGGGGCTGGTGGGAGGCCTCTCAGGAGGTTCCTGCTCCCCTGAGAAGCCTCCCTGTTCCAGCACTCATGGCTGAAGCCCTGCTCTGAACTCCAGCCTCCTTGGCAAGGGGCTGACTTCCTCCCTGGCTCTTGCCAGCCCTCCCCTGTGGCAGTTACCCCCGGCAGGTGTCCTGTGGCCCTTCCTGAGCCAGTAAGAGGTCCCACATCTAACACCTTGCTTCATTAGGGCGCTCCTGCCACAGTCCAGGTGAGATGAATTGTGTGGCTGGATTAGGGTGGTGCTTCGGGGCGGGAGAAGAGATACAGACTTCCGGGTTATTGGCCAGGGCTAGGGGCCATGATGGGAGGCTGACAGGGAGGCAATTGCTGAGGACTGTTCAGGAATGTTGGCTTCACGTTGCCTAGATCTCTGGCCTTGTGTTTGGTCCCCTTTCTTTTTCTTTTTCGTTTTTTGTTTTTTTTTTTTTTTTGTAAGATACACATCAACCACCCTCCAAAGTTTCCTTTTGTGCTCTTTAACTTTTAAATTTGAATATACTTTATTTTGAAGTATGGTGGATTTGAAAAAAATTTGCAAAGGTGGAACAGAGTTCCCATATGCCCCTTCCTCGGTTTCCCCTAGTGTTAGCATTTTACAAGAGGATGGTACATTTGTTACAATTGATGCATTGTTTGTTATGAAGCAAAGGCCGTTCTTTATTCAGATTTCTCTAGTTTTTCCCTAATGTCCTTTTGCCCTTCCGGCATTCCATCCAGGATACCACATTATGTCTAGGTGTAATGTCCCTTTTGGCTCCTCTTGTCTGTCACACTTTCCTCATTTTTTTTATGATATTGACAGTTTTGAGAGGTACTGGTCAGGTATTTTGTAGAATGACCTTCATTTGTGGTTTGCCTGGTGCTTTTCTCATGATTAGACTGGGGTTATGGGTTTGGGGTGCAAGACCACAGAGGAGAAGTGCCATTCTCATCACATCACAGCAAGGCAACATACTATCACATGACTCATCACTGATGACGTTGACCTTGCCCACCTGGCTGAGGTGGTGTTTGTCAATTATGTATAACTATAAAGTTACTTTTTTTTTTAATTATTTTTTTTATTTTGGCATATTATGGGGGTACAGATTTTAAGGTTTCAATAAATGCCCATTTCCCCCCCCCTCCCCCCAAAAGTCTGAGTCTCCATCATGACCATCCCCCAGATGGTGCACATCTCACTCACTATGTATGTATATAACCGCCCCCCTCCCCCCTCCCACCTGCCCAATACCCTATTACTGTATCACCTATGTGTCCACTTAGGTGCTACTCAGTTAATACCAGTTTGCTGGAGAATATATCTGGTGCTTGTTTTTCCATTCTTGGGATACTTCACTTAGTAGTATGGGTTCCAGCTCTAACCAGGAAAATATAAGGTGTGCTATATCACCATTGTTTCTTAGAGCTGAATAGTACTCCATGGTGTACATATACCACATTTTATTAATCCATTCTTTGATTGATGGGCACTTGGGCTGTTTCCACAGCCTTGCAATTATGAATTGTGCTGCTATAAACATTCGAGTGCAGGTGTCTTTTTTGTAGAGTGTCACTGGATCATTTGGGTAGATGCCCAGCAATGGGATTGCTGGATCAAATGGTAGATTCACTTGTATCGCTTTAAGGTATCTCCATATTGCTTTCCACAGAGGTTGAACTAGTTTGCAGTCCCACCAGCAGTGTAGGAGTGTTCCTCTCTCTCCGCAACCATGCCAGCATTTATTGTTTGGAGATTTTTTGATAAAGGCCATTCTCACTGGGGTTAAGTGATATCTCATTGTGGTTTTGATTTGCATTTCCCTGATGATTAGAGATGTTGAGCATTTTTTCATATGTTTGTTGGCCATTCTTCTGTCTTCTTTAGAAAAATTTCTGTTCAAGTCCTTTGCCCACTTTTTAATGGGGTTATTTGATTTTTTCTTCCTAATTTTCGTGAGTTCTAAGTATATTCTAGTTATCAGTCCCTTATCGGATGCATAGGATGCAAAAATTTTCTCCCATTCTGTAGGTTGTCTGTTTACTTTCATGACTATTTCTTTGGCTGTGCAGAAGCTTTGTAGTTTGATCATGTCCCATTTATTTATTTTTGTTGCTGCTGTGATTGCCTTTGGGGACTTCTTCATAAACTCTTTGCCCAGGCCGATGTCTAGGAGAGTGTTTCCAACTTTTTCCTCTAGAGTTCTAATAGTTTCATATCTTAGGTTTAAGTCTGTTATCCAGCGTGAGTTGGTTTTTGTGAGAGGTGAAAGGTGTGGGTCCTGTTTTAGCCTTCTACAGGTGGCTATCCAGTTTTCCCAGCACCATTTATTGAAGAGGGATTCTTTTCCCCAGCGTATGTTTTTGTCTGCTTTGTCAAAGATGAGATGGCTATATGAGGATGGTTTTATATCAGGATTCTCACATCTGTTCCACTGGTCAATATTCCTGTTTTTGTGCCAATACCATATTGTTTTAATTACTACAGCTTTGTAGTATAGTTTGATATCTGGCATATTAATGCCTCCCATTTTGTTTTTGTTGCCTAGAATTGCTCATGATATTCAGGGTCTTCTTTGGTTCCATACAAAGCGTAAAATTATTTTTTCTATATCTGTGAAGAATGCTGATGGGATTTTAATAGGTATTGCATTGAATCTGTAGATCAGTTTGGGTAGTATAGACATTTTGATGATATTGAGTCTGCCGATCCACGAGCATGGTATGGATTTCCATCTGTTTACATCCTCTGCTATTTCCTTCCTCAGTGTTTCATAGTTCTCCCTGTAGAGGTCTTTTACCTCTTTGCTTAAATATATTCCTAGGTACTTTAATTTCTTTGTTGCTATTGTGAAGGGAATTGAGTCTTTGATTTGGTTCTCTATTAGATTGTTGTTGGCGTATATGAATGCCTCTGATTTCTGTGTATTAATTTTGTATCCTGAGACTTTACTAAAATCATTGATCAGTTCCAGGAGTTTCTTGGTTGAATCCTTGGGGTTTTCTAGATACAATATAATATCATCAGCAAACAGTGAAAGTTTGATCTCTTCTGCCCCTATTTGGATACCTTTGATTCCATTTTCCTGTCTGATTGCTGTAGCGAAGACTTCCAGCACTATGTTGAACAGAAGTGGAGATAGTGGGAAGCCTTGTCTGGTTCCAGTTCTAAGTGGGAATGATTTCAATCTTTCCCCATTCAGTATGATGTTGGCTATGGGTCTGTCATATATGGCTTGTATCATTTTTAGGTATGTCCCTTCTATGCCTATTTTCTTAAGTGTTTGTATCATGAAAGGGTGTTTAATTTTGTCAAAAGCTTTTTCTGCATCTATTGAAAGAATCATGTGGTCTTTGTTTTTGCTTCTGTTTATGTGGTGAATTGCATTTATAGATTTACGTATGTTGAACCATCCCTGCATCCCTGGGATGAAGCCCACTTGGTCGTGGTGGATTATTTTTTTGATAAGTGTCTGGATTCGGTTAGCTAAGATTTTTTGAAAATTTTTGCATGTATATTCATTAGGGATATTGGTCTGTAGTTTTCTTTTTTTGTTGCATCCTTTCCTGGTTTTGGTATCAGAGTAATATTCGCTTCATAAAAGGTGTCGGGGAGGTTTCCGTTCTTCTCGATGTTGTGGAATAGTTTCTGCAAGATAGGTACTAGTTCTTCTTTGTAAGTATGGTAAAATTCAGGTGTGAAGCCATCTGGACCGGGACTTTTCTTTTTAGGGAGATTTTTAATTGCTGTTGCTATTTCAGCTGTTGAGATTGGTCTGTTCAGGGAATCTATTTCTTCCTGGTTGAGCCTAGGGAGGCTGTGTGTTTCTAGAAATTTGTCCATTTCCTCCACATTTTCCAGTTTGTGTGCATAAAGATTTTTGTAGTATTCATAAATTGTATCTTGTATCTTTTTGGGATCAGTTGTGATATCTCCTTTTTTATTCCTGATGGAGCTCATTAGAGATTTCTCTTTTCTGCTTTTCGTTAGCTTAGCCAATGGCGTGTCAATCTTGTTTATTTTTTCAAAGAACCAACTTTTTGTTTTATTAATCTCCTGAATAGCTTTCCTGTTTTCAATTTCATTTAATTCTGATTTGATCTTGTTGATTTCACTTCTTCTGCTCGGTTTGGGGTTGGTCTGTCCTTTTTCCAGCTCTTTGAGTCATTTCATTAGATTGTCTATTTGTGATCTTCTTGCCTTTTGGTTATAGGCATTTATGGAGATAAACTTTCCTCTCAGAACTGCTTTAGCTGTGTCCCAGAGGAGTTGATAACTTGTCTCTCCATTGTCGTTTTCTTCATAGAAGTTTTTTATTTCCGTCTTGATTTCTTCATTTACGAAGTAATCATTTAGTAGGAGGTTGTTTAATTTCCACGTTTTTGTGTAGAAATGTGAGTTTCTGTTAGGGTTGATTTCTACTTTTATTCCACTGTGATCTGAGAAGGTACATGGTATGATTTCTATTTTTTTAAATTTCTTGAGATTTTCTTTGTGTCCTAGGATATGGTCAATCTTAGAGAATGTCCCGTGAGCTGATGAGAAGAACGTACATTCAGTGGATTTTGGGTAGAATGTTCTGTAGATGTCTGTCAGACCCAATTGTTCTAGAGTTTTGTTTAAGTCCATTATTTCTTTATTAATTTTCTGTTTGGAGGATCTGTCTCGTGCCGTCAGTGGGGTGTTGAAATCCCTGGCGATTATGGAGTTGCTATTAATCCATTTGCTTAGCTCCAGTAAGGTTTGCTTTATGAATCTGGGTGCACCTAAGTTGGGTGCATATATATTTAAAATTGTTATCTCTTCTTGTTGGACCGTGCCCTTCACCATTATATAATGACCCTCTTTGTCTTTCACTAGTTTTGTTGGTGTAAAAACTAAATCGTCTGAAATTAGAACTGCCACACCAGCCTTCTTTTGGCTTCTATTTGCTTGGAATATTGATCTCCACCCTTTTATTTTTAGTCTATGTGCATCCTTGCAGGTTAAATATGTTTCCTGAAGACAGCATATGCTTGGCCTGTATTTTCTTATCCATTCAGCCAGCCTATGTCTCTTGAGTGGAGAGTTTAAGCCATTCACATTTATTGAGAGAACTGATAGGTAAGGTAGATTACTGATCATTCTGTTGGGTTGGATGTTGTTGCTATGATTTCTGTCTTGAGCCATTATAATATCTGGCCTTTAATATCTTTGGGTTTTGGTTGTTTTTATATCCGTGGATTATTATTATGATGTTCCGTGCATAATGCTGTTTTAAGTACTTCTTGTAGGGCTGGTCTTGTCTTGGTGAATTCTCTGAGCCTTTGCTTGTCTGAGAATGTTTTTATTTCTCCTTCATATATGAAGCTTAGTTTTGCAGGGAATAATATTCTAGGCTGGGCATTGTTTTGTTTCAAAAGAGTGAGAATGGGGCCCCAGTCTCTCCTTGCTTGTAAAGTCTCATTAGAGAAGTCTGATGTTATTCGAATTGGCTTTCCCTTGTATGTTACTTGCTTCTTTTGTCTTACAGCTCTTAGAAGGGCCTCTTTAGTTGATACTTTGGTCAGTCTGATGACTGCATGACGTGACGTCTTCCTGTTTGCATTGAATCTCCCAGGGGTCCTCTGGGCTTCTTGAACTTGTATATCGAGATTTTGAGCAAGGCCTGGGAAATTTTCCTCTATTATATCTTCAAAAAGCTTGTCCAGCCCTTGAGTGTTGTCTTCCTCCCCTTCGGCTAAACCTATGACCCTCACGTTAGGTTTTTTCACATAATCCCACAGCTCTTGTAGGTTTTGGTCTTTTCTCTTGTTTCTCTGCTGTATTTCTGTTACTGATTTATTTAATTGGAAGGTGTTATCTTCAAGCTCTGAGATTCTTTCTTCTGCTTGATCTACCCTGTTCTTGAGACTTTCCACAGTATTTTGTAGTTCTCTGAGTTGATTCTTCATCTCCAGGACTTCGGTTAAAGTTTTCTTCACTGTGTCCATATCTTTGTTGAACCTTTGTTCCATTTCTTGGAGGTTTTTTGTGTTTTCTTGGTGTTGGTTATTGAGTTGTTGTTGCAGCTGGGTGAGTGTTCTTATGATCCACATACGAAATTCCTTTTCTGTCATATTGGTTGCCTGATTTTGGTCAGTGTCCGTTTCTAGGGGGCTGGTGCTCCTCCTTGGGGGTGTGTTTTCCGTTTGGTTCTTCATATTTCCTGAGTTCTTTCGCTGATTTCTTCCCATGTCGATCAGTTGTTGTTTCTTTCCTTAGGTTATTGTTTGAGTATTCACACACCTTGTTTAGTTTCTGAGGCGTTAGGTGGTGCCTGTGTGTGAAATTGGACCACTCCCTGTATATTGAGTCAGTGGATGCCGTGGCAAGGCTGTGCAAGATGCTGTCCCTGTCAGTAGGTGGCGTTTGCTTGGAGGAACAGGCTATGGTGTTGATTTTGAGTCCTGTTATCAGCTCTCATTCTGGGCGGAGCTGGGTTGGATAAGCCTGCCCTCAGGCCGTTAGCAGGGGTCAAAGTTCTGTTCTCAGCTTCCAGGGAAAGCTGTCAGGGTGGGGCTGGAATGGTCCCGCTCAGCCAGAAAGTCTGGGTGTGGGGGAGGGGCTGTCTGAGACCCGCAGTCTGCAGCAGGCCTCGCTTCTTTCCACCCTCCCCAACTCTGCAGCTACTCCTGGGCCTCTGCCAGCAGGCCAGACCACAAGCCACCAGGCCTCCCCGGACTGTCTTGCCGGCAGGGAGGTTCCCTGCACAGGAACGCCACCTGGGTTGGGCGCACGGCCTCCTCCTGGGAGGAGGGTTGTCCTCTAGGGCGCCGATCCGCCCCTGGAGGCACACAGCCCTCAGTAGGCTGTTCACGTATAACCCTTCTGTGCCCCGGGCAATGCTAGCCCTCGGTGCAGGGGATCTGGTCTGCAGGTCCGACCTCTGGGTCCCAGAGTTCAAACTGTATTCCCACCAGGGAGAGGATTTCCGGTCCTAATTCACCCACAGGGAGCCCAAGCTGGATCTATGTCTCTCAGCCTCTGAGTTGGCACTGTTTTCCTGGGAACACGGTGCCAGCAGCACCTGGGAGGGCGGGCGGGGTCCCAAATGGGAAGGTCCCGTTCCCTGGAGGTGCCTCTGGCTGGTGGCTGTATTTTCTCTCTGGGCAGCCGCTGGTAGGGTCGGCGGAGGGGAGGAGGAGGCAATATGGCGCCTGCCGCGCGGCTCGGGTCTGTGCACACGGAGGTGCCCAGAGGAAGTTGGGAACCTGGTGCCACGTCTGCTACAGGCTCACCGTTGGCAGGCGGCGGCAGTCTCTGGGCTGATGTCCGCAGGTCTCTCCACCCGCTGGGGAGCCCACCAGCAGTCCCGAATGCAGGGGAGGGGAAACAGCAGATCCACCTACCCTTGCCGCTGGTCTCCGGGCTGCTCCGGTGGTCTCAGCCTCCAGTTCTCCTCCGCAGCCTCCTCCCGTGGAGTCTCCCGGGGTCTCAGGTACCCCTCCTTCCGGCCCTTGTCCGCTGTATGCTCGTCTTCTTGCTTCTTTCCTCTAGTTTCTGCTAGAATCGGTCTTTTCTGCAGAGACCCTCTGTCTGGCAGTGTTATTCGTCCGCCATCTTGCTCCCAATTCCTAAAGTTACTTTTTAATTCTCCTTTTCTATACAGTGTTCTTTGTAAGACAATCACTATGTGCAGCCCATGCTATGAGCGGCGGGGGGTCATGCTCCGCTTTTCTGCAGTGAGGATATCTGCATAAATTATTTGGAATTCTTCTCCGTGGGAAATTTGTCTGTTCTCCCTCAGTTGATCATTTATTTCTCTCAGCATGAGCTCATAAATACTCACTTTATACTTTGGTTTAAAATCCAATACAACTTGATATATTTTGTTGTCCAAGTTGCTCCAGGCTTAGCCATTCGGAGCGGTTTCTGGTAGCGCCTTTTGTACATGCCTTTCTCATTCAACTCTCAATATGAGTTCAAAAACTTTTTAGCACTTCTTTTACTTTCAAGCACTACAAGATGCTTTAGGCTCATCTTGTATATTTCCTTCCTCGATTCTATTTTTTCTCTTGTATTTCTTTTTCTCTTCCTTAACATGCTCCTCGCCAATCCTTCCTCAATTCTAGAATCACCAATTTCTCCACTGATTACTTGTTCCCTTTATTGGAGAATGGCATTAGAAACCTAGATCTGGGGCACTAGGTATGCATATTGTTACTGGGGTATTGTTGCTTTATGCCTTCTCTGCAGACAGAGCAAGAAATTATATGTGTGTATAATAATCGGTGTATATGTGTACACCTATACATATTTCTAGATGTAATGATCTGTATGTATATTAAGTTAAAGATGAGTTCTTACTAATGTCCCCAATGCTAATCCACTGTAACATTGATTATTATAACCTCATCTGCTTGCTTGACTGTCAATTTTCGCTCAATAGTGAGAAACCTTGAGGTTGATAACTGGTTTGTGTGTCAGTGTAGTGTTGCCTTTACTCGGCAGCCTGCAAAGCCTAGTCAACTCTGGAGGAACTATTAAAATTGAATTTGTGGGCCCGCAGAGCAGTGGTTCAGCTCCGGGACTCCCTAGGACCACCCTGAGACTCCCTGGGACTTCACCTAAGTAGCATCTTCCCTGGAGGCTCTGGACTCTGGGCAGCCTGCCTGGCCTCTGTCTATGAAGCTCTTGAAAGGGCAATGGTGCTTGTTATTCAAGTGTCTGAACTGACAAGCTATCTCTCTCTTGATGCTTTTCCAGAGCAAGGCTACTTGCTGGCCAATCTGGCCACTGGCAAGTACCTCTTCCTAGCACAGTGTGGGCTGTGGGTTCAGCTAGACTCTGAGTTGCATCTCTGCTCCTCCACCCTTACTCGCTGGGTGGCTCAGGGCATGTTATACAAGCTTCTCTGTGCTCTAGTTCCTCTTCTATAGCAACCTCATCATGGGGAGACATGTGCCCCATCCCACACAGCCCCCCCCCCAACAGGCACACACTGCTTGTACAACCTCTGTGGAAAGAAATACGGTGACACCTCAAAGAACTAAATTTTTGATCCAGAAATCCTACTATTGGGTATATATATATATACCCAAAGGAATAAAAAGGCATTCTATAAAAAGGACATTTGCACTCATATGTTCACACCAGCATAATTCAAAATTGCAAAGAGGTGGAAACAACCCAAGTGTCCATCAATACATGATTGGATTAATAAAATGTGGTATATGTATACCATGGACTTCTACTTAGCCACAAAAAACAATAGTGATATAACACCTCTTGTATTATCCTAGATAGAGCTGGAGCCCATTCTTCTAAGTGAAACATCACAAGAATGGAAAATAAAGCACCACATGCATTCACCATTAAATTAGCATTAATTGATCAACACTTATGTGCAAATATGGGAGTAACATTGACATGGTGTCGGGAAGGTGAGAGGAGGTAGGAGGGGATGGATAGATTCACACCTGATGGGTACAGTGTGTGATGTCTATGTTTTGAGCATGCTTATAGTTCGATTTGGGTGTTGGGAGGGCAATATATGTATCCAAAGTGTTTGTACATCCATAATATTCTTAAATTTAAAAAAGGAAAAAATTAAAAATAACATTGATATCATTTATTTCATTTATCCATATACACTAATGAGCTGATACATTGCTACTATGTTAATCTAAACATATAGTTATATTTAGATCTGTTAAGAATAAGAAAGCTTTTCATTTTACCTTCATTTATTCCTTCTCTGATGTCCTTCCTTATGTAGGCCCAAGTTTCTAACCTATATACGTTTTCGGTAATTGTTAGAACAAAATAGAGAGAAAATGTGTAAGAAAATAGAATATCTTGAAAAATGAATCAGGATCCCTACCTCTCACCTCTCACAAAAATCTACTCAAGATGGACAACAGACTTAAACCTAAGGCATGAAACCCTAAGAGTCCTAGAAGAAGATGTTGGGAAAACCCTTTCTGACATTGGCCTAGGCAAAGAATTTTTGAAGAAGACTCCCAAAGTAGTCACCACAGCAACAAAAATAAACAAATGGGATCTGATCAAATTAAAAAGCTTCTGCTCAGCCAAATAAACTATCATTAGAACGAATAGACAACCTACAGAATGGGAGAAAATATTTGCTCTGTACACTTCCGATAAAGGTCTGATAAAAAGAATGTATCTAAAACTCAAAAGAATTAATAAGAAAAAAGGAAATAACCCCATCAAGAAATGGGCAACAGAAATGAACAGAAACTTTTCCAAAGAAGACAGAATAATGGCCAGCAAACATATAAAAAATGTTCAACATCTCTAATCATTAGAGAAATGCAAATCAAAACCACGATGAGATATCATCTAACCCCAGTGAGATTGGCCCGTATCAAGAAATCCCAAAACAACAAGTGCTGGCGAGGATGTACAGAACAGGAACACTCTTACACTGCTGGTGGGACTGCAAATTAGTGCAACCTTTGTGGAAAAGAATTTGGAGATACCTCAAAGAACTAAAAATAGAAAGACTATTCGATCCAGCAATAGTATTATTAGGCATCCACCCAAAAGAGCATAAGACATTGTATTATAAAGACATTGCACCCGAATGTTTAAGGCAGCACAATTCACTATTGCAAGGATGTGGAAACAACCCAAGTTCCCGTCAATTCATGAGTGGATTATTAAAATTTAGTATATGTTTACAATGGAATATTACTCAATTCTAAGAAATGACAGCGAGCTAGCACCACTTATGTTATCCTGGATTGAGCTTAAGCCCATTATCCAAAGTGAGGTGAAACAAGATCAGAAAAATGGGATCCACATGTGCTCTCCATCAAATTGGTACTGACCGATTATCAATATGATGCTCAAAGGGTGGTAGTGTTCACCAGAGATTCAGGGGGTGGGGGGTTAGGCCCACATCTCAAGGATTTGGCTAACAGTGTGGAGGGGAAGGTATACTTCTAACCCTTGCTAGGTGAAGGCAAAGTTATGAAATCTAAGCAAAATGTAAAAAAAAAAAAAAACCAACATTCATCGGGTGTCAGGCAGGTGGAAGGGGGGAGGAGGGGATGGGTATATATGTACATTATAAGTGCAATGTGCATTGTCAGGGGAATGGAGACGCTTGAAGCTGTGACTCGAGGGGGGAGAGAAGGCAAGGACAATGCAGGGAAATTTAACATGTGTATCCACATATTATGCAGAAATTAAAAAGCAAATAGTTAAACAGTTTTCATGTCCCTCACACAGGTATGTACAAAGCAATGCAGCATGCAGTAAAATCTAGTAAAAGCCAATTCTACTACATGAGGCAGGAGTTACAAATAAAGTGTTCAGTTTGTTATGAATTGAAAAAAAAGGAAAATAGAAGATCTGATGGCCATTAAATGCAGAGAATCATTTAAAAATTTTCAATACGTTTCATTTTTTACAATTTCCAGCAAACTAGAAATATATCTCCATGAGTTAAAGAAAATCTACAAAGAACCAAGAGCTAAGATTACACTCAATGGTAAAATATAGAATGCTTTCCACCTAGGGCCAGGAACAAGGCAAAAATACATTATTTCACATTTCTGCTCAGTTTTTTTTTCTATTAGACATTTAAACTATTGCAATAGAATAAGGGAAAGAAATAAAAGGCATAATAATTTAAAAGGAAGAAATAAAACTTCTTTGTTGCAAACAACATGAAGATCAATGTGGAAAATCCTAAGGATTCTATAAAAGGACCAAAAATATAACTGACAGGTGAACATACCATGGTTGTAAGACACAAGTTCAACATACAGAAATCAGTAGTATTTCTCTATGCTAACAACAAACGCATGACAATGACACTAAGTCAACTACCTTATCAATAGAATCAAAAGACATAAAACATTTGGCAATACATTTAATGAAAGGTACATTGAAAACTACAAAAGATGGGTGAGAAAAATTAAGGAAGACCTAAATAAACAGAGACATATTAACAAGTTCATAGATCAGAAAACTCAAAATCATTATTTTATTCTATTGGTTATAATTCAATACTATCATTGTTGACATTTTTGCTGATATTTCCCAGCTTTGGGGAGCCCTTTTCCCCTTTGGGACCTCCTGTGTCTTTTTTATATTTCTCATCATTTCTTAAGCATTTCCTTATTTTCTGGCACCGCAAAACATTAAGTTCATGTTGTATTTTCTTTGCCCCAGTCCTGGAATAAAATATATGAATAAATAAATCTAGACATCCTGGAATAAAATCTATGAATAAATAAATCTAGACATCCTCAAAATTGAAATGAACAAGAAGGCAGGCCACAGATTGGGACAAAGTATATGCAAAGCACATATCAAAGCATTGACAAGTACCTAAAACATACAGAGAATTCAAAAATAAGAAAACAAACACGTAGTTTAAAAACCGGCAAAAGGCTTAACAGACAATTCACAAAGAGTATATACACATGGGGAGTAAGCACAGGAAGAGATGCTCAACGTCATCACCCATCAGGGACAGGCAGGATGGGTTCCCCCGGCACATTTACCAGAATGGTGAAACTCAAAAACACTGCCACGGCCAGGTTCGGGGAGGTAGGGGAATGATGCGGAGGAACTGGGATGCTCCCACATTCCTGGCAGGAAGGCACAAGGGCACAGACATTCTGCAAAACGGTTTTGCAGTTTCTGATACATTTAAAGGTGCACTTACCGTGTGACCCAGTAGTCACTCTGGGTGTTTACCCAGAGTGTAAACACTCCCCTGGGTGTTTGCCCTAGAGAAATGAAAACAGCCAGCCACTTGGAAACCCATACTCCAGTGTTTGTAGCAGCCTCGTTTGGGATAACCAAAAGCTGGAAACCACCTTTGATGGACGGTTCTGGAAACAAACTATAGCCTCCCATGCGGTGGAATACCACTCAGCAATGAAAGGGAACAACCTGTGGACACAGGGAACGATGTGGATGAATCTCAGAGACAGCAGGCTGATCGCCAGGAGCCAGCTCAAAAGGGCTGCATGCTGTGTGATTCCATCTATGTAACGTTCTAGCAAAGACAAAAGTATAGTGACAGAACAGATCATTGGTTGCCAGGGGTTATGGTGGAGTGAGGGTGTGACTACGGAAGGAGGACAGCCGAGGGTGTCGGGTGGGAGAGCTCCTCCTGCCTGTGGCTGTGAGGATCTACACGTGTGTTTGAACTCATAGAACTGTATGGCAAAGGAAGACAGTCACTTTTACTGTACCATAATTAGTAAAAGAAAACGGGAGAACTGGGAGGCAGGGCAGGAGGGAGAAGAGATGACACAAGGGAGCCAGGCCAGGTGACACCCCAGGGCTTATCCTCTGGGCTTGCATGCGGGTGAGACAAGGTCTTTCTGGTAGGACAGTGACATACTCAGAACTCGCCTGAGCATGGTGGCAGGGACGGGGTAGCATTGTGTGCCCAGCGTCAGTCTGCCCAGTTCACTAACACAGCGGGGGTCCCTAGAAGCCCTGGCAGCTGAACTTTCTGGGGACCCGTTCCCAAGTGTCTCACCAAAGTACCTCCGGCAGGTTGTGGAAATGTTTCCTGAGAAGCGGGTATGGTGGGGTGTGATGCCAGTGAGCAGGGCAGAGCCTGAGTGAGTGGAGGAAGGAGGAAGGGGGAGGGACCTCGGGAAAGGCAGAGGCGTGGGGGCCAGATGCAGGCTGTCATGGAAGGAGGAGGGACTGACTGATGACAGAACGTGTGCTTCCCCAGCATCAGGCCCTATAGCAAGCAGAGTGTACCTTCTCTTTCCCACGCTGTCCGCTTGGCAGTCGTGGGAGGAGGGACCGCCCTTATTCAGGCTGGCGCTGTCTTAGCTGGGGAGACCCAGCACGGTGTGGACAACGCCTTCCACCGGAAGCTGGGCTGGAAGCTCTAAAGAGACTCCTCCCCTCCTTGCCTCAGGTCGTGTGTGTTCCCCTGTGGATTCTCATGTCCTTCCTGTGCCTGGTGGTCCTCTATTACATCGTGTGGTCCGTCCTGTTCTTGCGCTCCATGGACGTGATTGCAGAGCAGCGCAGGACTCACATAACAATGGCCCTGAGCTGGATGACCATCGTCGTGCCTCTTCTCACTTTTGAGGTGAGCTTTCTACCTACGGGAAGCCTCTCCGGCCCCTAAGGCCCACCCTTCCCTGCAACAGCCTCCTGCCTACCTGGAAAGGCAGCCTGCTATCCCTCGAAATTGCAGTGAGAGCACACCTCCAGGATAGGACGTGTGTCCAAAGAGAATGTCCTTTCTTTCTCTTGGGGGGCGGGCAGGGGCTGGCGGCGAGGAGTGCACCTTTCCAGTGCGGATGCGTCTGTATGTCTTGAGGTCCTAGTTTTTGAAAGGGCGAGTTGGATATTGGATTTTCGGATTTGAGTTGTGTGGAGAATTCTGGAGTGGCCGCCATTGACTCCTTTGAACAAACACCTGGAGGAGATTCCCATAAAATTCCTGGGGCCGGAAACGTTTCAAGTGGAGGGACTTTTGCTTAACCCTAGAGAGGGAGGTAAAAGCTCATCTCCTGGCAGCCCCTGAGGATGGGTGGTCTTTGGCCGAGACCTGAGGTGCTGACCTTCCCGCTTCTGACAGCTCAGCGGGCAGGGGCCGTCTGATGAGGTGCAGCTTCCAAAGTTGTCCATTTTCTGTCGTTGTGTCAAAAGGACCTTGTCTGTGTCTCTCTCTTTAGATTCTGCCGGTTCACAAACTGGATGGCCACAATGCGTTCTCCTGCATACCCATCTTCGTGCCTCTGTGGCTCTCCTTGATCACACTGATGGCAACCACGTTTGGACAGAAGGGAGGAAACCACTGTACGTACTCGGCGTGTCAGAAGCCCTTCATGTGTGTGTCTGTGGGGGTGCAGGGGTCCCGAACTATGAAAGGATGAGTCTGAGGACCCTGAGTTAGAAGTTTATGCGGGAAAGCAAGGGCTGAGGACGTTCTAGGGCCCTCCAAGGGAAGGGAGAGCTGTCCCCTGGCCTGCACCACGGCTTTCCTCCAAGTGCTCCCCGTGATTTGAGGGAGGAACAAACAAGACAAGCAGCCTCTCACAGCTCCCCTTTCCTCCTCTACAAAATTGGGATCAAGATACTTCCTTCCAGGGCTTGTGAGGAGTGGATGAAACGTCCACATCTCCCACCTGAGCCCCGAGATCATCCTAGGTCCCTTTTTGCCCTCCCCTTCCCCCATGTCCTTGCTGACATCAGTGAGTGTTGTCAGGTGCACCTTGTGTGCCCTCTCTTCCTCTCTACTTGCATGCAGTGCCACACAGTTTTGAAACGATCTGTAAGGAGGGTCCCTTCCTCACGAGGCTGTGAGCTCCATCGCATGGAACCCCAGAGCACTGGCCTTCTGGAAGCCAGTGGGGTGGGAGCAGTGCCTAGACCGCAGCCCAGGCCATGCTTGCTGCTGCCTGTGCCCCGGGAGAGCCAGCCAGCACGGAGCCGACGGCTGGGTGGTGCACAGAGAGGAGGGGCAGGCCTCGGGGAAGTAGCTTTAGGGTGGCCCCTGGCCTGGACCAACACCTGCCTGCCACCTTCCCAGATTCCACAGGGTGACAGAAATCCTCTTCTTGCATGACACTCTTTCTCATCCAAGAGCTTATCCTGGGCATGGAAGATTAGAGGAAGGCAGCGTGGTCTAGGCACCACAGGTATTTGAGACTCACTAGGGCAGTGGTTCTCGAACTTGAGCC
Organism: Microcebus murinus; assembly: GCF_040939455.1. Lineage (NCBI taxonomy): Eukaryota > Metazoa > Chordata > Mammalia > Primates > Cheirogaleidae > Microcebus > Microcebus murinus. The sequence continues at coordinate 133,746 of NW_027438973.1, read as the reverse complement.
CCCAACAGGATCCCTTAAGGGCAGGAAAAGTGGGTGGCCTCAGCCTACACCAGCCCAACCTACAGTTTCTGATTCAGGAGGTCAGGGCTAGGGCCCGAGAATCACATCCTGAACAAGGCCCTGGGGATGGTACTGCTGCCGGTCTGGGAACCCCGCTTTGAGGACCCCGGAGCCAGAGGTCGTACTTTGTTTGGCCCGTTATTGAGTTGAGGCCCTGTTTAGTCTTCGTTTCTGAGTGAACTCTCTGGAGAAAATGGACTTCTTGTTCAGGAAAGAAAGGTAACGTGAAAGTCACTTGGGCCTAGCGTTTGAAAAAGAACATTCTTATTTTTCAGGGTGGTTTGGTATTCGCAAAGATTTCTGTCAGTTTCTGCTTGAAATCTTCCCATTTTTGCGAGAATACGGAAACATTTCCTACGATCTCCATCACGAAGACAATGAAGAAACTGAAGAAACCCCAGTTCCGGAACCTCCTAAAATTGCTCCTGTGTTTCGCAAGAAGACCAGGGTGGTCATCACGCAGAGCCCTGGAAAGTATGTGCTGCCCCCTCCCAAATTAAACATCGAAATGCCCGATTAAACGCCACCTTGGGGGACAGCACGTAAGTGGACGGGGACACACGCTCTCTCCACCTCCCTTTGCCGCCTCTTCACCCACAGCCCGGCCCCGGAACTGGAGCTGGGTCTCCAGGTACGTCCATCCAACGCCTTCTTTGCATCCAACGCCTATCAGCCACTCAGCACCAAGGGACGCAGAGGTGGCAGGTGACCAGCCAGGGTGTGTGTCAGCGGACCTGGCTGCCAGGGAGAGTGGGAGAGGGAGCAGCGATTTACATCCGTCTGGGTGGGAGCCCAAGGCGTCTGGTGGTCCCCGTCGGACCCAGGGGGTGGCCAGATGACCAGACCCGCAGAAGGGACATCTGTCTACATGGCTGGTTTTCAAAGTGCTAAAAGTTCTGATCCAAAGTGTTGTTCCAAAATATATTTTCCCACAGGGCCAGCCCCCATGTGTAGCTTACCAGTTGTCCAGGTCTTGGCGTAGTCAGTAGGAACTGTAACGATGTCTCTAAGGCACTGCGAGTGTAGACTGTAGACACAGCGCAGTCCTCCTTTTTCCTGTTCCTACCGTGGGAGTAGTTTCCCTTTGGGCATGCTGACAGCAGTTTTTAATAGCCTCACGGGTGAGCCCTTTCTAATGGAGTCACTCCATGCGTGTATAGTATTTATACAGATGTTTTAGCATCGTAATAGACGGTGTTAACTCCTAGTTCTGTACAGTATAGTCTGTGAAAGTATTTTTTTACAAGCTTGTGCTGGAGACGAGGTGTTCTGCTGCAGAAGTAGAAGCTGGCGGCACGCCTGCCCCACCCCAGCGGGGTGCCACGCCTTCACTGGACATTGCTCTTTCCGCCCTGGAATTCCTCCAGGTACTCGGTAGCTGCTACTGCCGGAACAGCCACAGCCAGCAAGAAGTGGTTCACGCTTTTCTGACGGGCTGGGAATACTGGCTAGCCGAAAACCTGCAAGGTGCTACTGGATGCCAGGACACTGGAGGATGTTGCCCAGAGCAGAAATGGCGTCCGTGTTAAGGCTCAAGCTTTCTGTCTGCCAGCAACAAGGAGGCTTTAGACGAGGCGCGATGCTTTGACACGTGAAAGCTCCAGGCACCGCGGGTACAGTCGTGAGTCACCTGCTACAAGTGTGATATCATGCTGCCTGAAACCAAATCGGTCGTTCATTTAAAAGAGGGTAAAAGGGGGCCGTCGATATACTCAGCCGGGAGAGGGGTGTGCAGTGTTAACGTGGGCAGCTGCTCACCGGCCTAAGTCGGCTTAATTCCAGTCCCGCACATACAGGCCTGCGCCCTGCAACGGGCCTCCAGGGAGCCTGTTCTGTTTGGGGTAAGGGGGAACGGAAAGTGGTAGCCTTACCTGCTCAGTGTGTAAAAAGTGTAGCTAAATCCACTGTTTTTACTCTCTTAAGCTGTTCAATAAACTGGCTCTTCATTTTACACGGGCACTGTGCGCATGTGCTTTTGTTGGTGGTCCGGGAAATCGGAATTGTTGTCAGCCAGAGCAAAGGGAATCTCTAGCTGCCGCAGGCAGCCGAGGCTAGCGGGGGTGGGGGAACATCAACATCATCGAGCTCGGTGCCCAGAATCAAGTGCGGGAGCTTGTGGACAGGTGGCCCCGTATGTGGGGACGGTGTGTGACGCAGAGGCTGCTTTGGATGGACGCCTCTCCCTTGACCTGCCGGCACCACACCGAGAGGAAGGATGGCAGAGATGGAACTCGGGGGTCTAAACCTACACGCATGTCGGATAAGGAAAGTAAAATGTGTGTGAAGGCCGGTGGCCAGATGCCCTGTCACGGCGTGACCACGAAGGCCCAGGGTTGGGGGGCAGGGCCCGTATGAGTGCAGGCTGAGGGCAGGTGGGAAGAAGGCCGCCAGCTGCCATTGGCTGTCTCCTGCCCAGCAGTATGGGTGTGTTAGGAACATCTCTGTGGAGGACATCCCAGGGTGCTGTTAAAAGCATGGTGCGGCTGCAGCCGGAACCACGGGGTCCATGCTAGACTTGATTCCGTGCTTAAAAGCATCAATCCTATGCTGTGGGGTGTGGGCCAGCGTCCCCAAGAGTGGGCCCTGACGTCTTTAGGCAGTGCTGTACTGTGGTTCTGCCTGGCCCCAAGACCTCTAGGACACGTCGCCAAGGAGACAGTTCACGATCTGCACCTACGGTACAGCAGGTCACCGGAAACACTAGTGTGTACCAACGTCATCTTTCCCATCGAAATGACTCTGCGTGGACCAGAAAGTTCACACGCTGACAGGTCACTCTTCTGGCCTGGCCTGGCCTGGCCCTTTATTCGATCATGCGCTGGGTGTGTTGTGACGTCACCCCAAGCAGCCTGAGCCCCTCTGCAATGCCCGGAGCTGCGTTATTACCAGGGGTGCTGCTGGCTGCGCCACACTCCCGGGCTGACGTGACCAAAGGACGAGCATCACTTCTGGCGAGATGTGATGAAAGTAGCGCCGGGGGCACAGCTCCCAGCGGTGCCTTTTCCTCCAGAAGCAAGGGCTCCCCCAAGGTATGCAGAGAAGGACCGCCATCCAGCAGAGCCGTCCTGTGCCTGGGACGACCGGACGTCCACTGGGTGCCCTGACATCAGGCTGCTGCTTGAAGAAACTGCTTTCTGAGCTCTGGCCCAAGAGCCTTTGTTGAGACGACCGTGCCCTGTCTATGACACCCCATCAATGGGAGACGGATTCTCCTCTCCCTCCCCTTCCAACAAAAGCTGTGGAGGGTCGTCCACAGCAATCAGTTTGGGTGGGATGACGGTGGCACTGGTGTAGGGATCAGTGAAAAGCCGTTTCAAAAGGAAATGCTGGAAAGGAATGGCCCCAACAAAGGGTTTGAAACAGATGGTATGGAGAGCCTCTCCGCCAGCTAAACCTCTACAGCTTCAGCAAAAGGTGTCAGGACATTCACACTTCCCTCTGCCTTGCCAACTTTTTCACTGAAGAAAGACCAAGTCTGTGTCGTGAGCGAGGAAGCAGATGAGAAACCTCATGAAGGCCTACGGCAGTGGGCTCTGGGGTCAGGTCGGGGGAAAGTCCCAGGACTGCCTCATGAAAATTGGGTGACCTGGGGTGGGGTACGGAGCCATTCCTGTGCCTGCTTCCCCCTCTGGGTCGTGGTGACATTAACTCAGTAAGAAGTCACATGGGGAAAGGGCTGAGAATGGTGCCAGGCCGTGTATCAGGGCTGTTCAGTCACTCGATCTGCATGCCCTCCTCCTCTGGAGAAAAAGAATGTCACCTGGCAGGTGATGTGTCCCCATGACTCCATAGTGCTTTAATCTGTAACAGAGGTAGGCGTGGGCATCTGTTGGTGTTAAAATATCAGCGTCCCCCTAGTTGCCATCTGGAGAAGAGCTAAACCGAGGGCACTTAAGGGAGCCTGCCGAAGGTGGCATAGACATGCCTGCTTGCCTTGGTCCTCGGGCCCCTGGTGTGGAAGAGCCAGTGCCCTGGTCTCCCAGCCAGGGGTTTATTCTGTTTCCAGCTGACACTCCATTAGAGACGCCCAGAATCTTCTTCACTCCCAGGCTGCAACTTCAAAGTCCCTTTCCCTTGGCCGTGTACACTTCCAAATTTGCCATTTTTAGGCATTTTCCAAGGGTGAAATGCTCGTCACAAATTGATGCATGTTGAAGATGTAAAACGGGTCCACAACTTCCTTTTGGGACTTAACCTTGTGTCCCAGAGCCACTAGAGTTCTACTGCACCGGGGCCTAGATCGTGGGTAGTGGCAGTTAACTTGTCACATGGAGTTTCCTATTCTTTTTAAACTTTGAACCGCAGTTACAGTGCTACTGCAATCTCTACTTCATAAGAGACTCCCTCACCTCACTGGGAGGATGGAGAGAAGAGTGGGCATTACATCTGCATTAAGGCAGAGGGAGAGCAAGCCAGAAGCCACAGAATCCCCTCTGGCACCCCCAACCACCGAGCACCTAGAAGATCGAACACGTCTGAATGAGGACAGCCAGGAGGTACCAAAGAACCAAGACCCTGACGGCCCCACTAGGCAAATCAGGAGCGAGTCTGCTCCGCCAGCAACCCCCTTGAGGAATGACGACCTCCAGTAGCCCGAGGGCTGAAGAGCAGCCAGAGGGCGTCCAGGCGCGTGTCACCACAGCGGCAGATGTCACTGTGCCTGCAGAGTTCCTCTTTGTCTGTTTTGCCGTACCTTCCACCCGGATGAACCCTTACAGGCCGTGCCTCCTAGATCGTCCCCGTGCACTCCGCACAGCTCCCATTTCCTGGACTGCTGCCGTCCCACCATGCCTGGGTGCCTGTGCCCGTCATGGCTGCTGGGCCTGCTGCCTCCGTGGCCATGTTCCCTCGTCCCCCGACTTTGTTCCACTGCTGTCCCAACTGCTGCTGTGTCTCCGAGTACGTGCCAGCTGCCGAAGGGCCCCAGGTGTACCCAGACTATGCCGACCTCCACAGTTATATAAAGGCAAGCACTGGGTGGGAACATGTGCTGGTCAGTGAAACCTATCAGAAAATGAGGAGTTTTCTGTCTGCACAGTGTTCTCGGTCTCTGCCGGTTTTCTTTCTTTGCAGTCAGGTACTCCCCCCCACCCCCACCCCATGTCTTTTGCGTGTGTGACAAAGACTTCAGTGTAACAGCCCTCCCGGGCCTAACGCAGGTACCCAGTAGATACTCAAGCAAGGTCTGGGTTTTATTAAGCCCCTGAGACATCCTGCCTCCACTCATTAAAAATTACCTTGAAATGCTCGGCAAGTACAAAGACCGAGCATTGGTGGCTGAGTGTTCACAGTGACCCCGTGTTCCTGGCTATCCAGACACAATTCCCTGTCGTAGTGGTGCCTTTATATAGCAGGATCTTCACCTTACATACAGGTGAGATCAAGTCTCACTTGTGAATGTGCTAAAATTGCCCTAATGGTTAGCTGTGGAGGTGACAGACACTGCCAGCGAGTCCTGTGGGTTTGGGGTTTTCACTCTACAGGGTGCTAGATGGTGTCTGGGTTACAGGATTTATGTTGGACCCTTATGCCAGGTTCTAGGTCTGGTGACTGCTTCTTTCTTCTTTCCTTCGCCCCCCACCCTACTCCTCTTTTCCTTCATTCTTTTTGTTTTCTTGGAGCCCAACATTTAAAGGATGTCACGTTTCCACTTACGAAGCAACTTTGTCTGGTCACTTGGGGCGTCTAACTTAGAACACATGGTGTCGTTTCTGTAAGCCTCTATAAAGTGTGGTTTGTCTGAATGATCACAGGACATAAACTTTCATGTTCTTCCTGTAGAAATAATTGGGTATAGAGGCTAACAGACCTCCGAAATCAGGTCGTGGAGAGAGCCCGGACACCGATGCACCAGAACCCAGTGGCATCCCTTGCCTTTATTTCTACTTTGGCAGCACGTGGAGAGACAGAGTCCTGTGAGAAGTAGGGAGAGTCGATGAGAGAATGAAAACATGGACATGGATTAATCCAGAGCCTAGCGATGGTCCGTAGGTGGATCCCCCTGTCTCGGCCTGCCCAGTTATAAACTGGTGCTCATTAACTAATGGGTGCCAATCACCTTTCTGAAATTCATCATTTGCGAGCTCCTTAACTTTCAAGAAGTACAATTTTCTCATCTCTTTCTTGGACTTACATATGCCTACTGATCTTGAATCATGCAGAGATCCTGCTGCTTACAAACCTCTTTCCTAAAAATGTACACCCCTGTGGCCCTTGCTTATGTGTAAATCTATATAGAAAGATGCAGATTTTCAAAATGTGATCGTGAGTTATTTTCTTTTCAAAAGAACTTAGCGATATTTTTGGCTGCCGTGACCTGGCTGTTGCTCCTGGTTTCTAACAGGTAGAAAGGAGCCAGGTATGCTGCCAAGCAGCCTACGATGCCCAGGACACCACCCCCCAGCGCAGAGAACGGGCCAGCCCCAAAGGGCAGCAGTGCCGTCCATGGGAGACAGACCTGCCCAAGAGCGCAACCTGCGTCCCCACCTCTCTCACCTTTCCTCATCCTTCCACTGGATACTATGCACATGCACTCAGTTTCCCAGGCAGGACTGAACTGAGAGAAAACAATCCATCCTCCCTCTCCCCAATGTAAACAACAATCAAGAAGTTCAGGTAAATGTGATCATGAAATCAGGTAAGCCTGACAGTTCAGGTAACCCTGGTCATAGAATCAGGCCCAATGATAGGCACTTTGCTTGGGAGAGGGATTGGGCTCTTGAAGACACAGGATTTGAAGGTTCAAAAGTCTTAACAGCTCTCATGAAGCAGCGAAATTGCAGGTGACAAAGAATCGCCCTGTTTCCTTGCTCTTAGCTACATTTCATAATTTTAAATTCTTAGCTTTGTCTCAAATTCTTAAACTCTCACATTCTTAATTCACCAGCTAAAATTTAAAACCGGGTTTGCAGAAGAACAGTGTCAAGCCCTTGGACCAAACCTGGCTTAGCTGGTTGTTGGGACCGACCCTCCCTGCTACTCTGGTGGGCGAGCTCCCTGTGGAAGAAAACCAACCTGGCCTTGCTGTGACCCTTCCCGAGGAGAGGCCTTGAAATGAATGACTCAAAGCTCCACCCGCTGGCAGGTGGCCCTGGGTACAGGCCACAGTCTCGGTCTTTTCCACATACACACCCCTCCCGTAACACAATCAGGTTCTTTGGCCTGAGGACAAAGTACAGAGCACTGGGTTCAGGCTCACAGCATGTAGACAGGGGAGAGCCTCAGAAACGGCCGACGGAGGGAAGGCCTCGTATTGCCAGAGAGACACACCGCAGACCAGGCCCTGGCAGGCAGGGCCAGTAGCTGCCTCACTGGGGCCCTGTGCCGACCCCAGAGCCTCTTCCCTCCTGGAGCGACCCTAGTCTGAGCTACTCTCCTGCAGCACCACAACTTCCTCGGCACCTCTGGCCTCCTGATGGTGCTGGCGTTCGGTCATTGCGGGGAGAGGCACTCACGGGGCTGAGAGGAGACCTGGGTGACATGCATTGCCAGGCTCGCAGTAAGCCCTGTGGACAGGCCCCGCGGTAGCCATGTGCCAATCTCCACCTCCCCTGCCCCAGGTGAATGGGCAGAACCAACGGGTACTTGGAACCAGCCAGTCACAAGCTCCTGAATCCCCTGAGCCCGCCTTAGGGAGTATGCCCCAAAGTAGGCTCTTCAGACCTCTTGGGAAGAAAGCACTTGGGGAGCGGGGGCGCAGCCTTTCCTTTTCCTAACTGCCCTGTGACTCAGGGATCTACCAAGGTGCTCCAGGCAGCCTGTGTGTGCTTGCTGACTGAGGTTCAAAGCCCTACACTCTTACCCTCCTTGTTCGATGTCAGTGACTCCACCTTCCTGCTTGAGTGAGGGTGAGGCCCACAAGCGAGGCGACCAGTAGTAAGTACTTAACCAGAGGATGGAGGCAGGAGGTGAAGCTGAAGGTGTGCCACCCCTAGATCAGTGCGAGAAGTTGGCTCTGAGATGTTCAGCCCGTGCGCTGGTTGACAGAAGCCCCTCCTAGCCAGAGAAAGGAGGGCTTCTGTCCAGCATATCTGAGTTAGCCAGCTCACATTTCCAGCACTCTTGGCTCCTTAGAAGGGAGGTGAGCCAGGGCACCTCACAGGCATTTTGGGGAAGGCAGAAATGAATATTCCCCGGATGGCCAGCACTTAAGCCGGTTAGGGCACAACCTTTTCACATGCACCTCTCTCACTGGTCCTTTTCCAATATGTGTCCCACACCTTCTTGCTCTCGTGCATAGGCACTATGTGGAGCACTTACTCTCTCCATCAAAGCCTGGGACTTTCAGGACAAAGGCACGGTGTGTCCTGGGTGATGATGGCTCCCAGATCCCCCCAGTGAGTGTCGAGGCCGAAGCTCAGCCCGGGTGCAGGACCCCTCTGTCAGTTGCTGCCGTGCTACCCTCGGGGGCTGCCTGGTTTCATACCCACATTCAGAAATGCCATGAGGACTCAGCATGACATCGCACAGAGACTTCACTAAATGACAGCTGCTCCTTATTCTGGAAAGGAGCTGTGTCCCAGCTGCCTGCCAGATGAGGGCAGGGAGCTGTGGAATCACTGCGCCAGGGAGCCTGGAAGAGCACAGACGGAGAAAGTGTGTACCAACAGAAGATGACAGGCTGCAGAGGGTCTGTGGAGGGGGCAGGGGAAGAACCCCTTGGCTGTCAGGGAGAAAGGGTGATGCAAATGGGCCCATTCACAAATCTCCACAAGAATGGGGTGGGTAGAGGTGGGTGAGTTGAGTGCGGGGTGCAAGCAGGGCTACATCTACCAGCCAGGGAGCCCCACTCTGTCCCCTGGTGGCGGGTGGTTACATCTGCCTCACCTGTTGGTCCAGATCCAATAGCTGGTGGAGGTCAAGGGGATCTCTTGAGAACCACTGACAGAACACTAGATGGATTAAGCAAAAACTGACAGAATTGAAAGAGACAATCCTACAATACCCCCCTGCTGTGGACTGCATTTTTGTCTCCTCCCCCATTCATATGCTAAAGTCCTAACCCCCTGTGAGACTGTATTTGGAATTGGAGCCATTAGGGAGTCATTGAAGGTGAAATGAAGTCATAAGGGTGGGAGGCCATTCTCACACATCTGGTGTGCTTATAAGCAGAGGAGACACACCAGATACCTCTCTTTTCCTGCACTCTCACAGACAAGAGGCCACGTGAGAAGACACAGTGAGAAGGCAGCTGTCAGCAAAACAGGAAGGGTGGCCTTATCAGAAACTGAATCGCCTGGTTCTATCCACCTCCAGAACTGTGAGAAGGTCAATTTCTGTTGTTTAAGCTACCCAGTCTGTGGTCCTTTCTTAGGGCAGCCCTAGCAGACAGATTCACCTCGTTTTCAATACTGGGCAGAACAACGAGACAGAAGACCAGTACAGGAATAGAAGACTCGAACAACACAATAAAACAACTCGGCCTAACAGACATCTATACAACACTCCACCCAACAACAACAGAATCCATGTTCTTCTCAAGCGTACATGGAACTTTCTCCAGGGTATGTTTCTTTCTCCATCTGTTACACCGTACAACACCTCTCAGTAAACTTTAAAGGATTCAGAAGGATTGAACGCATACGACGTATGCTCTCTGACCAAAAGGGAATGAAACTGGAAACCAATAACAGAAGGAAATGTGGGGAATTTGCAAAAATACAGAAATTATACAACACATTCCTGAATAATTGAATTAGTTTGCTAGGGCTGCCACAGAAAATACTACTGATGGGGTAGCTTCAACATCAGAAACTTATTTTCTCACACTTGTGGAGGCGGGAACTCTTAAGACTGAGGTGCCAGTAGGCTTGCTTTCTCCTGAGGCCTCTCTCCTTGGCTTGCAGGGGCTGTCCCCTTGCTGCCTCTTCTCATGGTGGCCGTCCCTCTGTGCATACGCACCCGTGCTGTCTCTTTTTATGTGTCCTAAACTCCTGTGTTGATGAGGACACCAGTCAGATTGGATTAAGGACCTCATTTAAACTTCATTACCTCTTTAAAGGCCCTCTCTCCAAATACACTCACATCCTGAGGTACTGGGCACTAGGAGTTCAGTGCATAACAGTAACCAACGGGTCAGAGGAGTGAGCACAAGAGAAACTAGAAAATTCTTTGAAAGGAACAGAAACAAAAATGCAACCTAACAACAGTTATGGGATGCGGCAGCGGCAGCACTGAGAAATAGGGACTGTACACGCCTACTTAAAAAAGCAGAAAGCTCTCGAATCAATAACCTAACTTTCATCATTTAGAAACTAGAAAGAGCAAACCAATGCAAAACAAGCACAAAGAAGGAAATAACAGACAAGGAATAAATGAAATAGAACAAAATACAGTAGAGGAAATGGATGCAACCAAAATTTGTTCTTTGAAAATGTCAAAGACATCGACCCACCTTTAGCTGGACTGACCAAGAAAAAAGAAAGGAGACTGAGATTAATGACGTCATTCTGAAAGGCTATATACTGTACCATTCCAGTTCTATGACATTCTGCAGAAGGCTAAAGTATAGAGATAATAAAAGGATCAGTGATTGACAGGGCTTCATGGGCAAGGGAAGAAGGGTTGAGTAGATGAGGGCAGGCAATTTTTTAGGTCCGTGAAAGGATTCTGAATGGCACTGTAATTGTGGATACCTGATATTGTGCATTTGTCAAAGCCCACTGACCTTTACAGAACAAAGGGTGAACCTTAATGCATGCACATTTAAAACACACATTTAAAAATATCATGCAGAGGCAGGGCACAGTGGCTCACACTTGTAATCCTAGCACTCTGGGAGGCCGAGGCAGGAGGGTTGCTTGAGCTCAGAGGTTCGAGACCAGCATGAGCAAGGGTGAGAACCTATCTCTACTAAAAATGGAAAACTTAGCTACTGCACAACTATACTCCCAGCTACTCGGGAGGCCGAGGCAGGAGGATCACTAGAGCCCAGGACGTTGAGGTTGCAGTGAGCTGTGATGATGCCACTGCACTCTCACCGGGGTGACAGAGTGACATTCGGTCTTAAAAAAAAAAAAAATTAATTAATTAATTAAAAAATCATGCAGGAAGTCAGAGGAATGCCAGGAAGAAACGGAGTCTGCCAGAGGAATCTAAATGCACTACAAAAGTATGAAACAACCTCAGTGGATGGATGAGGGAAAAGGTGCTGACCTAAGTAGCTTTGGAAGTGAGTAGAGTCTGTAAGACTAAAGGCACAGGGAACTACACAGCCATCACATGCTTGCTCATAAGGCTGCTGACCAACAATTCTGCCATGAAGTTAACAACCACCAAGTTAACAATTCTGATACTGCTATTCAGGTATACCTGAAGTGAATAAGTATGAAAATGAACAGTGAATGCTGGGAGGCAGCTTTCTCAGGGTTGAAGTGGGAGTTTACTTAGAGGCAAGGGGAGGAGGCACATGTAATGAGGAGGGTCTTCAGTATGAACAGATGTTTAGCCTAATGTAGACATGCGTGGTTACACATAGAAATATTTATAAATATGTGCTGCACACAGGGGGTAGTACAAGTGCATATATTTATTTTTCTATCAGCTGACAGGGTCTAGGAGCAATAACACCCCAGTAGCCATGAGCACCCCTGGCACACAGATCTTGGTTTCTAAAAACATTCTGCAAGAAAAGGAACCAGGGATCCAAAAACAAATGGGTGATTCTAGGACAGGAAATATGCAAATGAGCCTGGAACACCTTGTCGTACTGGAAAGTAAGGACGTAGTAAGACGCACATGAACACACACACACACACACACACACACACACACACACAAACACACACAAACACTTCAAGGGTATGTCAAAGAGACATAGGAGCTAATGGAGAGGACGCCCCAATGGCCAAAGTTGAAACAGTTAGAGCAACAAGTTAAATAAAACAGTATTGGGTTATAATGAAAAGAATAAAACAAATATCCTTGATTCCAAACTGAGAGAAGTGGATAAATGAGTAAATGAGAATGGACAAACTTAACTTGGACAAGAATTCAAACTAATTTAAGTGGATACTCCTCCCTCAAGAAGGTGAGGCACAACTCACCACTCCTTCGGTGTGGTCTGAGCACAGTGACATCCTTCCTCAAGTACGGTGTGGAAAGGGGAACTCAGAGAGTGGATTTACAGTGTAGAAATCTGACGGACACTACCTCAGCCAGATGATCGAGGTCAGCGTCGACGGTGGTAAGTCAAGTTCATTATTGGTTCCCTTGATATTATTACCTGATGAGAGGGGCACATCACTTCCGTGGTCTTCCTCCCCCAAACCCATAATAACCTCAGTCTAATCATGAGAAAAGCATCAGACAGATCCCAACTGAGGGGCATCCTACAATATACCTGAACAGTCCTCCTCAAAACCATCAAGGTCATCAAAACAAGGAACTTCTGAGAAACGGTCACAGCCCAGAGCAGCCTAAGAAGACGTGGCAACTGAATGTACTGTCGTATCCTGCATGGGATCCTGGAACAGCAGAAAAGGCCATCAGACATTAAAAACAGGCAATCTGAATAAAGTGTGAACCTTAGTTAATAATTCTCAATATTAGCTCCTTAATCGCAATGCACGTACCATACTGATGTTCGATATCAATAACGGGGAACTGTGTGTGGGGTATGTGGGCACTCTCTGTGCCAGCTTGGAAGTTTTCCTATAAATCCAAAATTGCTCAAAATAAAGTCTGGGGAAATTTGTGAAAATTGAAGGGATGCAAGAAATCTTTGGAGGGTCATGAATATCTTTAAAAAGGACAAAAATGGAAACCCAACACAAGCACAGAGCACTAGGCAATGTGAACCCAACATTCCTGAACCGTCCTCAACTCTGTCCTTCCCATCAGCCTCCAAATCCAGCCTCTTGCCCTGGCTAAGGCCTCTGGAGTCCGTCCCTCTTCCCACCCCAAACAGGACTGTGCTCACCGAGTCCGGTTTATGCACACAGGCTGGGGTTCATTTCCTTCTCTTCACAGACAGGCAGTGTTTTTACAGCTGGCTCAACAAGAATCTAGCCTCTGGGTCTCTACCCTGCTGGATCCACAGCCAACACCCCCCAGCACCCACACAGACTGCAGTACCCTTGGAGGACCAGTGGGTCACGGAGAAACTGAGGGTCTCCCAGAGGATGGGCATTCAGGACAGGCTGCTTCCAGCTGAGATGAGAGTGTAGCACACCAGAGGGTCACATAGGACCATGGGGACCAGGGCATCAGCTCCCCACCATTTGGGGCCTTATCCTCCTCACCTCCCCCACAGCTATGGCTGTGTCCATCTGCTATGGGCAAGGGGTCCACAGGGGACGATTAAGCCAGGGCACTTGTGAGCAGCTGCCTCACCTCTGACAGAGGGCCTATCACACCCAGGATTCTACAGAGCTTGGAGCTCACTCCTTTCCTTCTAAAAAGTGGCAGCACATGCTGTAGTATGTCCCAAGACAAAAGCTACCACCTCCACTGAGGGAGGGTGGGGCTAGCAGCCCTCCCCCTGAGCTTCCTGTCTCTTTGGGGAGGAGCCTACCATCTCTGGAGGCAAGACTCTGGCACAAGCACACGTTCACCTCTGCTGCAGCATTTTAGCCACAGCCCACAGCCAGTCTGGGGGCCCTTCACACAACGACACAGCGGGTTGAGCTGGCTCTACCCCCTCTGCTTCAGCTGGGTCAGGGTGGGAGCTGGGACTCTGGGCACTTTTGCGCACTGGAGGACAAAGACTGCTTCCACCACTGAGAGAGGGAGGTATCAGCAGCTTGTGCCTCCCACAGCTACCTGCTACTACCAATCTCATAAATAGGGGCCCACCCCTTCTGTCACAGGCTCACAGTGCATCCACCCTGCCCACCCTTCTTCTGCTCGAGCATTTTTCTGCAGCAGGAGATCACCTCACCCATCACTATCACAACCAGCACCTGAACCCAGGGATGCTTGAGGAAAAGTTTCTCAGCCTGGTGTCAATCTGGTCCCCCAGGACTCAGGAATGTTATCCAGGTGCCCGGGAACTGGAGATTGCCTGACCTAGTCCACCACCGTTGGCACCTGACCATTCTCCTAGGGGTCTAAGGTCTAGCTGACCCAAATTGCCAGCAACACCATAGTGGGCACCTATCTGCAGGAGCTGAAAGGTAGTGTACCTGTCCCTCCCTATACTGAGCAACACACAGCATTCCCAGCAGAAGAGAAAAGGTGAATCACAAAGTTATTTGTTTTCAGCTGAGGAAAGTGATTCCAGATGAGAAGGAACCAGCATAAGAACTCTGGAAATATGAAAAAGCAGGCCCTTTTGAAACTCCCCCAAAGGATCACACTAGCTTTGCAGGAATGGATTCTAACCAAAAGGAAATTTTTAGAAATGTCAGATGTGGAATTCAAAATATGGATTGCAAGCAAGCTCAGTGGGATCGACAAGAAAGCTGAAAACAAACACAAACAAACAAACAAACAAACAAACATCAGGATGCCAATGAAAAATTCACTAATGAGGTAGATATTAAAAAAAAAAAAAGAAAAAAAAACCCAGAATATCTTTTTATCCTTTGCATAGATGCCCAGTAATAGGAAGGCTGGGTCAAATAGCAGTTCTACTTTTAGTTGTTTGAGATATCTCCATATTACTTTCCACATCTGCACTTCAATGTTTATACCAGCACAATTCATAATTGCAAAGATGTGGAAATATCCCAAGTGCCCATCAATACATGAGTGGATTAATAAAATGTGGTATATGTATGGCATGGAGTTCTACTCAGCCACAATAAACAATGGTGATCTAGCACCTCTTGTATTATCCTGGATAGAGCTGGAACACTTTCTACTTAGTGAAGTATCACAAGAATGGAAAAACAAGCACCACATCTACTCACCATCAAACTGGTATTAATTGATCAATACTTATGTGCACATAGAGTAGTAACATTCACTGGGTGTTGGGCAGGTGAGCGGGGGTGGGGGCGGGGTACATTCATAGCTAATGGTTGCAGTGCACACCTTCTGGGGGATGGACATGCTTAAAGATGTGATTTGTGTGGGGCAAAGGCAATACATGTAACCTAAACATTTGTAACCCCATAATATGCTGATATAAAAAAATAACAAAATATCTGAAAATGAAAGACTTATTTAGGGAATTTGAAAATATAGTGGAAATTCTTAACAATAGAGTAGAAAAAGCAGAAGAAAGCATTTTCCAAGCTTGAACACAAGGCTTTTGAATTAACGCAGTTATTCAAAATGAAAGAAAATCAAGAGAAATGAAAAGAAGATATCGAGAAATATGGGATTATGTAAAACTCCCAACCATGAAAATCATAGGTATTCCCAAGAGAGAAGAAGAAAGAGCAAAAAGCATGGAAAACCTATTTAAGGGAATAATGGAGGAAAACGTCCCTGGACTTGCTACAAGGTTTAGACTTCAAGATACCAAAAGGTCAATGGACTCCTGGAAGACTCACTGCAAATAGGAAATAACCCAGGCACATCAACATCAGTCTGGCCAAAGTCAAAGTGAAAGAGAAAATCCTAAAAGCTGTGAGATGAAAGCATCAACTAATTTACAAAGGAAACTCCATCAGACTAACTGCAGACTTCTCAGCAGAAATCTTACAAGCCAGAAGAGACTGGGGTCTCATCTTTAATCTTCTGAAGCAAACTAACTGTCAGCCAATAATTTTGTATCTGGCAAAACTAAATTTCATAAACGAAGGAGAAATAAACTCTCTCCCAGTCTAGCAAACACTTAGGGAATTTTTCACCATTACAACCTCCTATAAGAAATGCTTAAAAGTGCTCCACACAGCGAAAAGAACAGTCGATACTCACCTGTGCAAAAACACGCTAAAGTAAAAACTCACAGCTCTTATAAAACAGTAAGACAAGGGAGAATAAAAAGCAAGTAGGTACAAATAAACATGATTTCTGGGACAGTGTCTAACATATCAATATTGACATTGAACGTAAACCTTCCAAATGTTCCACTTACAATATGCTGATTGGTGGAATGGATTAAAAATAAAATATCTGCTGTCTCCAAGAAACCCACTTAACTCATAAATGAGCCACAAATTCAAGGTAACAGAGGAGAAAAAATATTCCACACAAATGGAAACCAGAAGTGAGCAGGAATAGCTATTTTAAAATTAGATAAAATGGACTTTACGTGAACCGCATTAAAAAAAAAAATTTAAAAAGCCAAGACCGTCATTACACATTGATAAAGGAATCAATTCAACAAGAAGTTGTAACAATCCTAAATATATACACACCTAACACTGGAGCTGTTAGATTCATAAAAGCAATACTACTCGACCTAAGAAAGGAAATAAACAGCAAGTTTATCATAGCGGGGGACTTCAACATGTCACTAACAAAACTAGACAGATCATCAAGGCAGATAATCAACAAAGAAACACTGGACTTACATGGGACTCTCGAACAAATAGACCTAAGAGACATTTACAGAATATTCTATCTCCGCACTCTAGAATATATATTCTTCTCATCTGTACATGGCACATCTTCAAAGATAGACGATGTATGTTAGGCCACGAAACAAGTCACAGCAAATTTTTAAAAAATCAAAATTATACCATATTTCTTGTCAGAACACACTGGATTAAAAACCAGGAATCAATTTCAATAAGAAGTCTCAAAACTACACATATATGTGGAAATTAAACAACCTGCTCCTGAATGAGCTTCGGGTTGATGATGAAATCAAGGTGGAGGTTAAAAACACAAACAATTGAATTGAATGATAATGGCAACAGGAGCTACCTAAATCGCTGAGATCTTGCAGAAAAAGATGTGCTAAGAGGGAAGTCCATAGCACTAACTGACTACATAAAAAAAAAAAAAAAGAAAAACAAAACTGAGAGATCACAAATTAAGAACTTAATGTCAAACCACAGGGAACTCAAAAAATAAACTCAAAGCTAGGAGAAGGTAAGGAATAAAAAAGATCAGAGCAGAACTAAATAAAATGGAAACAACAACAAAAAACACTACAAAGGATCAATGCAACAAAAAGTTGGTTCTATAAAAAGATAAACCAAATTGACACAACACTGGCTAGAATGACCAAGAAGAGAATAGAGAGAACTGAAATAAGATCAATCAGAAGTGAAAAAAGAGACATCACAACTGATAGCACAGAAATATAAGAGATCATCCAAGACTACTCCAAACAACCATATACACACAAACTGGAAAATCTAAAGAAAATGAGTAAGTTTTTGGAAATTTACAATGTCATACGCTTTAATCAGGAAGAACTTTCTAGAAGAAAGCTTAGGAATAACTCTTCTGGACCTTGGCCTAGACAAAGAATTTGTGACTAAGATCCCAAAAGCAAATACCACAAAACCAAGAAGAAATAAATGGGACTTAAGCTAAAAAGCATCTGCACAGCAAATAAATAAGCAATACAGCAAATAGAAAGTGAAAGTGAAAAAATATTTGCAAACTATGTATCTGACAAATGACTAATATCCAGAATTGACAAGGAACTCAAATAAATAAGCAAGAAAAAAACAAATGGCCCTGTTAAAAAGTGGGCAAAAGACATGAACAGATGTTCTTCCAAAGAAGAGAAACAAGTGGCCAAGAAAGATGAAAAAATGCTCAACATCACTAATCATCAGGGAAATGCAACTTTGAACCACAATGAGATACCACCTTACGCCGTCAGAATGGCCATTATTAAAAAGTAAAACAAAACAAACAAAACAGATGTTGCCATGGATGTGGTGAAAAGTGAATGCTTATATATTCTTTTTTTTAAATTCTTTTTGTTGTTGTTGTTGTTGTTTTGAGACAGTGTCTCGCTCTGTTGCCCAGGCTAGAGTGAGTGCCCTGGCGTCAGCCTAGCTCACAGCAACCTCAAACTCCTGGGCTCAAGCAATCCTGCTGCCTCAGCCTCCCGAGTAGCTGGGACTACAGGCATGCGCCACCATGCCCGGCAGATTTTTTCTCTATATATTAGTTGGCCAATTAATTTCGTTTTTTAAATTTATAGTAGAGAGGGGGGTCTCACTCTTGCTCAGATTGGTTTCGAACTCCTGACCTCGAGCAATCTGCCCGCCTCGGCCTCCCAGAGTGCTAGGATTACAGGCGTGAGCCACCGCGCCCGGCCTGCTTATATATTCTTGGTGGAAATGTAAATTAGTACAAACTCTATGGTAAACAATAAGGAGATTCCTAAAAGAACCAACAGTTTTATGTACCCAAGGGGAATTAAGTCATTTTATCAAAAATACACATCCACGCATGTGTTTATCAGAGCACGATTCACAATTGTATAGGTATGAAATCAATGGAATCAACCTAAGTGCCCATCAACTGAGGCATGGATAAAGACAATGTGATATTGATATATATATATATATATATATATATACATATATATATACATATATATGTGTGTGTGTGTATACACACACAGAGAGAAATATATACATACATATGCGCACACACACACACACACCAAGGAATGCCACTCAGCCATATAAAAGAATGAAATAATTTCTTTTGCAGCACAGCAACTAGAATGGAACTGGAACACACTATCCTAAATGAAGTAACTCAAGAGTGCAAAAAGAAATAACACACGTACTCATTTTCAAGTGGGAGCTAAGCAATGGGTATACCATTGTCATGCAGAGTGGTATAATAGACTTTGGAGACTCAAAAGGGGATGGGGTGAGGGATCAAAAATTACCAATTGAGCACAATTTACACACTTCAGCTGATGGGTACACTAAAATTCCTGAGTTCACAGCTATACAGTTCACCCATACATCAAAAAAAAAAACAAACAAAAAACACTTTTACCGTCTAAATCTATTGAAATAAAAAAATAAAATTTCACTTTTTGAAAATGAATTAAAAAATTACACAATAATGACATACGTATTTTTGCAAGCATAAACAGATACTACCAGCAGTCACATGTATATAACAGTCATGAGCAGAAGAACTGGAATTATAAAGAAATAGATCAGAGCCTCGTGAGACCCGAGGCCCTGGCAGGTCCCGAGAGGGCGGGGCCCCGGCTCTGCCAGGCATCAGGGGCGGGACCCTGAGGGAGACTGAGGCCTCCCACCACCAATCCCATTCCACCCTTGCTGTCATCCCTGGGAAGCCCCGGGTATGGGGCCCGGAGGTGACGTCCACCGACTTCCGCCTGGGGGCCTGACAGAGGCGAGGCTGTTGGTCTGAGGGGCGGACTTCACGTCGGCGGAGAGGAGAGGGCCAAGGCTGTGTTAGGAGTCAAGGTGAGATGCTGAGGGAGAATGGTGGGCCGCATAGAATCGCCCCTGCCCCTGCTGTGACCCCGGGAGGCCCCAGAACAAATTTCACCTTGAGACACCTCCCGAATTCAGCCTCGGGAATCTGAGGGGTGAGGACGCTGGTCAACAGGGGATGGGGGCCCAGGCCCCGCCGGGGTCAAGGGGAAGACACAGAGGGAAGACAGTGTGTACCTTACTCTCCAGTACACAGGGAGACCTGGACCCTGGGCAGGGTGGCCAGATGTGGTGCGTCGTGGCTTCTGTCTTCGGGGTCGCAGGGAGGGGAGGGCTTTGGTCCGAGGGGAGTTGTGACGTCAGCAGAGGGCGGAGTCTAGGGTCCGGCGTGAATCACGGGAAGAAAGTTGGTGAGATTAAAGGCATGAGGTACCTCCGCACTCCCCAGAAGGGGGCTCGCACAGAGTCTGGCATCCCTGTTTTCCGCCCTGGAGGCCCAGGGCAGGGGTGGCATGTGGCGTTGCTCTTTTCTGCCACGTGGCTGGGGGTGGGGGGTCTCAAGGAGGTGAGCACCTTGGTCCGAGGGGTGAGGCCAGCCAGCAGAGGGAGGAGTCCCAGGACATGCCAGGCCCGAGGTGTGCACCCTGGTGAGGACTGAAGGTACTCCCAGCCCAGATAATAGGGACCCGGCAAACTCCAGCTGTCCTGGACCCGATCGGGGGTGACCCTAAGTGGCCAGTACACTTCTGCCAGGTCAGGAAGTTGGGGAATCCTCAGGAAGATGAGGCCTTGGTCTAAACGGGGGATGTCTGCCCATGTCAGGCGGGATGGGGTGAGGAGGGCAGGCCCCTAGAGGAGGACTACGGGAGGCCCCACGCCAGAACAGACGGGCCAAACCCCTGTTGTCAGACCCGGAGACCCCACGCAGGGGTGATGGGATATGGCACCTCCTTGCTTTTGTTTCGGGGCTCCCAGGGAGGTGAGTAACTTGTTCTGACAGGGTGGCATCAGGTCAACACAGTCAACCCCATCTGGTCGACAGACACAGTGGTCCCAGAATCTGCCAAGAGTCAAAGTGAGCACCCTGAGGGAGGATTGAAGGCACCCCCAGCCCAGACACAGACCGGCCCCCACAGATATCCGCCCCTGCTCTGTTGAGAGCCTGAAATGCCTGTGCAGGGCTGTCAGGCTGAGGTCCCCTCTCTCATATCTGGATCACTGGTCTCTGGGAGGTGGAGGCCATCGTCTGAGCAGGCTGCACTCAGGTCAGCAGCACAGGCAGGATCCAATGCCCTGCCAGGAGTCAGGGTCAGGACTGAGGGGACCCTACTCACCCAACACACAAGACCCAACCCTGCCCTGCCCCTCCTGTCGGCCTGGGAAAGACACAGGGAACAGTGCGTGGGTGGCCTCCCCTCACTTCCTCTTCTGGTGTCTGGTGGAGACAGGGCCTTGGTTTAAGGAGGTGGCCTCAGGTCCACCCTCCCTCCCAGGCCTTGCCAGGCATCAAGGTGAGGACCGAGCAAGCTCCTCCCCGAGAACACATCGACCCCACTCAATGGTACTGTCCTCTCTGGGAGGCCCAGGGCAGATGGGGCCAGATTTCGGGCCCACACTGCCTTCTGCTCTGTATCAGGAATGTGAGCTTTTATTCTGAGATTTTCTCGGGATAGCAGAGGGGTCTGGTCTAGCGCCCTCTAGTTGACAGCTGAGGAGCTTTAGTGAGCACAGTAGAGACCATCCACCCAAAGGCAGAGAGAACCCCACAGCGCCCGGCCCCACCCACCCACTGTCGGCCCTAGAGCCTTGCCCTCTGCTGGCCTGCTGCTTCCTTCTTCAGGTGCTAGGGGGACAGGCCCTCCAGGAGGACAGGGGCCCTGGGAGGCCCCAGAGCATCACCTAAGGAGAAAGCCTGCAGGTTGATCTTTGTTAGATCCTCCAGGCTGTGGTTCTCACTGATGCCACTTACACAGTCCCTTTCTCCCCAGGCCTATGGGTCCCCATTACCCAGCTCCTGCCCACATTCCTGCTTGCTTCCCCCCCAGAGCCATCATGCCTCGCCGCCACCGCCACCATCACAGGAGTCAGCACCGCAGGGTTCAGGGAGGCCTTCGGGCCCAAAGAGAGGCACAGCGCCTGGTGGGTGCACAGTCTCCCGGGGCTGAGGAGGAGGGGGCGGCTGCCTCCTCCTCTACTGTGACCCCGGGCACCCTGGAGGAAGTGCCAGCTGCCGCCACACCGAGTCCTCCTGGAAGTCCTCAGGGAGCCTCCTCCTCCCCCACTGGCCTGGCTTCCAATCAAGGCTCCAGCAACCAAGAAGAGGAGGGGCCAAGCAGCTCCCAGGACCCGGCGTCCGTGCAACGAGAGGCACTAGAAGAGAAGATATCTGATTTGATTCATTTCCTGCTCCTCAAGTATCGAATCAAGGAGCTGATCACCAAGGAAGAAATGCTGGATATTGTCATCAAGGATTACCAAGATCACTTCGCTGAGATCTTCCGAGAAGCTTCCGACTGCATGCAGCTGGTCTTTGGAGTCGACGTGAAGGAAGTTGACCCCGCAGGCCAGTCCTACATCCTCGTCACCTCCGTGGGCCTTACCTACTATGAGGAACTGAATGATGACCAGCGCTTTCCCAAGGTCGGCCTCCTGATCATTGTCCTTGGCTTGATCTTCTTGGAGGGAGATTGTGCCCCAGAGGAGGTCATCTGGGAGGGGCTGGGTGTGATGGGGGTGCATGCTGGGATGGAGCATGTAATGTACGGGGAACCCCGGAAGCTCGTCACCCAGGATTGGGTGCGGGAAGGGTACCTGGAGTACCGGCAGGTGGCCAACAGTGATCCTGCATGTTATGAGTTCCTGTGGGGTCCCAGGGCCCATGCTGAAACGAGCAAGTTGAAAGTCCTGGAGTATGTGGCCAAGGTCAATGGGTGTGATCCAAGATCCTTCCCACTCCTGTATGAAGAGGCTTTGAGAGATGAGGAAGAAGGGATGTGAGCAGGAGTTGCAGCCAGGGCTGATGAGGGAGGCAGGGCCAGTTCGCATCCAGGTCCCCTTCAAGCAGCTTCTCCTGCCCCATGAGAAATTAGTTGTTCTTTACTCTGTGTTTGAAGAGATCGGTTAGTTCTTTAAGGTAGTGGAGGGACCAAGAAGGTTGGGGAAACCACCAGTGCATAACATTTTGTGCTCCCGTTACATTTGGGTGACTTAGAAATTGATCTTTGTTTTCCTTTTGGAATTTTACAAAGTTTGTTTTGTTCCATAGAAGATTTAATTAACTTCAGCATCTAAGTTGGTGAATGATATTTACCACACATGTCATTTTGCTTATCAAAAGTAAAGAGTCTGTTATTTTGTAAAACAAATGGAGAAACCTTCCATTACATTTTTCTGCTTGGAACAAGGTGGAATTGGAATTTCATTGGAATAAGGATTTTCTTGGCAATGTGAAAGAACATTGCATTTAAATATATGGAGTTATGAAATAGAGAAATAAAATTTAAAGACAGTTATTTCTTGGCTTCTTACCCCTTTTATCTGTTTTTCTATACAACTAAAATATATATGTGTATGTGAATTGGATTATTTGAGAATGTAGTGGAAATTTTAATCTACATATATAATATTTTGAAGTTTAAAAATTTATATAAATAAAAGAAAAAAATAAAGAAATAAGAGCCCCTGCTCCCTGGCACATTTGTTCCCCAAGTATTCATTGAGCACCTGCTCTTTGGAAGGCCCTGGGTTAACGGAGACACTAGGGTGAGCCAGACCCGCCCCTGCCCATAGAATGAGAGAGTCTAGGAGCTTCAGTCATATAATTAAGGTGGTGAGATGCCCTCTAAGTCCTAAAGAACTAGTGACGGAAGGGTTGAAGGGTGGTGCTTCTGGTGAGAGCAGTGGGGTGTGGATGCTCTGAGCCAGGGCGGTTTGGGGCTTTGGGAAACTGCAGTTCCTTCTGTGGGAGTTGGTTTTAATGAAGCTGGGTGGTGGCAGGGCTGGGCTCTCAGACCATGTGACTCCTGACTTAGGGGCTGAGAACAAAGCCTGGAAGGGAGAACTGCCCTGAGCAGTTCCTTCTGCATGGTGAGTGAAGCAGAGAGGAATCTCCCCCTGGGGCAGGTGTGGAAGGTGTCCCGTGCTCTTGTCCCACTGTGGCTGAGCACAGTGCAAGAACCAGGTGCTAGATAATCATCCTCTGCAGGGATTTCCTGAGAGATAAGGGTGAATCTCCCATGAAGTGAGGCCAGGAAGGGTACTGGCAAGGTATTCATCTGCCTGGCTGGGAGAACCAGAGACGACTCTATTAAAATGACATTTTAATTAAGTTATCTCAAGTGTAATTTGGCCAATTGTAAGCAAATATCAGGGGTTTGCGACGCCTCTGATATAACCGGGTCTCCGGGCAGTATGGGCTGCAAGAGATGGGAGAGACAAAGTCATGGGCACAAAAAGTCAGGTGAAAGGGTGCGGGGAAGATCAGGGGATCACCAGCATTCCCGTGAGCCCTGTGGCACTGACTGAAATCTAGCACACGTTTTTATTCTCTTTTTCATGCTATAGATTACAATGATTTCACATGAAAAGCTCGTGGGTTACAGTGTGTAGAAGTTTCAAGTCTTCCCTAAGAGGCTCAAGATGTCTTAGCTAATTACTCTTTTATCTATAGAATTAGGAACACATACCTCCTTACTAGGCACAACTACGCCTTAAGGCAGGCGTCCTCAAATTACGGCCCGAGGGCCACATGCAGGTGTTTTTGCCTGTTTGTTTTTTACTTCAAAATAAGATATGTGCAGCGTGCATAGGAATTTGTTCATAGTTTTTTTTTTAAACTATAGTCCGGCCCTCCAACGGTCTGAGGGACAGTGAACTGGCCCCCTGTTTAAAAAGTTTGAGGATCCCTGCCTTAAGGTATGTACAGGTGGTGTCTCTAAACTCAGCAGCTCTAGCCCATTCGATTGAGGAACAGAGAGATTAGTACTTCTTATTGGGAGGTTAGCTCCCCATTAACTGAGGTGTTCTACTGAAAAAGGGGAGGGAAGGAGCTCAACCTGGGGTTTTAAGAATTGGAGCCTGGGTCCCTTCTCCCAGGCTGACATTTAGCAATCTTCCTTTACAGCCATGGATGGCTTTCATATCAAGCTGCTCCGTGGCTTTTTAGGCATGACGCCCCTCAGGCTTTAAGGAGCGAGTCTGCTTTGCTGTACTCCCAGATCACTGGAATGTCCCCCAACTAGACAGTTAATTTCTGCTCTTATCTCCGGCTCCTGCTCAGGCAGCATTGCTTCACCTATTCCCCTCCCATGACCTCAGAAATAGGGTCCCTAAGCCCCATCAAGCAAAGGCCTAGATTTTTGGTGGTGATAAAATGAATTAAAATAGCAGTTGGGCTGGAAAAGCAGCTGGGAGGGAGGGAAGGAGTTGTTCCTTGACTCAAATTCCAGGACCTTTGAGCTGTATCCAGTTGTGGAGGACTTCGGGCACCCCCAAATTTTGATGTATATCCTCCAGGAGGGAATACTCACTGAGTATTATTTATGAAACTTCCTTTGGGGCTAATTAACAATTCCCTGTCCTGTGGAGCTGCATATTCTGTGACATATCTTGGAGAACAACAGCAACAACAACATCCCGGCGTGGTAGGGTCCGGGATCAAAGAATACCAGAAGTAACAGGGATCTGCCAATCATTACAGATCCAGCACACGCCAGGCGCTGTGCCAGGCGCTTTACATACACTGCGCACGTTGCAACAGTCCCACTGGATGGGGCTTATGAAACCGTGTCACAGGTGAAGAACCCCATGTTCACAGGGCTTGGTCATGTTCCAGGATCACAGCGCTAGTAAGTGACAGGGCTGGGACTAGATGCCTGGCCTGAATCCTCCCCACCCCCACACTGTTCCCACTCCTCCCAGCCAGAGGCAGACCTCCTGGCTCCACTCCATTTCTCCTCACAGCACTGCATCACAGCTCTCAGGAGGGGCTCGGGAAGAAGGCCCCTGAGGCCAAGGTGCCAAGGCAGGCCTACAGAAGGTGGCAATGAGGACCACACACCCTCGGGGGTTTCCTGTGGTTGCCTCCTGGAGAGGGACTCTGCAAGGTGCATTGTGTCAAGCTCCTGCTCTGTCACAGTTGATGCTCCTGCATTCCTAGCCCTCCTCTCCTTCCTGGGCACGTGGGCCCAGTACAGTCCCAGCATTGCTGTCCCACCCCACCCCAGCACTTTCCCACATCACAGAGCCCCTCCCCTGGTGGCTCCCATGTGGCCTCCCTCCTGACCCTGGAACCTCCCTGCTGCCTCCTCTGGAGGCTGCACAGAATCACTGTCCTCCCTGTGACACAGAGCATCCCTAGC
Source organism: Microcebus murinus (assembly GCF_040939455.1). NCBI lineage: Eukaryota > Metazoa > Chordata > Mammalia > Primates > Cheirogaleidae > Microcebus > Microcebus murinus. Next base: position 108,098 of record NW_027438973.1, on the reverse strand, counting down.
CCCTGCAGAAGCCCCCTGGCTCTCCCACAGCGCCCCCTCCTTCCTGTCCCCTCTGATAGCCACAACCCCTTTGACAGAGGAGTTCCCTCAGGACAGTGATTTTTAGACACCTGCTCATCCCTCCCTGGGAGTCCTCAGCACACCCTCTGTTTTCCCACTGGGCTGGCAGGACAGACTGGCACACAATCTACTGGTCCTGGGGCTGTAACCTGAGGGTAGACAGAGGGCTGCTGAAGCCACTGGGATAATTGCAGTGGCATCTTAACAAGTTTTTCATTTGAAGCCGGGAACGGAACACAGGAACAGATGAATGAGCGGCTGCTTTAGGTGGTCAGCACTCAAACCCCCTCATAAGTGGTAGGTGGGCAGCGGCCATCTACTGAAGCTGAATTCTCAAAAGCCCTGGAATCCTCCCAGGAGGTGAAAAATGGTTCCTTGGTGGACACGCTGGCTCGAATTTGGGAAGCGAAAATAATTAGCCAGCTCTCCACTGCCTCCTGTCTGGCACCTGCCCCACTGGAAAAGACTGGTTTTCAGGGCTCCTGATGGCACCTGTACAGGCGTTCAGGCATGCTCGGAGACTCACAGCTTAGGATCTTGCCCCTGCATCCAATGGAAGGAGAAAATCCTCAGCCTCCTGAGATTATCGATGGTCTTGCAAAGGGAAGTGCAGAACAATGCCAGTGAGCGAGGAAGGTGAACCCTCCCTGCTGACGTTTGCATGATCGCCTTCACATCAGATGGGTTAAAGGATTTGCCAGCATCTGCCACATAGTAGGCACTTAAAACTTCAGAGTATTTCAAGGCAAGTCTGATCTTGTCAGAAACTGCTCCAAGAAATGAAGAGTGTGGCTGCCATCCCAAATTACAGCTTGCACATAGTGGCCTCTTCTTCTAGCTGGGTTCAACGCCATTGCTACTGAAGAACACTTTTTTTCTCTAGTGTCTCAGATTGCCATCCGACCAGCAGAACTAGCTTTTGTTTCCATCAATATCATTTTTTGTGTGTGAAATTTCAATATCATTGCTTGCCTTAGGTTTAATTAATTTTTTTATTATCTAGGATCAAAGTTTAGATTTTTGATTTGAGTCCTTTTTAAATTTCTAATATAAGCATTTAATGATGTAAAATTTGCTCTAAGTAGTACTTAACTGAATCCTATGAATTTTAATACACCATATTTCTATTTTTATTCATTTGAAAGTTTTTCTAATTTTCCTCAAAACTTTTTAAAAGATAGATTACTTAAAGCTGTGTTGTTTGTTTTAAAAATATTTGGGTACTTTACAGACATCTCCTTTGTTATATATTAGTTTTATCCCATTATAGATCTAAGAAGATACTTTGTATAATTTTCATTATTTTAAATTTGTTGTGGGTCACTTTATAGTCTATTTTGGTAACTCTTCCACATACCCTTGAACATCTTGTATATTCTGCTGCTGTTTTGTGGAGTGTTTAGTAAAAGCCAATCACCTCACGTTGGATCATTGTGCTCTTCCTGGCCTTCTATAGCCATGCAGAATTCCTGTCTAAATCTTCTATCATTTATTCAGAGAGAAGTGTTGCCATCTCCAAATATGAGATTCAACTATTTTTCTTTTCAGTTCTAATTAGATATGATTTCATGCATTCCGAAGGTCTGCTTTCAGGTGAATAAACAGGTAGGGTGGTTATGCCATCTTGGCTAATCGACTCTTTTATTATTGCATAATGTCTCTATTTATACATGGTAATTTTTCTTCTTACAAAGTCAAAAAAAAAAAGTTTACAAACTATAGTCACTCCAGCTTTATTTTTTTTTAAATTATCAAACAGCAAAATTCTTTTTCTTTCTTTGGTGTTATATAAAGAAAATCAAAATATCAGGTCCACCCCCTTCCAACTCCTATGAAAAGGAAAGGTAATAAATTCATCACTTTATCCTTTTTGATGCTACTATTATATAAACACAATTTTCCTAATTTCACTTCTGAGTGTTCGTTGCTGATGCATAGAAATTAAAATGATTTTTATATATTGATCCTGTACATTGCAGCACTGCTGAACTAGTTTGTTAGTTCTAATTGTTTGTTTTTAGTAAATTTCTTGGAATTTTCTATGTATACAATAATGACATTTGCAAATGAAGATGGTTTTATTTCTTCAAAAAAAAGGGGGCGGGGAAAGGTAAAGGCTACACATCCAATCAAGCACTAATAACCAGAATTTACAGAGAACTAAAGTAAATCAGCAAGAATAAAACAAACAACCCTATTAAAAAGTGGGCAAAAGACATGAACAGAAGCTTCTCAAGAGAAGAAGAACAAATGGCCGATAAACATATGAAAAAAACGCTCAATGTGACTAATCATCAGGGAAATGCAAATTAAGACCACAAGGAGGTATTGGCTTACCCTAGTCAGAATGGCTTTTATTAAAAAGTCCAAGAGCCACAGATGCTGGCATGGCTGCAGAGAGAAATGAATGTTTATACCTTGCTGGCAGGACTGCAAATTAGTAAAACCTCTGTGGAATCCAACACACCCTGTATGATGAGTCAGTAAATGCAGTAGAAAGGCATGCAAATTGACCTCCCTGTGAGTAGGTGGTGCTTGCCAGGAGAAACAAGCTGCAATGTTGTTTTTGGGTCTGCAACCAGCTCTAGTTCCTCAGGAGAAGCACTCTAATGCTCCAGGGGTGGGTGGGGCCCTTGAACTGCCAGGTGTATCCTTCTGCTTCACCTCAGCAGGGGCAGGTAGGGGAGTGAGGATGGATGGGGCTGGGTTGGGTGAGCCTGCCCTCATGCCCCACAGATGCTTTTAGCAGGGATCAAAAGCAGGCATCAAAGGTCTGTTCCCCACCTCTGGGCAAACTGCCAGGGAAGGGCTGAAGTGGCCCCCCACTCAACCAGAAAGTCTGGGTGTGGAGGCGGCTTATCTGAGACCCACAATGTGGCAGTCTGGAACAGGCCTTGCTCCTTTCCACCCTCCCCTATTCTGCATTTTCTCCCGGGGCCTCTGCCAGCAGGCAGGACCTCAAGCCAGACAAGCTTCCCCCAGCAATGTGATGCGGTCTGGGAGGCTCCCTGCCCAGGATCCCAGCCTGAGCTGGGAGCATGGCCCTCTCATGGGCAGGGTGGTGGATGGGAGGGGGGGCCTGCATGTGCAACACGGCTCGGACCCACTCTGCACTCTCATCCCTGATCTTCCACTGTAGGCACCCACACCTCCCCACAAGAGGAGACTAATTCACACATGTCCCTTCTGTGCCCCCAGGCAGTGTGATGGAGACCTGGTGTGAGGGGTCGAGACATTGCATACCTGCAAGGCCCACACCCCAGTGAAGCCGGAACTAACATCCGGCTGCTGGAAACTGTTGCTTGCTTGCCATGGAAACCGTTGCTTGCTTGCTTGTTTGCGCCAACTTTGCATTGTTTGAACCCCTGTATAGTGGGGCTACCAGCCAACCAATCATGTTAAAGGTCAATGCATGATCCACACGTGATCAGCCACTGCATAGCGTATGCACCATAGGGATAAAAGGCACGCTGCAACCCCAATCGGGGTCCTTGCCTGCAAGAGTGGCCACTGCGTTGGTGCTCTAGGGCTTGGACCCTGGCTAGCCAGAAAATAAACCTCCTCTTGTGTAATTACATCCTCGATGTCTCTGCTTTTCTGTCCGGTGGGGCTGTGGAAGGTCGGTCCCTAACATTTGGGGGCTCGTCCGGGATTTGCCTTCCCCACAGACTACCGGATAGAATTCAGGGCTGAGGGAGGAGTGTGAAAATCCACCCCGGACTAGCCGGGTGTGGTGTTGGGCAAGGGACGCGGAATCCCCTTGCAGGACCCCGGATCAGGACACCGGCACAGGACCTAGGCGGACGTGCTGGTGAGTCGCCGGTCGGAGCCAGGCGGAGACGTCCTCTGGCCCCGTTGGGACTCCGGAGCTGACCTTGTAGCCTAGGGCTCGGTCAGGAGGAGCTGGAGCTGACCTTGTAGCCAAGGGCTCGGTCAGGAGGAGACCGGGGAGTAGGTCCGGACCAGGTTAGGTTGTCTGTTTACCTCACTGTCCACTTGTCTGTTGTCTGCTTTGTTTGTCGCCGGCTTTCTGTGTGTGTGTGAGTGAGTGTGACATCTCTCGTTGGCTTGTTGGAGTCTCTGGGTTCTGTGGTTTCGGCCCGAGAACCCATCAGGGTTGCATGGGTTTTCGGGCTGGGGCCATGGAATCAGGGGACCCACGAAAAGATCCGCAGAGGTGACTAGAACCTCCAGGTGAGTATTCCCCTGCATGGGCTGGCAGCACACAGTGTATCTCCTGCCGCCCATGCCAGGAGTGGCTAGTGCGGGAGGGGCATGGCCGTTACCTCCGTAGGGAGTGTGAAAGGCTAGGGATTCAGATCCTTGTCCCCAGTGCCCCAACTGCGGAATATTGGTTTGCACATCTGCCTATTATTGACCAGCCATGGGACAGGCTCTAACAACGCCGTTGTCCGTCCTGGTGAGCCATTTTAAGGATGTCAGGACAAGGGCACACAACCTGTCCCTAGAGGTCAAGAAGGGAAAGTTTGTTACCCTTTGTGAGGCCGAGTGGCCCACGTTTGGAGTGGGGTGGCCCAGGGAGGGCTCATTTGATGCCTCCTTGATCAAAAAGGTAAAAGGGGTGGTATTTGGCCACCACGGACACCCTGATCAGATCCCCTATATTGTGGTCTGGCAAGACTGGGTTCAAGACCCGCCATCCTGGCTAAAGGCCCCCCTACCTGCCCCGAGGGAAAAGGCGGAAGTTCTGGCAGTTAAAGAAGTCAGAAAGGGGGGGGGGCACGGAGTCCGAGGTCCATTGGGACACCAGTGTTGCCGGGCTCCAATCTCTACCCAGACCTGACAGGTCTCGAATGAAACACGCCTCCACCCTATAACCCCGGGGCAGCCTCTGCAGCTCCCCCGGCCCAGGAGGACGCGGGACCACCGGCAGCAGGGCCGGCCTATGAGACCAGACAGCGGACTGGCCGGGCCCCAGACCCAGAGCCCTTAAAGGCGCTCCCTCTGAGAGCAGTGGGACCCCTGGGGAAGGACAGAGCACAGACATTCCAATATTGGCCCTCCTCTACCAGTGATCTTTATAATTGGAAATCTCAAAACTCGAACTTCTCCAAGAATCCGAGAGACCTAATTAATATTTTAGACTCTGTTCTTTTTACTCACCAGCCCAACTGAGATGATTGCCAGCAGTTACTTAAGGTGCTTTTCACAACGGAGGAAAGAGAAAGAATTCAGGGGGAGACACGGAAGCTGGCCCCGGGTGAAGATGGCAGACCTGCCACGAATCCGCAGACCATTGATCAGACCTTCCCCCTTGAATGGCCACCCTGGGACTACAATGAGGCTAAAGGTAGGGAGCGTCTCTGGGTCTACCGCCAGACTCTGATGGCCGGTCTCCGTATGGCGGCGCAAAAGCCGACCAATTTGGCCAAGGTAGAAAATGTTCATCAGGGGCCGGAGGAGAGCCCGGCAGCATACTTAGAGAGGATCATAGAGGCCTTCCGGCAGTACACCCCATAGATCCCACTATAAAAGACAGCAAGCCGCTGTTATGATGGCGTTTGTTAATCAGGCAGCCCCAGACATCAGGCGCAAGGTGCAGAAAATAGATAGATTAGGCGAGAAGACTCTGCAGGACCTGTTAAAAGTGGCAGAAAAGGTCTATAACAATAGAGAAACGCCAAAAGAGAGGTTAGAGAGGATCGGGATAGAAGATAGGAAATTCCAAGCTAGAGAGGCACGTAAAGCAAACAGAGAAATGGCTAAAATCCTGCTAGCCACCACAAGAGGGGGGCAGATAAAGTCAGAAAAAAAAAAAAGAGAGAAGGCCCCGGTGGAAGAGGGTAGGCAAGGATCAATGTGCCAATTGCAAAGAGCATGGGCATTGGGCCCGAGAGTGCCCCCAAAAGAAAGGGGGGCGAAGACTTAGAGGTCCTGAAAAAGTCATGATTGCAGGACAGGTGACAGATGAATAGGGAAGACGGGGTTCAGTCCCCCTCCCTGAACCTAGGGTAACTTTGCAAGTAGAGGGGAACCCAGTCAGCTTCCTCATAAATACAGGAGCTAAACTATATCGGTGGACCACACGGTGGAGATTAAATTTGGGTTCAGGACAAGTGAGTCACGCCTTTATGGTCATCCCTGAGTGCCCCACACCGCTACTGGGAAGAGACATCCTTACCAAGCTTAAGGCTATCAACAGCCCCGGGTCACTCAGATCCTGACCCTGACACAGGCAAATGAATATAGACTGTACCAGCCCATAAAAAGCAGAAAAAAAGGCATGGAACAATGGCTCTATAAATTTCCCATGGCGTGGGCCAAGACAGGGGGCACAGGATGGGCAAAACACCGGCCGCCTCTTTACGTTGAGTTAAAACCCAGAGCCGAGCCAGCCCGAGTCAAACAGTACCCCATGTCCCAGGAAGCCAGAGTGGAAATTACGCCCCACATTCAGAGACTCCTGAACAGTGGGATTCTCCGGAAATGCCAGTCGGCCTGGAACACCCCCCTGTTGCCGGTGAAAAAACCGGGGTGTAAGGACTAAAAGGCTCGACCTCTGTATGAAGGGTGTAAGGTGGGGCGAGCATGAGAGTGGACTGTGCAAATGGAAGACGCTTTTCAGGCCCTGAGGGCAGCCATGCTGGAAGCCCCGGCCCTAGCACTCCCTGACAAAAGAGTTTCACCTGTTCATAGACGAGAAGAGGGGAATAGCTAAGGGCGTACTCACACAGGCCCTAGGGCCCTGAAAAAGGCCAGTGGCATACTTGTCAAAAAAATTAGATCCAGTGGCGGCGTGGTGGCCTGCGTGCCTGCGAATAATCGCAGCCACAGCCCTGTTGGTCAAGGACGCTGACAAGCTTACTTTGGGGCAGAGACTGTTAATCACCATGCCACACGCTATAAAAGGAGTTCTAAAGCAGCCGCCGGGGCGATAGATCACAAATGCAAGGCTGACCCATTACCAAGGGCTCCTGCTGGACGCACCCCGAGTTGAGTTCCGAACCCCCACTGTCCTAAACCCCGATTCTGCCACGCCTAAACACGACTGCCTCGAGATCTTGGCTGAGACCCAGATGGCTCGGCAGGACCTGCAGGACCGCCCCCTTCCGAGCAGCGACCTAACTTGGTTCACGGACGGGAGCAGTTTCGTCCGCAATGGACACAGGTATGCGGGGGCGGCCATAGTTGATGATCAAGGCAAACTTGTCTGGGCGGCATGCCTTCCACAGGGGACATCTGCCCAAAAGGCAGAATTGATCGCACTGACAGAAGCTCTTAGTCGGGCCCGAGGGAAGAGGCTGACAGTATATACTGACAGCCGCTATGCTTTTGGTACTGTGCACATACATGGAGCCCTCTACAGAGAAAGGGGGTTCATCACAGCAGAAGGGAAGGAGACTAAGCACAAGCCCGAAATACTCCACTTGCTAAAAGCTGTCTTGCTGCCAAAGGCAGTGGCGGTAGTCCACACCCCTAGACATCAGGGTGGAGACTCACTGGGGGCACGGGGCAATCGAAGGGCAGATGCCAAGGCTAAAAGAGCAGCAGAAGGCGCTGCGCCACCCCACATTCTGCATATAAGCCTACCACCCCCGGGCATGGGACAGATACCTCCTCTGCCAGACTACTCCAGCGCAGATGAAGCCTGGGCTACAAAACAGCTAAATGTGCAAAAAGATGAAGAACGCCGTCTGATAGTGCCAGAGACTTTGGGACGTCACCTGTTAACGCACCTATACCAGACCACACATTTAGGAAAGAAAAAAATGCTACAACTATTAAACACCGCCCAGCTTAGGTTCATGTCGCAGGGACGAGTGGCGAGCGACATCGTCCGGGACTGCCAAGCCTGTCAAGTCATGCAGCCGGGGAGGGTCAAAGGGACCCACGCAGGTACGAGGGAAAGGGGGAGGCAGCCAGGGCTGTTCTTGGAAGTAGATTTTACAGAAGTAAAGCCTGGGAAATATGGGTACCGGTATCTGCTAGTTATGGTGGATACGTTCTCCGGGTGAGTAGAGGCTTTCCCCACTAAGAGACTGCTCTAACGGTAGCCAAAAAAATATTTTAAAAAAATAGTTCCTAGGTATGGACTGCCAGAAGAAATAAAATCAGATAATGGACCTGCTTTTGTCAGCCAAGTCAGTCAGGAACTGGCCCAGGCTCTGGGGACCAATGGAAAACTGCATTGTGCCTATAACCCCCAGAGCTCAGGGCAGGTAGAGAAAATGAACAGAACAATAAAGGAGACCCTGACTAAATTGGCCCTAGAGACTGGCGGGGACTGGGTGACCCTCCTTCCCTTCGCCCTGTTCCGAGCCCGGAACACCCCCTATCATTTAAGTTTAACCCCCTTTGAAATCATGTATGGCACTCCTCCGCCCGTGGTCCCCAGGGTGAGCCCCGAGGCTCTCCCAAAACACCCCAAACACGTGTTGCAAGCTGTACAAGCTCTGCAGCGTGTTCACAGCCGAGTGTGGCCGGCCCTCCGCACCATATACCAGGCCACAGAGCTGGGGGTGGGTAGTGCTGAACATTCTTATCACCCACACCAGTCGGGAGACTGGGTATGGGTAAAAAGACATAACAGCAAAACCCTCAAGCCTAAATGGAAGGGCCCCTTTCAAGTTATCCTTGTTACTCCCACTGCCCTCAAGGTGGATGGAATATCAACCTGGATACACCACTCCCACGTGAAGTCGGCTAGCAAGAGCGACCAAGAACAGTGCCAGAGCCAGTGAAAGGCAACGGTGGATCCAGAGAACCCCCTAAAGACCAGGCTGACCCGAGTGACACCAGCATAGATGAATTTAGTGACTCCAGTCCTCTTTGGAGTACTGGTCATACTAGTTGGAGTCGGACTTGGGACTGTAGCACCTAGAGGTTGGACTCCATCGCAGAGATGCATGCTAGGCTTGTTTTATATCTTTTATGTGGGTGCTTTGGGGTTACTTTGCTTGTGGGCAGGAGTGTGGCAGCCGTGATAAATAGCAATCCCCATCAACCTCATAATCTCACATGAGAGATTGCCAATCAAGAGACTCATAAAGTCTAGAATGTGACTTCGGGGGTAGGCCCCGTAAACGGATGGTGGCCAGACCTTATGTTTAACCTAGAAAAAATAAGCCCCATCAGCGTGAGTGTGCCCCCAGGGGCGCCCGGCCCTCGGAGGCCCCCATTTGTGGTCGGTCTCCCGGCCGGTAGATCGGTGGTGCCCTATAACTATCAGCAAAGGATAGGCATGAGTAGAGCAGGTTTCTTCGCATGCCCAGGATTCTGGCCTGCGAAAGAAAACCACCGCTGTGGGGGAATTGTTAACCATTATTGTGCCAAGTGGGATTGTGTCACCACAAATGACGGGAAATAAAAATGGCAGGTCCAACCTTTCCTCATTAAAATGTCCTACATCCAACCCTGCACAAAAGAGAAATACGTAGCAAACTGCAACCTAGTGAAAATAAAATTCACAAAAGAAGGGAAGAAAGACAAGCGATGGGTAACAGGACTCTCATGGAGAGTATGCCTCTATCAAAAGCCGTACCTCTGCTCTTTAATAGCTATCAAACTTAAAGTTTCCCCGCTCCCGGTGGCAGTAGGGCCCAACCCGGTGCTGCACCCACGGCCGGCCACGGCGCACCCCAAACCAGTGATAAAGTTAGGGACAAACTCACTCACTCTAGGGAGCCCCGTAAGCACGGTGCCTGAAGTAGAACTTAGAGATCCTCTGTGGAAGATGTTGACAGCTGCATACGAGGCCCTAAATCGGTCCAATCCCAACGCTACCGAGGCCTGTTGGCTGTGTTATGACATACGGCCTCCCTTCTACGAAGCAGTGGGAATGGCCGTCAATTTCAACCTCTCCACAGAAGCCTCCCCTAGGTCATGTCAATGGGACCGTAAAGGCCCTGGTCTCACTTTTCAGTCAGTTCTTGGCAAGGGGACCTGCCTGGGAACAGTGCCACCCAGCCATGCACAGCTCTGTGCCGGGGATAACAGAGTAATAAATCAATCAAAAAAAAAAAAAAATGGGTCATTCCCGGGCCAAGTAAATGGTGGATTTGCTCCAAAACCGGTTTAACCCCTTGCCTTAGCCTATCAGTTTTTAATAAATCTAAAAAAATACTGTGTTATGGTGTTAGTGTTCCCTAAAATAATATACCATACAGTAGAGACCATATACACCAGCAGGGCAGGCCAAGGGGTCACTAACCTAATTTTCCAGAGAAAAAGAGAACCCCTTGCAGCCATTACCCTGGCCACACTTTTTGGCTTGGGGGCAATAAGAGCAGGGACTGGTATCTCCTTCCTAGCGATGCAACAGAGAGGGTTCAGCACCTTGAGAGCAGCCATTGATGAAGACATTGCAAGAATAGAAGAGTCTATCTCCCATCTGGAAAAGTCTCTGACCTCCCTGTCCAAAGTAGTACTACAAAATCGGAGGGGGCTAGATCTAGTGTTCCTTCAACAGGGGGGACTATGTGCTGCCCTCCGAGAAGAGTGCTGTTTCCATGCAGACCACACAGGAGTTGTCAGGAAATCTATGGCTAAAGTTAGAAAAGGGCTTGCCCGCCACAAGCGGGAAAACGAGCTGCAGGCAGGTTGGTTTAAATCTTGGTTTAACAGCTCCCCTTAGCTAACTACCCTTATCTCAACGCTATTAGGACCACTAGTAATTCTGCTCTTAGTCTTTACATTCGGACGCTGCATATTAAACAAGATAATAACCTTTATTAAAAAAAAAGGGTTAATACAGTACAGCTTTTAGTGTTGCAGCAGTAGTATCAGAGGCTTTGGTCAGGTAGCACAGACTTAAAACCTTTAAAAGACCCAAGAGACGAGCAAGAGTGCTCGACCAGCTTCTAAAGAAAGGGGGGAATGTGAGGGGTCGAGACATTGCATACCTGCAAGGCCCACACCCCAGTGAAGCCGGAACTAACATCCGGCTGCTGGAAACTGTTGCTTGCTTGCCATGGAAACCATTGCTTGCTTGCTTGTTTGCGCCAACTTTGCATTGTTTGAACCCCTGTATAGTGGGGCTACCAGCCAACCAATCATGTTAAAGGTCAATGCATGATCCACGCGTGATCAGCCACTGCATAGCGTATGCACCATAGGGATAAAAGGCACGCTGCAACCCCAATCGGGGTCCTTGCCTGCAAGAGTGGCCACTGCGTTGGTGCTCTAGGGCTTGGACCCTGGCTAGCCAGAAAATAAACCTCCTCTTGTGTAATTACATCCTCGATGTCTCTGCTTTTCTGTCCGGTGGGGCTGTGGAAGGTCGGTCCCTAACACTGGGTGTAGGAGATCTGTCCTGTAGGCCTGTCCCCTGGCCCCAGAGAGCAATCCCTATCCATGCCAGGGAGAAGAATGCTGGTCCCAAGTCACCCACGGGGTGCCCAAGCTGGCTCAATGTCCCTCCACCTTGGAGTTTGCCCTGCTCTGCTAGAGTCACTGGGTAGGCAGCACCAGGAAGGGCCAGCATGTAGGGAGCTCATAGTCTGAGCACTCTTCAGTCCACTGCAGGACCCCAAAAGGAGAGGTCTGAGCCCCATTCCCTGTGGATGCCTCTGTGTGGTGGCTACGTTGTCTCTCTCGGCAGCTGCAGGTAGGGGAAAGGAAGGGGAAAATAAAGGTCTAGGTGGAGGAAGGTCTGCACACGGGTCGTCTCCAACCCTTTCTCCGGGAGTCAGTCTGCCCAGAAGGACCAGGCTCTGGAGTCACGCAGAGCACCTGGGACCCACCGGACCCCTGTGGCTCCTGCAGTCTGGGCCAGAATTGGGGCTCCTGCAGTCTGGGCCAATGTCTGTGTGGGGACAAGCAAGACGGAACTTGAGGGGTTGAGCCCCCCCCCCAGGGAGGACAAGGGTGCCCTGTGTGTAGAGAAGCCATATGGCGCCTGCCTACTGGCTCAGGTCTGTGGGGTGAGAGGCGCGCCTGGGGAGCTGAGAGCCTGTTGCCGCAAGAAGCTCCCTGCTCGGTGGCGGCAGCAGTCTCTGGGCTACTGTCTCAGCTGGTCTCTCCAGTAGCTTGGGAGCCCACCAACAGTCCGGGATGCAAGTGAGGGGAATTTTAACTGCTCCATCTACCGTTCTCACTGGTCTACAACCCTCTCGGGGCTTAATCCCCACCAATGCCTTTTCCTTGCAGTTTTGCCCCGCAACCTCTTCCCATGGAGTCTCCTGTAGGTTCAGGCACCCTTCCTTCTGTCCCTCATTCGATCTATGTTTGTCTGTCTGTTTGTTTTTATCTCTTTCATCTAAAATTTCTCCTTCTTTTTGGGAAGTGCTGTTTCTGAAAAAAAAAAAAAAGAAAAAAAAAAGAAAAGAAAATTTCTCCTTCTTGCAGAGATGCTCTGGCTGGTGGTGTCTCTCAATCGCCATCTTGCCTCCAGATCTGACAGCAATGTTAGAAGCCACGCAAGGGAGGAGTGGAGTATAATCTTTTATGAAGCATGTATACTACATGTGCAGCAGTATAGTGTTATTTTAAGGTAGAATTATTAATATTAAATATATATTGTAAACTCTAGGACAAGCAATATTTTTAAAAAAGAGGTCTATTTTGTATGGTGAGAGGATATAGAATCGAATTGTACTAAATGCTCTATAAAATGAGAGGAAGAAGAAAAGGAAGAGGAGAAAAGAACCCATGAAATGTATAGAAACATTCACACCTGGTAGATATTAATGCAATTGTATTACTGATCACTTTTTGTGTAAGTAGTCTAAATACACCAATTAAAAGACAGAGATTGTCAGAATGAATAAAAAAGAACAATATTCAAGCACATGATGTCTGTAAGAAATTCATTGTAAATTATAAAGACTCAGGTTAAATGCAAACAGGTTGGAAAAGATATAACATGCTAACACTAATAAGAGAAAGTTGGAGTGGCTATAATAATTTCATATTTAGAGTATCTGAAATAAAAGAAATACAATACCAATTTCTGGCAAGGATACTGAGCAACAGGAACTCTCATTAATTGCTGGTGGGAATACAAATAGTATAGTCACATTGGAAGACAATTTGTAAGTTTCTTACAACACTAAACACAGTCTTACCACATGATCCAGCAAACACACTCGTAGGATTTTACCCAACTAATTTTAAATTCTATGTCAACACAAAAATCTTGCATATGCTTTGGCAGCTTATTTAATAGTTACCAGAAAACGGTAAGCAAGTAAGTTGTTCTTCAATAGGTGGATGGATAAACAAACTATGGTACAACTGCATAATGGAACGTTATTCATCAATAAAAAGAAATGGGCTATAAAGCCACACAAGACATGGATGAATCTTCAATGCCTATTGTTAAGTGAAAGAAGCCAATCTGAAAAGCCTATATAGTATATGCTCCCAGGTATTGGATATTCTGGAAAAGACAAAAGTATCGAGGCAGTAGGCCAGCCGTGGTGGCTCAGGCCTATAAACCCAGCACTTTGAGAGGCCAAGGCAGGAGGATTGCTTGAGGCCAGGAGTTTGAGACCAGCTTGGGAAACATAGCAAGCCCTCGTTTCTACAAAAAGTAAGACAAAAATGAGCCAGGCATGGTGGTGCATGCCTGTAGGGAGGCTGAGGCAGGAGGATCATTTGAGCCCACGAGTTGGAGGCTGCAGTGAGCTATAATGACACCACTGCACTCCACTCCATCCTCCAGCCTGGGCAACAGAGTGAGACCCTGTCTCTAAAAACAAACCAAAACAAAACACAAAACCAAAAACCCCACTATAGAGACAGTAAAATAAAAAAATCAGTTGCTGGCAGGGGCTGGGTAGGTGACAGGGGAAAGGTTGAATAGGGTAAGCACAGGGGGTTAATGAGGGTGGTGAAACTAATCTATCTGTACAATACTGTAATGGTGGACATGACAGTATGCATTCGTCAAAATGCACAGCACTTTACAGCACAACGAGTGACGCCTAAATTAGGAGGTCTGAAAACCCGAGGGAAGAATGGGCAACATGACGAAACAATCTGACTATATTACAAATATGTGAAACAATCTCTCTAATGAACATTGAGAGAAAAAGTCCTGGCCTAAGTAACTTTGGAAGTGAGTGGACCCTATAAGAGTAAAGTTAAAAGGAACTCAACACTCCAGATAGAAAGGGGCCTTCCAGAGAGAGAATGCTAACACAAGGTTCAATGCATGGAGTTCTTGATGGTTCTGTTCTATATGCCCCATGCCTATAAGGCTTCTTTTGGGAGTGATGAAAATACTCTAAAATTGACTGTGGTGATGGTTGTGCAACTCTATGAACATACTAAAAAGCAGTGAATTGTACATTTTAAATGAGTGAACTGTATGGCATGTGAATTATATCTCAATAAAGCTTTTATTAATATTAAAAAAGGGGGGACCTTCCAGATTCTGGCCGTTGCCTATTGTCAGCCCTAGGAGAACTCTGGGGCAAGAGTTGTGGCACACTATCCTTTCTGCAGTGGGGTAGGAGTGGGGTCTTGGGGAGATGAGGCTTTGTCTGAGGTGGAGACCACAGGTCATCAAAGGCTAGATTTTGGGTGGGGGTAAAATGAATGAAAACAGTGATTTCGTTGGAAAAGCAGGTGGGAGGAAGGGAATGAATTGGTCCTTAACTCCAATTCCAGGAACTTTGAGCTGCATCCAGCTGTAGAAGGCTCCCAAACATGCAAATTCAATAATAGGTGATCTAGGTGGGAAATTTTATTGAACTTTATTTCTGAAGCTACAATATTTGGTATTATATGTCCTATTGAGCTCCATATGCTCTTAGATACTTTCGATAACACAAGTAATTCCCAAAGGAGACTGTGGTAGCATATGGTGTAAAAATAATATATTAATAGAAAACCCCTGCCATTTATTAAAGATCCCATGTATGCCAGGCAGTTTTTACTTATTGAGATATAATTTGCGTGCTATAAATTCACTCTATTACAATGTAGGACTTCAAGTGTTTTTCAGTATATGCACAAGGTTTTATAACTATCATCACTAATTCTAGAACATTTTAATCATCCCACATTCACTTTATAAAGTTCACAGAAATCTCTGCATAACCCAAGATCTCAAAGATTTTCTCCTGTCTTTTCTTCTACAAATAGTATAGTTTGGGGTTTTACAATTAAGTCTATCTTCTGTTTTGAGGTATGGTTTGAGGTTCCTTTTAATTTGTTTTTTTTGCATATAGGTGTCCAATTGTTCTAGAACCATTTGGATTGCATTTGCAACTCTTGGGGAGTATATTCTAGACTTTCTTTTTCTTTCTTTCTTTTTTTTGTTTTTTGGATAGCTAAGACAGCAAACTTTTATTGCACACTGACTATATACTTGGTGCTATGATAACCACTACATTAGCATTGCTTTACTTAATCTTCATAAAAACCTCATTAGAAATGTGCTATTAGAATACCCATTTTTTTATTTTAGCATATTATGGGGGTACAAGTGTTATGGTTACTTATATTGCCCATGTCCCCCTCCCCCCTCAAGTCAGAGCCTCAAGCGTGACCATCCCCCAAACGTTGCACATCTCACTCATTGTGTTTGTGTATACCCATCCCCTCCTCCCCCCTCCCACCTGCCCAACACCCGATAAATGTTATTCCTATATGTCCACTTAGGTGTTGATCCGTTAATACCAATTTGCTGGTGAGTACATGTGGTGCTTGTTTTTCCATTCTTGAGATACTTCACTTAGTAGAATGGGTTCCAGCTCTATCCAGGAAAATACAAGAGGTGCTATATCACCATTGTTTCTTAAAGCTGAATAGTATTCCATGGTGTACATATACCACATTTTATTAATCCACTCATGAATTGATGGGCACTTGGGTTGTTTCCACAACTTTGCAATTGTGAATTGTGCTGCTATAAACACTCGAGTGTTCATTTGATATGTGCCTATCCCTTTGACAATACCACACTGTGTTGGTTGGATAGCTAAACACTAGGAATTGGCAAACTACAGCCCATGATCCAGAGCCTGTCCGCCACCTATTTTCGTAAAGAAAGCTTTATTGGAGCACAATGGTGCTTATTCATCTACATTTTGTCTATGGCTGTTTTTGCACAACAACAGAAGAGTTGAGCAATTACAACAGAAACTGTATGGCCTGCAAAATCTAAAATATGTTAACTAGTTGTCCTTTTACACAAAAAGATTGCCAGCCTCTGCTACAGAGTAAGTCTTGAAATTGGGTTGTGTGAGACCGCCAATATTGATCTTCTTTTTCAAAATTGTTTTGGCTATTCTATTTCTTTTGCCTCTCTATATACATTTTGGAATCAACTTTTTAATTTCTACAAAAACTTCTTGCTGGGATTTAAAAAAAAATAATTTATTGGTGTAAAATTTACATAACATAAAGTTAACCACTTTAAAGTGTGCAATTCAACGGTATTTAGTTGTGCAACCACCACCTCTACCTAGTTCCAAAACATTCTTATCACGCCAGATGGAAAATTCTTACCCATTAAGCAGTTTCTCTCCATCCCTTCTCTGTCCCCAGCCCCTGGCAACCCCCAATCTGCTTTCTGTTTCTATGGATTTATCTATTCTGGATATTTCATATAAACAGAATCATACACTATTTGACCTTTGTGTCTGGCTTCTTTTATTTAACATAATGTTTTCAAGACTCATTCATACCATGCATAGCATGTATCAGTACTTCATTCCTTTTTATGGCTGAATAATAGTCTACTGTATGGATATTCCACAATTTGTTTATCCATTCATCTGTTGATGGACATTGGGGCTGTATCCAACTCTTGGCTGTTGTAAACCATGCCCCTATGAACATGCATGTGCATGCACTTGTTTATCTATTTTCAATTTATTTGGGTCTATACCTAGGAGTGGAACTGAGGGATCGTATGGTTATTCTACATTTAATTTTTCGAGGAACTGCTGAACTGCTTTCCTCCTGCTGGGACTGGATTGGGATTGTGCTGAATATGTAGAATAAGGTAAGGACAATTAACATCTTAATAATATTGAGTCTTTGGATGTATGAAAATGTTTAATCTATTTACCTATCTCTTCTTTGGTTATTCTCATCAGTATTTTGTAGTTTTCAGCATATGTATCTCATACATATTTTGTTAGATTTATACTAAGGATTTAATTTCATGGTTTTTTTGGTCCTATTGTAAATGGCACTAATTGCAATTTTCAATTTGAGCAGCAATGATAGTGTATAGAAAGAGAAGTGATTTTTCTATATTGTCCTTGTGTCCTGTGACTTTGCTAAACTCAAGGAGACTTTTTTTAGATTCCTAGGGATTTTCTAGGTAAACATCAATGACATCTAAAAAATAGAGATAGCCTTATTTTTTGGCTTTCCTATCTGTATGCCTTTTATTTCTTGCTCTTGTTTTATTGCATTGGCCTGGATTTCCGCAAAGGTGATGGTAGGAGTGGTCAGAATGGACACCCTGGCTTTTTTCCCCAATCTTTCACCATTTAGTGTGATGTAAACCGTAGGGTTGTATTCTTGTTGTTTGTTTTTGTTTTTGTGTGTGTGTGATGCCCTTATACCAGGTCAAAGTATTTGTTCTTTAATTCTAGTTTTCTGAGACTTTGTGTCATGAAGCAATATTGAATACGATCAAATGCATTTTTCTCTAGTCTGTTTATATGGTTAATTAAGAGTTTGATTTGTGGGTGTTGATCCAGTATTGAATTTCTGAGATAAATCTCACTTAATAACGGAATATTCTCTTTTTCTATTGTTGGGAAAGGCAGTCATGTGCAATCCATTGACCAACCTGCTCAGCTGCATAAAGATGGGCCTGCTACCTGGAGTATTTTCTTACTGGGAGATAAAGAGCTCTCACAGCCTGTGCTGCCATTATTGCCTTGAAGGTGAATATCTTTCCTTGTTCCAGGTTTGATGCATACTCCTTTGCTCTGCTTAAGTGCATGCATCTGTGGCCCTCAGGCTGCCATCCGTCTTTCTGTATTTCAGATCCCACATAGGGGAGGGTTGGCATGCTTCCATTACAGTATGAAATGAGGTGTATGCTGTCACACTGTCCCTTTCAGCTGTAGAACAAATCTGCTGGCCACGGGGGACGGGGGGCGGCATGGTAAACTCATTGCTAGGTGCTGGATCTTGTGCATACTCTCTCTCCCCTTGCTGCAAGTAAATGCTGTGCCACTTGAGCCTGGTGTGCATGTTGTCTGTTCTCAGCTACCTCCGTTCACTGCACTGGTTTCTTCCCTACGTGGCAGTTACCTGCCTTTTAACCTTGGCCAAACTTAAGTCTGTGGCATAGCCTGACCACCCAGTGAACAGGGAAACATATATATTGCTGGATTTGATTGGCTAACAGTCTGTCTAGGATTTTTTCATTTCTGTTTATGAAGGATATTGGTCTACAGTTTTCTTTTAATACCTTTATCTGTATTTGGTATCAGAGTACTGCTAGCCTCATAGAGTTAGTTGGGAATAATTGCTTAAGCTTCACTTTTCTGGAAGAATTTGTGTAGAATTGGTATTAGTGTTTCCTTAAAAGTTTTGTAGAATTCACCACTGAAACCATCTGGACCTGGAGTTTTCTTTATGGCAATGTGTTTAACTACAAATTTAAATTCTTTAGTAGATAAAGGGCTAGGGTTAGGGTCTATTCAGGTTATCAGTTATCTATCTTTTTGAGTGAGTTTTGGCAGTTCGTGTCTGTCAGGAGAATTTTTCATTTCATATAAGTTTTTGAATTTGTGGGCACAAATTTGTTCAAAATATTTTCAATTTTCCTTTTATTCTCTGCAGGGTCTGTAATGATGTCCCCTCTTTTATTTCTGATATTAGTGATGTGTGCCTTTTTTCTTGGTCAGTCTAGTTAAAGCACAAATTTTATTGATCTTTTACAAAACCAGCTTTTGGTTTTATTAATTTTCTCCACTTTTGTAGTGTCCTTTATTTCTGTACTTATATTCTTAATTTCCTTCCTTAAACTTACTTTTTATTTGATTTGATTTTCTGTTTTTAGGAATAGCTGGAGGGAGAAGTTTCCACTGTGGCAATGGCCGTTCCATTGGTGAGTTCTAGAGCTGAGATGCACCTTTAGTGTTGCCCAGAATGGAGGAAAATGGGCCAGGCTTTGTACTACCTCACTGGTCAGTCATTAGATGCTTCCCTGGGGGAAGGACTGAGTCAGTTCCCTTCCAGAAAGTGCAATTTTCGGAGATAGATTCAGATTGGAGCTCTCAGTTTATGACCTATCGAATCTCAGAAGCTGGAGAGATGTGCACCCTGGTACCAAAAGCAGACTGTGGGCAGAACACCAAAGCATCCACTTTGTTGACATACATGTTCTCAGATGAACTATGGAAGAACCCAAGCAAATTACTTAAGATGATAAAACTATGCTGAGATAAGTGTCAGTTCTGACAATATTTTGCTCTAAAATCTACCTTGTCTGATTTTAATATACCCACTCCAGCTTTCCTTTCATGAGTGTTAGCATCATATCTTTTCTCAACCACTTACTCTTGTGCCATTTATGTCTTTATATTCGATATAGGTACCTTGCAGAAGTATATATTTTGTTCTTGCTTTGTTATCCAATCCGAGCATTTATTTGTCATTGAATTGATATCGTTAGCCCTTTTATATTTAATGTAATTATCAAAAATAATTAAAACCTACTCTCTACCTATTTGTTTTCTATTTGTCCCATCTGTTATTTTTTTTTTCTTTTTTCTTCTTTGTTAGCACTTAATATTTTTTATTATTCCATTTGATCTTCATGGTTGCCTAATTATGTATACCTCTTCTGGAAATATTTTTTGTGGTTGCCCTAAAGTTTACAATGTAAACTTTAATTAATCACAATCTGCCTTCAAATAATATATTATTTCACATGCAGTATAAAAAACTTACAACAATATATACCCAATTTCTCCCTCTCATCTTTTGGGAAGGTCTAACAAAGTCTCCGCTAGCCCAAAGGGGAGATCTGAAGCAAAGATTGCCCGTAGGAGGAATATTTGTGGAAATTTATAGGCCATTTTACCTTTGATTTATTCAGTCATTGTCTGGTGGCCTCCCTGAGAAGCGTGTGGCCTTGATTACAACCTCATTGCTTAGTCATTGACCGGAAGATTGTGACTTCAGCTATATAATAGAGTCAGCCTCTGAAAGACATAAGAGGCTGTCATCTAATCACACTCCTTGAAGGTGTGCAACAAGTCCTTTCTTGAGGGGGACCTTATGTCACTGATTGAGTTGCCCTTGCTGCCTTGTAATCTATGGCTTGACGCTGGTAAGCACATATATAAGAGGATTGCTTTCCCTACCTCAGAAGGTAGACCATCCACACAGTTTTAATTGGCAGTGGTGGCCATTGTTCATCTTTTTGGAGGAAATTGTTCCTGTGCAAGACCTTGCCACTTTGCCTCTTCAGATATATCTGTACTCTTTAGGATTTTGTGTCTGTTTTAGTTTAGATATGTTTAGCTATAAACTCAGAAGAGATTCCAACTTGCATGCCCATACGTTAGTGGGTTTTGGTTAATTGCATAGCATATCTGCTCTTAGGAAGTGGCAAAATATGGGCCATCACAATGTATTTCTAAAACTGTAACAAACAGTGGAGGCTAACGCAACTGGAACATGTGATAAACTAGTGTGCATGTGCATGTGTGTATGAATATCCTCATTATTGTTTAACTCACAGTATTTTCTAATTTCCATTGTGACTTTTTCTTTTGTCCATTGGCTGCTTAGGGGTATGCTGTTTAATTTGCACAAATTTGTAAATTTCTGAAATTTACCTCTGCTGTTGATTTTCTATTTCATTCCATTGTGAGCAGAGAAAATACCATGTATAATTCCAATCCGTTTAAATTTATTGAGACTTGTCATGTGGCCTTACATATTGTCTATCTTAGAGAATGTTCCCTGTGTACTTGAGAGGAATATTCTGCTGTTTCAGGTGTTGTGTTCTATTCTATAGCTGTAGGTTAGCTCTGGTTGGTGCAAGTTGTGGAAATATTCTATATCCATGTTGATCTTCTATATAGTCATTATATATTTATTGAAAGTAGGATTTAAATTCTCCAGTTATTCTCCTTAAATTGTCTATTTCTCTCTTCGGTTCTGTTGGTGTTTTTTTCGTGTATTTTGGGGCTGTGTTATGAGGTACATGTACGTTTATAATGTTTGGTATTCTTGATAGATTGAAACTTTATCACTACAAAATGTCTTCCTTTGTCTATGGTAACAACCTTTATTTGAAAATCTATTGTCTGATATTGGTACAGCCACCTCAGCTCTCTTTTGGTTATGGATTGTATGTGAATACCTTTTGCCATATACTTACTTTTCAGCCTGTCTGTGTCTTTGAATCTAATGTGTATTTCTTGTAGTCAATATATAGTTACAAAACGTTTTTTAACACATTCTCCAAATCTCTGACTTTTAATTGGAGGGTTTCATACATTCAAAATTGGTGATAAGGTAAGATTAATGAATTTCAGTTATTAGCTTCCTAAGCACGTCATCTGACGTGGAGACAAATGCCCTCAAGTAGAGGCGGGGCCTAGGAGGAAGGGTGTAAGGATGGAGAAGTTTCCAAGTTGGGAGCTCCAGGTGGGCTGTGGTTCATGAAGCCCCATTTAGCTTCTGCTCTATTCAAAGTGCATTGAGGGTTCAGAGAGGCATGAAGATGGGGTGAGGACATTAAGGAGTTGAGTGTGAAAAAGAGAGCGCCTTACTCATGATTTCCAAAACGTTTATTCAGGAAAAGATTTTGGGTAGGTTACAAGGAAGTATGTAGCATGGCAAGATGGAAAGTACTACACACAAATAAGACTCCGGTGGCCCAAGGATAAAACCAGTGAGAAGGATGCATGGTGGAGCTTGCAGTAGGTTTAGGACTTCGAGAAAGCCCAGTCTCCAGGAAGACCTGCTTTGACCTCCAAGGCACCCTTGCAGCTCAGGGCCCAAGTGTGATTGTCCAGGTGATGCTACAACTGCCCTTTGGACCTGGGTACTGGAGGTTCAGTCCTGCAGAGGCTGTGTTGATGTTCAGGTGTGGGCCCTGCACTCTCATATACCTACCTGGCCTGGTCCCCTGTATTCCCAGCTAGCTGGGTGGCCCAATTCATCTCCTGCGAGCCAGGTCCCTGAGCAGGCTGACCATCAGGCACACGGTGGGGCGAGCGGGACCTAGCAGAGTACCCACGGGACATGAGCACTCCCACTGCATCCATGTGGGTGTCAGTAGCTGCGGGACTTGTTTGGACTGACCCTCAGTCTGGATGCTGGGCAACCTTAACTGTGCCCCCTGATGCTGTCTTGTGGATTTCCCTTGGCTGCACACACCCTGCGCCCTGCCGCCAGTCCCTGCTATCCCGATGCCAAGCCCCAGCTCAGGGACTTAGAAATGAGAGGAGACCTGGGAGCCCTTACTGGCTCAGGAAGGACCACAGGACACCTGCCAGGGGTAACTGCCATAGGGGAGGGCTGGCAAGAGCCAGGCAGGAAGTCAGCCCCTTGCCAAGGAGGCTGGAGTTCAGAGCAGGGCTTCAGCCATGAGTGCTGGAACAAGGAGGCTTCTCAGGGGAGCAGGAACCTCCTGAGAGGCCTCCCACCAGCCCCTCCGGGGGCAGGCTGAGGCCATCCAGACAACCGCGGGACCTTCCCACGGCTGGGCATGGGGAGGCTCTTGTCTGCTCTGCGCTGCCCCGGTCAGGATTGGTTCATACCTGAGTGGCGTGTGCCCACCCAGGAGGCTGCCGTGAAGGCTGCTGGGGCCTGGAAATGCCTCCAGGGGAGGCCGTGGAGGGCGTGTGCCCTAGCTGCTGCAGCCCTGCAGTCCTTTCCTGCCCCAGGACAATCTCCAAGTTGGTCGTATTTTTTTTTTTTTCTGGGAAAGGTGGCTCAGTGTCCCTGTTTCCATCCTGGATTGCCATGAAGGAGTCTACCTTGGGTACTGTCCTGGGAACGTCTGGTTCATGACATGGTGCAGGGCTCAAGCTGACCTGCAGCCCATTCTACTTCTACGCGTGTCCCTGGCCAGCCTAGGGCAGTTTGGATGGGTGTAGCATATGATCCTCCTTAAACCTCTCCAACCTCATCATAGCCTACATCCTTCAGGGACATCAAAGCCCTCTCCTTCCTGGCTCTTTCCAAATCCTAATTTGGTTTTAGGATATTCTGGCACCTGGGGGAGTATCCTAATGACCACTGATTGCACAATCTGCGTCAGGCGTTAGTCTGCTCATACTTCCTGTTTGGGGACACCGAGGTCCTTGCTGGCTCTTTGGGTAGCTGACAAAACAGTCCTGTCTTGCTCAAACATTCTGAATCAACTTCAGAAAGAGGAATTTCATAGGCACCTTAACAAAGTGATTAGTTTAATTACAGTCCGGGCATTACATGGGGGATCATTTGAATAGTACCTCACAAGCATAGCAATTTGTCAGTCATTCACATAGCAATCATCATTATTTACCAAACACTAAGAAGGTTACATCATATGCTGCCAGTTCTGTCGGAACCACAATGTCTTTGAGGGGTCTTCCTACCTAGGGAATGTCAAATAAGGATAACTGCACGTGAGCCCCAGCACGGTTCCCGAGAAGATGTAGTGAAGAGACAGGAAGGACAAAGCTCCAAGTGGCAGACTGACGTCAGCTGCAGGAGAGTATGGGCAAGTGCGGGCACAGCAGCAGGGGTGATGAAGTCTCAGGGATTGATACTGGAAAGTGGAGCCCAGTCTGAAGGCCAAGTGGGTTCTTGGCTTTGCACAGGGAATGAATAATTCAAGAGCAAGCTGACAGAGTAAGCAAAAGCAAGTTTATTGAAGTAAGGTAAGGGAAAAAGGGAGGCTGCCCCATGGACAGGGCAGTGGCTATCTCTCAGAGCAACAGAGAGTAGCACTTTGTGAGTTTCTGGGGTCTTATTTTGTACCTTCTATTTAATTTTGTGTTAAGTGGAGGGAAGATTGTTCATGAGTTTCCTGGGAAAGGGGTAGAGATTTCCCGGAACTGAGGCTTCTTCCTCTTTTTTAAACCATAAAGGGTAATTTCTGGGAGCTGCCATGGCATCTGTAAACTGTCATGGCACTGGTGAGAGTTTCCTTTACTGTTCTAATACATTACAAGCAGGGTATAATGAACGGTTAGAGTAACCCGAGGTCGTTCTTCGTGGCCATCTTGGTTCCAGCTGGTGTTGGCCGGCTTTCCCACCACCTCCTGTTTTATCAGAGACCTTGATTTGCTTCTTAGGAGTCTTTATCAAGCAGGGCCTGCCAATTCCCTATCTCTGGATGGACTCCGGAAGGCGGAAACCCTCAATCCCAACAGGGCCGTGTAGACTGTTGAATTCTGATTTGTGAGGACTAGTGTGTTGACTTTCGGATCAAAGTGCAATGGTAAGAGGACCAGGGCATCAGGGCAAAGGCTGCAGCTGCTTTCTCAGAGGGGAGAGTGTTCAGCCAGCCGTGGGTATGGAGGGCCTCCCATGTTGACTTCCCCAGGAGGCCAGGAGCAGAGAACAGGGCCTGGGAAAGCAGGTCTATGGAGTCCCCTTTAAACTCAGTTGCTTATATGGTCCAGACTCCAACAATTGGAGGATGGTGGGGAGCGTTCAAACTGTGGCTGTTTGGGTGGTTGAGAGAGTTGAAAATGCCGCGAGGTTTTAGTGCAGAGAGGCTCCAAATACTAGGACCTTGGAGCTGGCAGTCCTTCATTCATTCCACAAATGAGTCCTGAGCATGTCCCGTGTGCCAGGCACTGCCCTAGGCTCTGAGGACACAGCATTGAACAAATGCCCTGCCTCTGTGGAGCTTATATGCTGGTGGGTGGGGAAGGGGCAGACACACAATGAATGAGGAGACAAAGCAGAAATTGGAAGTGACTTTCCTGGTGGTAAATGCTATGGAAACAAATTGAATCTGGAGAGAGAACTGAGTAAGGAGTGTTGGCAACGGGATGACAGGAGCAATTGCAGTTTTAAAAAGGGTACTCGTAGCAGGCCTCACAGAGAGGACATTGGGAGAGACCAAGGGTGTCTGGGAAGGAGTACTAGCAGTATTACAGGAGCAAGTGTCTACAAGAGAACAAAAGCTTGCAGTAGCTCAGGGCCCTGGAGCAGAGAGCAGGGGTCTAGGGAGGCTGGTCTGGAGGGTCTTGTGAGCCAGGTACTGGGTATGGCCCCATCCTTTGGCCACAGGCTACCTGAGACACAGTTTGGCTGCACTGTGCCATCAACTGACATATCAGATGCAGGGTCCTATCCCAGGTTACTGAGTTACTTTACATCATTCCAGCATTTGACAAGTGCAGGAGGTAGGGGTAGCGTTGGACCCAGATTAGCCATGCAGTGAAGATTGTTGACACTAGATATCAGGTATGTTTGGTGTATCATACTATTCCCTACATGTTTGAGACATTCTGTAATAAAAAGTTTCTATTATAAATATCATGCCATTAAATTTGAAATCTTAAGGGAAATGGCCTCTACTTTAGGAAAAGATTGACCAAATTGATCCATAAAGAAATAAAACACTTTAACTGAGCATTACAAACCAAAACTATAGTCTCAGCCCAACCTACCTACAAATGATCCAGGAAAAGGATGTTTTGGAGGCCACTTTTACCAAATCAGCAGAAAGAACTCATTGCCATCCTTAGCAAACCCTTTCAAATTATAAAAAATGACGGGCAATTGTGCAATTTATTTTCCCAGACTAGTATTCCTTTTTCAAATACCAGAGTAGGACCTCACCATGAAAAGAACACTGAAGCCAGAATCACTCACAGAGCAGCAAATATTCTAAACAAATCAATAGCAAATTCAACATGGCAGTGTATTAAGTGGGCAAACAGATGCATCCAAGGAATGAAAGTACAATTTGATATTTAAAAGTACTTTCAACTGTGATTCTCTATGTTAACAAGATCATGGAGAAAAACATATAATCCCATCATGGATACAGAAAAATTCTTTGAAAGAAACGTAAAAAGAGTTCATGGTGAAAATGCTAAGGCCAGGCACGGTGGCTCACGTCTGTAATCCTAGCACTCTGAGAGGCCAAGGGAGAAAGATCGCTTGAACTCAGGTGTTCAAGACCAGCCTGAGCAAGAGAGAGAACCCCGTCTCTACTAAAACTAGAAAAAAATTAGCTGGGGTGGGGTGGGGGGTTGGGGGTGGGCGCCAGATTGTAGTCCCTGCTACTTGGGAGGCTGAGGCAGGATAGCCTGAGCCCAGGAGTTTGAGGTTGCTGTGAGCTATGACGACGCCACTGCACTCTACCTGGGGCGACAGAGCGAAAGAAAAAAAATGTCAGATAACTTAAAAAAGAAAAGGCAGAACTTCCTTAAATCCCCTCCCGCCCCCAGCTGCTCAGCTTTCTTCCCTATATAAAATAAATCCTGGCCGGCGCGGTGGCTCACGCCTGTAATCCTAGCACTCTGGGAGGCCCAGGCGGTCGGATTGCTCGAGGTCGGGAGTTCCAAACCAGCCTGAGTAAGAGCGAGCCCGGTCTCTACTATAAAATAGAAAGAAATTAATTGTCCAACTAATATATAGACAAACAATATAGTCCTGGGCCGGCCATGATGGCGCATGCCTGTAGTTCCCGCTACTCGGGAGGCTGAGGCAGCAGGATCGCTTGAGCCCAGGAGTTTGAGGTTGCTGTGAGCTAGGCTGACGCCAGGGCACTCACTCTAGCCTGGGCAACAAAGCGAGACTCTGTCTCAATACATACATACATACATACATATATACATACAAAATAAAATAAAATAAAATCAATCCTTTAGAACACAAGGTTTCAAAGTATACGTGTGGCCGGGGAAGAGCCCGGCGGGAAGGTGCCCGTCTTGTCCCACAGGCCACTGCAATCCCGGGCGCTGCAGCCCCCACCCGACATCCGGCCTGGGACCCGCAGACATTCTCGGCAAGGGCTGCAGCTGAGCCCATGCTCAGGGGTGGCGGGGACAGGGACCGCTCGCCGGGCACTTAATCAAAGAGCAGGAAACCACGATGAGGACCCTCAGGAGTGAGGACAGAGGGTCCACACGCCCCACAGAGAGGGCCCACAGGGTCCTGCTCGGCTCCTGCTGGCAGCCCTGGGACACCCGGCATGTCCCCCGCCTGACCACTGCCCCCAACGGCCACCTCAGGTGACTCCGGGAGTCAGAGCCTCGTGAGACCCGAGGCCCTGTCAGGTCCAGAGAGGGCGGGGCCCCGGCCCTGCCAGGCATCAGGGGCGGGACCCTGAGGGAGACTGAGGCCTCCCACCACCAATCCCGTTCCACCCCTGCTGTCAGCCCTGGGAAACCCATTATATCGGGCCCAGGATGTGACGTCCACCGACTTCCGCCTGGGGGGATGACAGAGGCGAGGCCTTTGGTGTGAGATCCAGACTTCAGGTGCTCAGAGGTGAGAGGGCCGAGGTTCTGTTAGGAGAGAGGTGAGACGCTGAGGGAGGACTGAGGAGGCCCCACCCCAGGTAGAGGGTCCCCAAATAATCCAGCTCCCCGCCTGCTGTCAGCGGTGGACCACCCCCGCGACAGACGCCTCAGGCTGAGCCCCTCCCCCAGCTTATTCCTCAGAGGACTCTGGGGGTCAGAGCCTGGTGTGACCCAGGCCGACTACGGTCCATAGAGGGGGGATCCAGGCTGGGCCACATCCCGATAGGGGGCCCCACAGTCCATCCTTGCCTGGCTGTCAGCCCTGGGAAGCCCCTGGTATGGGCCCGGATGTGACATACACCGACGTCCGCCAGGGGGCTGACTGAGGCGAGGGCCTTTGAGGTCCAGACTTCCGGTAGACCGGGAGGAGAAGGCCCAGGCTGTGTTAGGAGTGAGGTGAGATGACGAGGGTGGGCTGAGGAGGCCCGACCCCAATGTAGAGGGGCCCAAATAATCCATCTCGACCTCTACTGTCAGCCCTGGGAAGCCCCGATTGTTGGGGTGGGGCGGGATCTGACATCCACCGACGTCCGACTGGGGGGCCTGAGGGAGGTGAAGGTTGTTGGTCTGAGATTCGGACTTTAGGTTGGCGGAGGGGAGAGGGCCCAGCCTTTGTTAGGAGTGAGGTGAGATGATGAGGGTGGACTGAGTGGACCCCGCCCCAGGTAGAGGGTCCCCAAATACTCCAGCTGTGCCCCTGCTACCAGCGGTGGACCACCGCGGCACAGACGTGTCAGGCTGAGCCCCTCTCCCTTAGGATTTATGGGACTCTGGGAGTCGGAGCCTGGTGTCACCGGTGTCTGACTCAGCAGCATAAAGGTCTTGCCCTAAGGGAGGACAGAGAGCCCCCCCTTACACCCCTATAGGGGGCCCCACAGTCCATCCTTGTCCCTGCTGTCAGCCCTGGGAAGCCCCGGGTGATGAGGGGGGCCAGATGTGACGTCCACCGACTTCCTTCCAGGGGGTTGATAGCGGCAAGGACCTTGGTCTGAGGTAGAGACTCCAGGTCAGCTGAGGGGAGAGGGCCCAGGCTCTGTTAGAAGTCAAGGTGAGATGCTGAGGGTGGACTGAGGGGGCCCCCACGCAGGTTGAGGGGCCCCGAATAATCCAGCTCTGTCCGTGCTGTCAGTCTGGGGAAGCCCTGGTGTAGGGGCACCCAGGCAATACTGAGGACCCCATAGAATCACCCCTGTCCCTTCTGTGACCCTGGGAGGCCTTGAACAGACTTTAGACTGAGATGCCTCCCGAATTCAGCCTTGGGAATCTGATGGGTTAGGATGCAGGGGTGGGGACCCAGGCCCTGCCAGGGGACAATGGGAGGAGGCAGAGGGAGGACAATGAGGACCTTATCCCCCAGTACAGAGGGGGACCTCAGCACTGGGAGGCCCTGGGCAGCGTGGCCAGATGCGGTGTGTCTTTGCTTCTGCCTTCGTGGTGTCAGGGAGGGCACGGCCTTGGTCAGAGGTGTGGGGCCTCAGTTCAGCAGAGGGAGCAGTCCCAGGGTCCAGAGCGAGGACTCGGCGGTCCCCCATCCCAGACATGGAAAACCTGCCCCTGCTCTCTGCCCTGGGAGGCCCGGGGCAGGACTGTGGGGGAGAGACGTGGCCCCACACTTCCTCCTTGGGTTCTCAGGGAGATGGTGGCCTTGGTCTGCAAGATGCATCTGCAGGTCAGCCGATGGGAAAAGGTCCAGTCCCTGTGAGGGGTAAATATGAGTACCTTGAGGACACTGTCGACAGACGAGGCCCGTCCCCCCGGAAACCCACTTTTTCTGTGAGCCTGGGAAACCTCACACAGGGTGTCCTTGTGTGCTGCACCCTCCCTCCTGTCTCCTGGGTCTCAGGGAGGTGACAGCCTGGGTCAGAGGGACAAGGACTGTCAGCAGAGGGAGGAGTCCCAGGATCTACAAGGCCCCATGTGTGCACCCTAGCCAGTGAGGACTGAAGTTAACCCCAGCCTAGAACACTGCCAGGAGCTCTACAGAAATATGCCCTGGCCCTGCTGACAGCCCTGGAAACCCTGCACAAAGCTATCAGGCTGAGGTCCCCTCTCTCATATCTGGATCATCTGTCAGGGAGGTGAAGGCCTTGGTCTGAGGGGGCTACACACAGGTCAGCAGAGGGAGGGTCCCAGTCCCTGGCAGGCAGCAAGGTGAGGACCAAGCAGTTTCCTCCCCGAGGACATACGGACCCCACTGAATCTGGCCACCACCTGCTGTCTTGTCTCAGAGGCCCTGGGCAGCCGTGGCCAGATGTGGGGCCCACTCACTGCCTTCTGCTCCGTATCAGGGATGTGAGCTCCTGTTCTGAGAGTTTGCAGGCCACTAGAGGGGTGGGGGTCTAGGGGCCTCGAGGCAACAGATGAGAAAACTGAGTCAGCACAAAAGGGCCCATGTACCCCAGGACAGTGGGGACCCGAGAGAGCCCAGCCTAAGCTCCTGACAGCACTGAGGGAACCAGGACTGTGTGTGTATCTGCAGCCTCTGGGCCACTCACTTCCTCTTACATGGGCTTCAGGAGCCCACAGTGAGACCTTGGGCTGAGGCAGTGTCCTCAGGTCACCGAGCAGTGTAGCAGGTCACCGAGGCCCAGGCAGTGTCAGGAGTCAAGGTGAGAGGCGCACACCCTGAATGTGTGCCAGAGGCCCTGCCTTTCCCAGGACACAGGGGACCCAATAGTGCCTGACCCCATCACCCACCCACTGTCAGCCCTGGAGCCTCGTGCTCTGCCGGCCTGCTGCCCTCTGGGAGCCATATTGCTTCCTCATTGAGACGTTCAGGAGACAAGCCGACCAGGAGAGGAGCCCTGGGAGGCCCCAGAGCATCACCTAAGGAGAAGGCTTGTAGACTGGCCTTTGTTAGAGTCCCCAGGGTGTGGTTCTCACTGAGGCCGCTGACATGCCCCCTCTCTTCTCAGGCCTGTGTGTCTCCATCACCCATCTCCTGCCCACACTCCTGTGTGCTGTACCTGACCAGAGCCATCATGCCTCACCACCACGATGATCAAAGAAATCAGTGCGGCAGTCTTGAGAAAGGCCTTCAGGCCCAAAGGGTGGCTCAGGGCCTGGTAGGTGCACAAGCTCCCGGGGCTCAGGAGGAGGAGGTGGCTACCTCCTCTACTGTGATCCCCAGCATCCTGGAGGAGGCTGGTGCTGCTGAAACACCGAGTCCTCCCGGGAGTCCTGAGGGAGACTCGTCCTCCCCCACTAGCCTGGCCTCCAGTCCAGAGTACGACTCGGATGAGGGATCCGGCAGTGAAGCAGAGGAGGGGCCAAGCACTTACAAGGATCCAGAAGACTCGGCCTCCAGTCCAGAGCACCACTCCGATGAGGGATCCAGCATCGAAGAAGAGGAGGGGCCGAGCACTCCTGAGGATCCATCGGACCCGGCCTCCAGTCCAGAGCACCACTCCGATGAGGGATCCAGCAGTGAAGCAGAGGAGGGGCCAAGCACTTACAAGGATCCAGAAGACTCGGCCTCCAGTCCAGAGCACCACTCCGATGAGGGATCCAGCATCGAAGAAGAGGAGGGGCCGAGCACTCCTGAGGATCCATCAGACCCGGCCTCCAGTCCAGAGCACCACTCCGATGAGGAATCCGGCAGCGAAGAAGAGGAGGGGCCGAGCACTCCTGAGGATCCATCGGACCCGGCCTCCAGTCCAGAGCACCACTCCGATGAGGAATCCGGCAGCGAAGAAGAGGAGGGGCCGAGCACTCCTGAGGATCCATCGGACCCGGCCTCCAGTCCAGAGCACCACTCCGATGAGGGATCCAGCAGCGAAGAAGAGGAGGGGCAGAGT
Organism: Microcebus murinus; assembly: GCF_040939455.1. Lineage (NCBI taxonomy): Eukaryota > Metazoa > Chordata > Mammalia > Primates > Cheirogaleidae > Microcebus > Microcebus murinus. Next base: position 76,861 of record NW_027438973.1, on the reverse strand, counting down.
ACTCCTGAGGATCCATCAGACCCGGCGTCCGTGCTGCAAGAGGCACTAGAAGAGAGGATGTCTGATTTGGTTCATTTCCTGCTCCTCAAGTATCGCTTCAAGGATCCGATCACCAAGGCAGAAATGCTGAATATTGTCCTCAATGATTACCAAGATCACTTCCCTGAGATCTTTATGAAAGCGTCCGAGTGCATGCAGATGGTCTTTGGCGTGGATGTGAAGGAAGTGGATCCTGCCGGCCACTCCTATGTTCTCGTCACCACCCTGGGCCTCACCTACTATGAGGAGCTGAATGATGACCAGCGTTTTCCTAAGTCCGGTCTCCTGATCATCATGCTGGGTTTGATCCTCTTCGAGGGCGACTGCGCCCCGGAGGAGGTCATCTGGGAAGCCCTGGGCGGGATGGGGGTGCATGCTGGGAGTGAGCATTATATCTACGGGGAGCCCCGGAAGCTCATCACCCAGGATTGGGTGCAGGAAGGGTACCTGGAATACCGGCAGGTGCCCGACAGCGATCCTGCATGTTATGAGTTCCTGTGGGGTCCAAGGGCCCATGCGGAAACCAGCAAGATGAAAGTCCTGGAGTATGTGCTCAAGGTCAATCGGAGCGATCACAGATCCTTCCCACTCCTGTATGAAGAGTCTGTGAGAGATGAGGAAGAGGGGGCGTGAGCAAGAGTTGCAGCCAGCTATGGGGGGAGGGCCCAGGGCCAGTGCACATCCGCGTCCCCTTCCAGCAGCTCCTCCTGCCCCATGAGAAATGAGTCCTCTCTCTACTCTGTGTTTGAAGAGAGCAGGCAGTGTTTTAAGTAGTGGAGGGTCCGAGTAGCTTGGGGAAACCACCAGAGCATAACATTTTGTGCTCCTGTTACATTTGGGTGACTTAGAAATTGACGTTTGTTTTCCTTTTGGCATTTTAAAAAATTTGTTCTTTTTCATTGAAGATTTAGTTAGCTTCACCACCTAAGTTGGTGAATGATATTGACCACACATGTAATTTTATCAAATGTAAGAGTTCACTGTTTTGTAAAACGAACGAGGAAACCTTCCATTTCATGTTGTTGCTTGGAACAAGGTGGAATTGGAATTTTCATTGCAATAGGAATTTTCTTAGAAATGTGAAAGAATGTTGCATTTAAATATATGGAGCTATGAAATAGAGCAATAAAATTTAAAGACAGTTATTTCTTGGCAGCTTATTCCTTTTCATGTGTTTTTCTATGAAATTAAAATGTATGCATGTATGTGAATTTTCTTGTCTTATTTCAGAATGTAGGAGAAATTTAATCTCAATAAATAAGAGCCCCTGCTCCCTGGCACATTGGTTCCCCAAGTATCCATTGAGCACCTGCTCTTTGGAAGGCCCTGGGTTAACGGAGACACTAGGGTGAGCCAGACCCGCCCCTGCCCATAGAATGAGAGAGTCTAGGAGCTGCAGTCATATAATTAAGGTGGCGAGATGCCCTCTAAGTCCTAAAGAACAAGTGACGGAAGGGTTGAAGGGTGGTGCTTCTGGTGAGAGCAGTGGGGTGTGGGTGCCCTGAGCCAGGGCGGTTTGGGGCTTTGGGAAACTGCAGTTCCTTCTGTGGGAGTTGGTTTTAATGAAGCTGGGTGGTGGCAGGGCCGGACTCTCAGACCATGTGACTTGTCACTTAGGGCTGATGTCAAAACCTGGAAGGGAGAACTGCCCTGAGCAGTTCCTTCTGGATGATGAGAAAAGGAGAGAGGAATCTCCCCCTGGGGCAGAAGTGGAAGGCGTCCCATGCTCTTAGCCCACTGTGGCTGAGCACAGTACAGGAACCAGGTGATTGACTCCCGTTGTCTGCAGGTAGTCCCTGCGGGATAAGGGTGACTCTCCCATGAAGTAAGGCCCAGAAGCCACTGGCCAGGTATTCATCTGCCCCCTCCCCCCACCCCCGGGAGAACCAGAGCTGACCCTATTAAAACTGAATTTTAATTAGGTCGTTTGTAGTGTAAGTTGGACAACTGTAAGCAAGATCTAGATTTGGGGTGGTGATGAAATGAATGAAAATAGTGGTTTAGATGGAAGAGAAGCTGGGAGGAAGGAAAGTAGTTGGGCCTTAACTCCATGTAATATTAGGATATTCACGTTAGATGCACCTAACTGGGGAAGACTCCCAGACACTTACTTACTGAAATAATAAATCCTCGTGGAACATTTACTGGGCAGCATTTTTGTGTGATTTTCGGTTCAGGTTTTTATTCAGCTGCGAATTCTCTGAAATGACCTGGAGGACAAAAGTATTTTCTGGAGGACACAGTGGGTCCAGGGTCAAAAATCATATTAGAAAGAATTGACAGTGGTTAAAGTTGCCATGTACGCCAGGCACTGTGCCAGGTGTTTTAGTACATTTCCTACATCCCAACATTCCTACAAGACACTACTTAAATCCACGTTACAGACGAAGAACCTGAGGCTCACATTGCTGAGTCACTTTCCCAAGATCATATGCCTAGTGAATGACAAGTCTGCTCTGAATTCATCTTCAGCCCACACTGTTCTCACTCCTCCCAGCCTTAGGTAGAGCTCTGTCTCTGAGTTCATTTCTCTTCTCAGTACTCCCTGATGTCTCTCAGGTGACAAAAAGAAGGACCGTGTGGCTGTGCTACTGAAAGCAGGCCTAACAAAGGAAGGCGATGATGATAATGAAATGCAATCTGGGGATAGTCTGCGGCCTTGCTTAACCTAGGGTCCTCCTGCCTGTGCCCTCGGGTTCTTTGAGAGCTGACTGCTCATATGGGGGCCTTTCTGTCCTGCCCTAGCACTTTCCCACATCACAGAGCCCCTCCCCTGGTGGCTCCCATGTGGCCTCCTTCCTGACTGTGGAACCTGGGCTGCTGCCAGCTCTTCCCCGCTGCCTCCTCTGGAGGCTGCACAGAATCACTGTCCTCCCTGTGACACAGAGCATCCCTAGCCCCTGCAGAAGCCCCCTGGCTCTCCCACAGCGCCCCCTGGAGCCTCTGTGATAGCCACAGCCCCTTCAACTTAAAGGTTCACTTTGGACAGAGACGTTTAGACACCCAGTCATCCTGTCTGCAACCCCAAGTACACGCACGCTTCTCCAAATGGGTGGTGAGTGGCGTGTGATTTAGTGCATACTCATTCTTCAGACGTAAAGTTGGAGAGAGGCCACCCTGATATTTGCCATAGGGATTTTGATGGAGAGTGTTATTTGAAACTGGCCACTGAACGAATGTGCAAATGAATGAGCTTGCTTTGGGGGTCAAAACCAAAGTGTCATAATCCAGAAATGAGGAGAGACCATGGAAATCACTGTGAGGCAAACATGTACCTAGGCTGAACTAAAACCCTGGAGTCTCCCAGGAGGTGAGAAATGGTTCCTTGGTAGACATGCTAGCTCGAATTTGAAAAAAAAAACAAAACAATAATAATTAACCAGCCCTCCACTGTCTCCTGTCTGGCACCTGCTCCACGGGAAAACACTGGCTTTCAGTGTGGCTAAAGGCACCTGCACAGGTGTTCTGGTAGCAGCAGCGTAGCAGGAACTCACAGGTTAAGATTTTGACCATGGAGCAAAAGGAAGTAGAATATTCTAAACCTACTGAGAATATAGGGGTTATTGAAATGGTAGTGCGGAAAAGTGCTGTTGAGAGAAGAAAGGGAATCCTGCCTGCTGAGATTTACAGTATCCTTTCAAAATTAAATGTGATCTTCTATTTGAAAGCACCCGTCACACAGTTGGCACTTGAAAAAGTTGAAGAATTTTCAGGCAAATTGGCTTTTTCAGAAACTCCTCCAACAAATAAAGAACACTATCCCCATAACAAATTATAATATTAAATAGTTCTTTTAGTTGAGCTTCTACTATGTAACAGTTTAAGGGAGCGACTACAAGTCCTCATCCACAAGTTCTCATTTTCTTCTTCCAGGACAAATGGTACCAATACATCGCCAGTCCTCTTGTTTGTTAGGAGGGGTCATATGACATCACTTTGCTATTGAAATGTGAGCAGACACGTTATTGTCACAACCATTTCTATAGAAGTAGCCACAGGTGTAGTGGATTAATTCACAATACATGACGACAACAAAACACAGACCATTTCATGTCTACATCCAGGGACTTAAGCCATACACGTTTGTTTGCTTCCTCAGATGTGAGAAACTAGATTCTGTGGCTTTAATGCCCTGGGAAGGGGCGGACACCTTCAAAAGACGTGTGCCCCATAGGATACTCACTGCAGGACATCCATCTTGCTACCTGCAGCCTTCATTCCCCTGAGGTGCACCCATCAATTAATCTTCTGAGAGCGGTGATATGCTCCGGAGTACCAGTCTGAGGCAGAAGCGCAAATGGCCCTGATGGGATTGAGGGTTTCGTTTCCTAGGACTCCCCCCGGAGTCTTCATCACCTGTGTTGTGCAGCACCTTGTCAACACTCTCCCGTACCCAGCCTCAGTCAGCCCAGCTTGGGGTTGTACCCCTGATGTCACTCCACTGGCAACTGCTCAGCCCAAGATGGGGCCAGTGGTGAGGTTTATATGCAATTACCTTTATTTGAAATTTAACAATTAAGAATCCCCTTCCAAAATATTGTGATTCCGGTAGAGCTGGTGGGAGTTGATGAAGCCTTTTGGTGAGTGTCCTAGTGGTTGGTAAATAATAATCTTGCTGCATGAATGAGTGACAAATCGCCATGATGGTGAGTTATTATTCAAATGCTTATTTATGTGATGCCCAACCTTTCATTGAAGTGATCACCTTAAGTGCGTGGTTATCAGGTTTTCCTTTCTGAGGTCCATCCAGAGGGGCGAGGCAGGAGTGTCCTGTCAGCCACCCACAGTGCCAGCTAGGGCCATGGTGTCCCCAGACAGGAAGTCTGAGCAGACTAAAGGCTGTAGCAGATGGTGGGCATCAGGACACTCCCCAGGCCCCAGAGTCCCCCCACACCCATGTTAGGATTTGGAAAGGAGGGGGATGGGAGAGGGCTTTGGGGTCCTGAGGGACGTAGGCTGTGGTGAGGATCAGCTGCGCAGGAGAGACGTGAGGAGGAGCACCCAATGCATCAATCTGAGCTGGAGCCCTGGGCCACATCATCAGCCGGGTGCTCCCAGGAAAGGCCAGGGGCAGGGGCAGAACCTGTGGGGCACGCCAGGATGGAAGAAAGGACACCGCTGGAAACAGGGACACTGCATGACCCTCTTGGAGCGAGCTGATGGGTGTGGGAGATTGCTCACCCCGAGGTGGCTAAGGCCTGCAGGCCTGCAGAAGCTAGGAAGTAGAATACACACCCTCCACGGCCTCCCCTGGAGGCATTTCCAGGCCCCAGGCCCCAGCAGCCTTCGCAGCAGCCTCCTGGGTGGGCACACTGCCACCCAGGGATGAGCCAATCCTGACCGGGGCAGCGCAGAGCAGACAAGAGCCTCCCCATGCCCAGCCGTGGGAAGGTCCCGCGGTTGTCTGGATGGCCTCAGCCTGCCCCCGGAGGGGCTGGTGGGAGGCCTCTCAGGAGGTTCCTGCTCCCCTGAGAAGCCTCCCTGTTCCAGCACTCATGGCTGAAGCCCTGCTCTGAACTCCAGCCTCCTTGGCAAGGGGCTGACTTCCTCCCTGGCTCTTGCCAGCCCTCCCCTGTGGCAGTTACCCCCGGCAGGTGTCCTGTGGCCCTTCCTGAGCCAGTAAGAGGTCCCACATCTAACACCTTGCTTCATTAGGGCGCTCCTGCCACAGTCCAGGTGAGATGAATTGTGTGGCTGGATTAGGGTGGTGCTTCGGGGCGGGAGAAGAGATACAGACTTCCGGGTTATTGGCCAGGGCTAGGGGCCATGATGGGAGGCTGACAGGGAGGCAATTGCTGAGGACTGTTCAGGAATGTTGGCTTCACGTTGCCTAGATCTCTGGCCTTGTGTTTGGTCCCCTTTCTTTTTCTTTTTCGTTTTTTGTTTTTTTTTTTTTTGTAAGATACACATCAACCACCCTCCAAAGTTTCCTTTTGTGCTCTTTAACTTTTAAATTTGAATATACTTTATTTTGAAGTATGGTGGATTTGAAAAAAATTTGCAAAGGTGGAACAGAGTTCCCATATGCCCCTTCCTCGGTTTCCCCTAGTGTTAGCATTTTACAAGAGGATGGTACATTTGTTACAATTGATGCATTGTTTGTTATGAAGCAAAGGCCGTTCTTTATTCAGATTTCTCTAGTTTTTCCCTAATGTCCTTTTGCCCTTCCGGCATTCCATCCAGGATACCACATTATGTCTAGGTGTAATGTCCCTTTTGGCTCCTCTTGTCTGTCACACTTTCCTCATTTTTTTTATGATATTGACAGTTTTGAGAGGTACTGGTCAGGTATTTTGTAGAATGACCTTCATTTGTGGTTTGCCTGGTGCTTTTCTCATGATTAGACTGGGGTTATGGGTTTGGGGTGCAAGACCACAGAGGAGAAGTGCCATTCTCATCACATCACAGCAAGGCAACATACTATCACATGACTCATCACTGATGACGTTGACCTTGCCCACCTGGCTGAGGTGGTGTTTGTCAATTATGTATAACTATAAAGTTACTTTTTAATTCTCCTTTTCTATACAGTGTTCTTTGTAAGACAATCACTATGTGCAGCCCATGCTATGAGCGGCGGGGGGTCATGCTCCGCTTTTCTGCAGTGAGGATGCTCCGCTTTTCTGCAGTGAGGATATCTGCATAAATTATTTGGAATTCTTCTCCGTGGGAAATTTGTCTGTTCTCCCTCAGTTGATCATTTATTTCTCTCAGCATGAGCTCATAAATACTCACTTTATACTTTGGTTTAAAATCCAATACAACTTGATATATTTTGTTGTCCAAGTTGCTCCAGGCTTGGCCATTCGGAGCGGTTTCTGGTAGCGCCTTTTGTACATGCCTTTCTCATTCAACTCTCAATATGAGTTCAAAAACTTTTTAGCACTTCTTTTACTTTCAAGCACTACAAGATGCTTTAGGCTCATCTTGTATATTTCCTTCCTCGATTCTATTTTTTCTCTTGTATTTCTTTTTCTCTTCCTTAACATGCTCCTCGCCAATCCTTCCTCAATTCTAGAATCACCAATTTCTCCACTGATTACTTGTTCCCTTTATTGGAGAATGGCATTAGAAACCTAGATCTGGGGCACTAGGTATGCATATTGTTACTGGGGTATTGTTGCTTTATGCCTTCTCTGCAGACAGAGCAAGAAATTATATGTGTGTATAATAATCGGTGTATATGTGTACACCTATACATATTTCTAGATGTAATGATCTGTATGTATATTAAGTTAAAGATGAGTTCTTACTAATGTCCCCAATGCTAATCCACTGTAACATTGATTATTATAACCTCATCTGCTTGCTTGACTGTCAATTTTCGCTCAATAGTGAGAAACCTTGAGGTTGATAACTGGTTTGTGTGTCAGTGTAGTGTTGCCTTTACTCGGCAGCCTGCAAAGCCTAGTCAACTCTGGAGGAACTATTAAAATTGAATTTGTGGGCCCGCAGAGCAGTGGTTCAGCTCCGGGACTCCCTAGGACCACCCTGAGACTCCCTGGGACTTCACCTAAGTAGCATCTTCCCTGGAGGCTCTGGACTCTGGGCAGCCTGCCTGGCCTCTGTCTATGAAGCTCTTGAAAGGGCAATGGTGCTTGTTATTCAAGTGTCTGAACTGACAAGCTATCTCTCTCTTGATGCTTTTCCAGAGCAAGGCTACTTGCTGGCCAATCTGGCCACTGGCAAGTACCTCTTCCTAGCACAGTGTGGGCTGTGGGTTCAGCTAGACTCTGAGTTGCATCTCTGCTCCTCCACCCTTACTCGCTGGGTGGCTCAGGGCATGTTATACAAGCTTCTCTGTGCTCTAGTTCCTCTTCTATAGCAACCTCATCATGGGGAGACATGTGCCCCATCCCACACAGCCTCCCCCCCCACACACGCACACACCGACACACACAGCATCTGTAAGGAGTGGATTTTTTTTTTGCTTCCATACATTTAAGGACATCTCTGTCAAATCACTAGGTGACTATCAAGCTAATATAATTAGAGATGTCAGTGTCCATACATGCCAAATTGTACACTGTAGAATAATATTTTAGAAAAGTCACTAAACAAATAAAAAACTACAACGCAGAGCAAGCAACATCCACAAGTCCTGGGAAGCGAGGACAAGCTGATTTCCACAGTTACCATATCATGCTTTTCAAAATGTCAAGTTTTCAACAAAAAATTATGAAACATGCAAAGAAACAAGTCACACGAAAGAAGAAATTAATAGAAACTGTCCCAGCCATTGGGACTTTTAAAAAATATACCCAAGGACCAAAAGAACACCATGGCAAAGAACTAAAAGAAACCAGGGAACCATGATCCTTCCAACAGTGACTTGCTGTCCCCAAATCTCATGTCCACTCTGCCTCTGGAGTCATGTGAATTGGTAGAAGACTAGGTTTTTTCTGAAACTCCATCTTTCTTGCAGCCAGCCTTCTCTTTTCATTGGGTAGACCTAAACTGCCATTCTGGTTTCATTCACCCATATGGTGTTCCCAGATTTCAGCTAGTATTTTACAGTTTGGAGAGAAGTTTTAAGCATCACTCGGGAGCTACTGTGTCCCTTCTAGTTCCACACAGCATCCTAGATGACACTCTGCAAACAAGTCTGCAGGTAATAATATTTCCCAAGTTGTTTTAATCTTTAGACTATTAGAACTTGGATTAGCAAACCTTTTCTACTGACAAAATCCCTTGCCAACCGCAAATGAACAACAGGAACACATGGAACCAGAGATTACCTACTAGCAAGAAGTCCTTTTCTGGTTCAAATTTTTATTACTCAGAAAGTGCCACCCCCTTCCACATATATGCACACAGAGACATACATGACTTCATCACCCAGATTCCACAATTATTTCCAAACAGTCAGAAACAACACAGCAGCGCACAGGCAGGTAAAAGCTGTCTGCGTCCCTACAGCATCCTGCACTCCCAAAGTCATATTATAAATTCTGCACCTTGTCTACAGCCCTCAAGCATAATGTGCCTCGTATTTGTTTTCAGCTGAACCAGCTTTGAAATGAAGTAGGAATACCCTTGATTAATCGTTTATGATGTAAGGAATTACTCCTGGTTCGTGTTGTATGAATGAAGATCCTAGGGATCCGCCTGCCCATGACTCAGAGCCAAGGCAGCCCCAGGGGCCTAGGAGCCAGAATCTCCCCCAAAGAGATGGGCTGCTATGTCCACAGGTCTGTAGAGTAAAGAAAAGGGGAACTTCATTCTTTTTCCTTTTGCTGATATATAATAGTTGTGCATATTTTGGGGGTTCCATGTGATATTTTGATAATACATAGTGATACAATGTGTAATAATCAAATCAGGGTAATTGGGATATCCATCAAGTCAAACATTTATCTTTGGGAACATTCCAATTCTTCTCATAAATATTTTGAAATAAACAACAAATTATTGTTAACTATAATCTCCCTACTGTATTATCGAACACTAGAACTTATTCCTTTCATCTAATTATATTTTTGTACCTGCTTCTGCACAGAGTTGTTTATTTTCCCCTATTTATTTATTAACTTAGTATCAGTATGGACTCATGGATACATATTTAATACTTTTTTATTTTAAAATGATGAATGGATGTTTATTTTTGTTCGATGCTTTTGTGTATCAATTTAGATATGATTTTTCACATTTGATCTGTTAATGTAGCACAGTAGTATTGGGACTATTTGTCCCTAGACCCATGCTTCATTATTCTCCTGCTCTGCTCTCTACTATCCAGAGGTAGACCCCTGCAGGCTGCAATCCTTAGGCTTGCTAACATTTGGCTGCTATTTTGGTTCAGCCAACTGGAGCACCAGCAGGAGATTAGAACCCAGGTGTATATAGAGCAGCCAGAGTTTTTGTCTTTCTTTCTCTACATCAGGTGGTTTCTCCTTCAATGGCTACATATTCTCCATGGCTCCAAATCCCATCAGATTGGCCCTCCATGACTTCAGATCCTGTTGAACTCAATACCCAGGCTCTAATAACATTATCTCCCCTCAGCCTAGAGGTGAGAGTGACTTCCTCATGTTACTAATTATTGCATTCTCCCCTGCTAATTCTCCTAATTCTCCCCTGCTTGAATTCTCCATCACTCGTTTAACCAATTCTGCATTAAATTCCTTCTGTGTTACATATTTACAGTGGTTTCTATTTTCCTAGATGATTCCTGACTGTTACATGTGGCCAATTAGATTCATTGGTCTTCTAATATTAAATTTCTTTGTGTTTCTGGGATAAACCATACTCTATAATCTGCAGTTAAATATTTTTAAGTATCTTCTATAATAAATAAAAATAAAGCAAAATAAAATACCCCTAGACCCTGAAACCTCCTCCAAATAACATTCTATCTCTTATCCTCTTGACAGCCTTCACAAAAATAATTTGTATACCCCCTAGTTTGAGGACATATATTGAAAATATTCTAATAGCATAAGTAACAGAACGACCTATTCAACTTATAAAAAATTCAAGCACTACACATGAAGCTATATAGCATTGATCTGTGCAATAGAGTCCAAGTAGTAGTCAAAAGGAAATATATATCTTTAAACAGACATATTAGAAAGCAAGAACTATTTAAGTTACCCAAGCAATTCAAGAAGCTAGGGAATGAATATCATATTGCACCTAAAGTAGTATAAGGTAGTATATAATGAAGATAAATAAGAAATAATGAATTAGAAAACCACAAGGTAGCTAATAAACACCAATTATTTGGAAATACTTATATAACAGACATTTTTTACAAATATCACCAAGTACTATAGAAAAATTACAAGTAAACAATATAAGTTAAGTTACATAAAATTATATAAAATACAGATGCAGAATATATTTAAATAATACAATAACATATGACAAATAGCTTATAAAATTATCTCAGGCTAATCAAATGCTGGACAAGGAAAACTTCCACATGTACAAGTATTTCAGCTATCAAACTAAGAAGGAATGAGAGAAGTGGAGAATTATCATATTGCAGCCCCTAATGGATAAATAAGTAAAGGTTATGATCATCAATTACTGCCAACTTCAGCACAAAGGGCAACAGACATTACGTTCCTCCTGACAGAAGTATAGCATCACCTCTATAGTGGTCTTTTAAAAAAGAAAGAGGGGGAAAGAGAGAGAGAGAGAGACAGAGAGAGACAGAGAGAGAGACAGAGAGAGACAGAGAGAAGGAAAGAAAAAGAAAGAAAGAAAAGGAAAGAGAGAAAGAAAGAAAGAAAGAAAAGGAAAGAAAAGAAAGAAAGAGAAAATTTAAAGCAAAAAAAAAATTCACTTCATTTGATCAAGCTTCTATGTTTGATTACCAGTTTACAGAAATATAGGGGGTGCAAAGAACATGTTAAGGAAACTGAAGTGTTTCATTCAACAATCCAGATTATGGGAAACTGGACAGAATACAAGGCTTTTTCTTCCCAAGAAAAAAATACAATGTGGGAGGTAACCTATACAATAAATAAGACTTCAGGTACATAACAAACAATCAGAATAGATACACTATATATGTGATTCAAAAAAAAGTAAATTTTTAAAAGTATAAGGCCATAAGGTAAATATGAAAGCTAAGTGAACATTTAATGATATTAATAACTTATTTAATTTTTGAAGAATGATAATTATATTGGGTTTATGGTTTATTAAAGATTTCTTATCTTTTAGAAATACATTATGAAATAGTTAGAGGTGAAATAGTATGATGCCTTGGACAATCTTCACATTATTCCATCAGCAGAGATATGGAGGAAGCAGGGGTAGACTTGGAACCACATTGGCCATGTACTGAAGATTGTTGATGCTGACGTCAGATGAATGGCAATCATATTATTATTCCCTACTGTGGCATGTGTTTGAGAGAGCCCGTAGTAAATGTTTTATTATAAATATCATGCAATTAAATTTGAAGACCTAGGCGAAGTGGACAATATTTTTTAAAAGACCAAATTAGTCCATAAATAAATAAAAGGAAAAAAAACTTTAATCAAATAACACAAAGTGAAATGGCATTCAATACACAAGCTACCCACAAACACTCCAGAACTAGAGAGGTTTGGAGTTCAGTTATATTAAAAAGTCAGGAAAAACTAATCATTGTCTTAAGTAACCTATTCCAAAGCATGCAAACAGGTGGGGAATTAATAAATCTTCCCAAATTAGATCTCCTTGATTCAAAAACCAGGTGAGCATCCCCTGCCATGAAAAGAATATTTGAGCCAAGTTCACTCACACAGCAGCACATATTCTAAATAAATTAATAGAATATTCACTGTAGCAGTGAATTAAGTGAACAAAAAGGCTGTGTCCAAGGAATGAAAACATTATTTAATTTGGAAAATATTTTAACTGTAATTTTTCACAATAAAAATTAGGGGAAAATATTTGACCATGTCAAGAGATATGGAAAAAGCCTTTGAAAGAAATTAAACATGAGTTCAAGGTAAAAGAAAAAATTTAGAAAATTAACAGTAGAAGGGAACTTCCATTTCCTAATATCTATAATAAGAAATACTTACATGTAAAATGTTAGATGAGATCCCATTAAAGATAGGAACGAGGGAAAGATGCATGCTTTCACCTCTACCATTCCAAAGAGCACTGGAACACAAAGCCAGAAGTGTGCATATCAAAATAAATAAGGGATATGAATATTGAAAAGAAAGAATATTTGGTGATGATATTAGCACCTCTATTTAGAGAAAGCAAAGAAATAGGCACACGGATATTGGAATTAATAAGAGACTTCAGAAAATAATGTATGGAAGATCACTATAGCAAAATCAAGAGCCTCACCACAAAAAAATAATAATTAATTAGAACATATAGTAGAAAATGCTCCATATATAACAGCAAAAAAATCCAAAAATTACCTAAAAAGAAGCCTAACAAAAATATACAAGATCTTTATGGAGACAATAGTACAAATTTACTGATAGATTTGTGTAAAAGAAGTCCTAAATAAATGAAGTAGCATACCACATTCATTAGTAGGGAACATAATTCTATAAATATTTCAATTTTACCTAAATTATTTACACATTTATTGCCTTACCGGTAGCTTCCAAGATGACAATGAAGTATAGGATGCTATCTTCTGTTCCTAAAATCAATCCTGGAAAACAATAGCAGGAAGAATGAGATAAAACACACGGAGACACACACAAAATATCAACAACAAAATATAAACAAACAAAAAAACAAAACCTGGGAGGGGAGAGGGGAAGGGGCATTTTTTGAAACCTTAAAATTTGTACCCCCATAATATGCCGAAATAAAAAATAAATAAATAGGCCGGGCGCGGTGGCTCACGCCTGTAATCCTAGCACTCTGGGAGGCCGAGGCGGGCGGATTGCTCAAGGTCAGGAGTTCGAAACCAGCCTGAGCGAGACCCCGTCTCTACTAAAAATAGAAAGAAACTAATTGACCAACTAAAAAATATATATATACAAAAAATTAGCCGGGCATGGTGGCACATGCCTGTAGTCCCAGCTACTCAGGAGGCTGAGGCAGGAGGATTGCTTGAGCCCAGGAGATTGAGGTTGCTGTGAGCTAGGCTGATGCCATGGCACTCACTCTAGCCTGGGCAACAAAGTGAGACTCTGTCTCAAAAAAAAAAAATAAATAAAATAAATAAATAAATAAATAAATAAATAAACAAATAAAAGAAAAAAAAGAAAATATGAGAAAGCTGGCACTTGGATTTAGGGTGAGGAAGCTGAGGCAGCAGGAAAGCTGGGAGGTCTGAAGGCTGCACAGACAGCAGATGACAGGATGGATAGGAGGAAACGTTTGAACTTCTGCCCCTACTTCATGCCTAAACTGTGAGGCAACCTCTCAAACCTCAGATGCTTTGAGGATCATTCAGGTAGGTAAGACTCTTTGCACAACCATATTGAATAATAGACCCCCTGAAAGGAACAGTTCACTGAGTTTTATTTGGAAAGAAGCATTTTTGGCTAACAATTCCCTGTCCTGTGGAGCTGCATATTCTGTGACATATCTTGGAGAACAACAGCAACAACAACATCCCGGCGTGGTAGGGTCCGGGATCAAAGAATACCAGAAGTAACAGGGATCTGCCAATCATTACAGATCCAGCACACGCCAGGCGCTGTGCCAGGCGCTTTACATACACTGCGCACGTTGCAACAGTCCCACTGGATGGGGCTTATGAAACCGTGTCACAGGTGAAGAACCCCATGTTCACAGGGCTTGGTCATGTTCCAGGATCACAGCGCTAGTAAGTGACAGGGCTGGGACTAGATGCCTGGCCTGAATCCTCCCCACCCCCACACTGTTCCCACTCCTCCCAGCCAGAGGCAGACCTCCTGGCTCCACTCCATTTCTCCTCACAGCACTGCATCACAGCTCTCAGGAGGGGCTCGGGAAGAAGGCCCCTGAGGCCAAGGTGCCAAGGCAGGCCTACAGAAGGTGGCAATGAGGACCACACACCCTCGGGGGTTTCCTGTGGTTGCCTCCTGGAGAGGGACTCTGCAAGGTGCATTGTGTCAAGCTCCTGCTCTGTCACAGTTGATGCTCCTGCATTCCTAGCCCTCCTCTCCTTCCTGGGCACGTGGGCCCAGTACAGTCCCAGCATTGCTGTCCCACCCCACCCCAGCACTTTCCCACATCACAGAGCCCCTCCCCTGGTGGCTCCCATGTGGCCACCCTCCTGACCCTGGAACCTCCCTGCTGCCTCCTCTGGAGGCTGCACAGAATCACTGTCCTCCCTGTGACACAGAGCATCCCTAGCCCCTGCAGAAGCCCCCTGGCTCTCCCACAGCGCCCCCTCCTTCCTGTCCCCTCTGATAGCCACAACCCCTTTGACAGAGGAGTTCCCTCAGGACAGTGATTTTTAGACACCTGCTCATCCCTCCCTGGGAGTCCTCAGCACACCCTCTGTTTTCCCACTGGGCTGGCAGGACAGACTGGCACACAATCTACTGGTCCTGGGGCTGTAACCTGAGGGTAGACAGAGGGCTGCTGAAGCCACTGGGATAATTGCAGTGGCATCTTAACAAGTTTTTCATTTGAAGCCGGGAACGGAACACAGGAACAGATGAATGAGCGGCTGCTTTAGGTGGTCAGCACTCAAACCCCCTCATAAGTGGTAGGTGGGCAGCGGCCATCTACTGAAGCTGAATTCTCAAAAGCCCTGGAATCCTCCCAGGAGGTGAAAAATGGTTCCTTGGTGGACACGCTGGCTCGAATTTGGGAAGCGAAAATAATTAGCCAGCTCTCCACTGCCTCCTGTCTGGCACCTGCCCCACTGGAAAAGACTGGTTTTCAGGGCTCCTGATGGCACCTGTACAGGCGTTCAGGCATGCTCGGAGACTCACAGCTTAGGATCTTGCCCCTGCATCCAATGGAAGGAGAAAATCCTCAGCCTCCTGAGATTATCGATGGTCTTGCAAAGGGAAGTGCAGAACAATGCCAGTGAGCGAAGAAGGTGAACCCTCCCTGCTGACGTTTGCATGATCGCCTTCACATCAGATGGGTTAAAGGATTTGCCAGCATCTGCCACATAGTAGGCACTTAAAACTTCAGAGAATTTCAAGGCAAGTCTGATCTTGTCAGAAACTGCCCCAAGAAATGCAGAATGTTGTCATCACAAATTATGACAGTTTCTTTTTTTGAGCACCTACTATGTGACAGTTTATGGGACTAATTTACAAGTGTTCTTACAGTTCTTGCCTTCCTCTCTTTTCTGGACACATGAGAGCACTACCTTGTGGGGACACTTGCAGTTACCAAGGGTCATGTGACCAGCCTTTGTCATGGAGATATGGTAAAAGCATTGTTTGTTTTCAGTCTTAGCCAGTGTGCTATTCCTATGCTTCCTGTCCCATTCAGTAGCAAACATGGCAACTTTGTGTTGAGATAGTGCAAGTCCAAAATGAAAACAGCCTGGAAAATTTGTTCCCCCGAGAACAGGGAGCCCCTGCCAAACCACCTCAAAATTTATGTGCAGAAAACATAAGCTTCCATTGACTGAATCCTTTGAAATTTCAGATTTTTATCTGTTGCATCAGCTACCAGTTACTATTATTTATGTATTTACATTACAAAGGTAATAGTGCATATATTCTTTTTGAAAAATTCTAAAAATACTGAGATACTGTAATTCACCCTTTACAAAGTTCCTTCAAAATTCAGCCCCCTATTCAGAAGAAAACACAATTAACTATCTGCTGTGTTTTATTTTAAAACTGATTCTAGACTTTTTCATACATAAATGCTATAGTGAGTTTCAGAATTTCACACCTAATCAAGGAAGAAGATAAAAGCAGGACATGACAGTGACATGCAACGAGCTTATTGGTCAGCACTTGGAGAGGATCGCATAGGAAGGGAAAGTCCTCTCAGCATGAGACCTAGAGATAATGACAAGGGCTCCCACCTGGAAGGGGAGGGGAGCAAGAGGACTCCCAGGGATCCAAGTGGGCTTCCATGTTTAGGTGATGTCACTCAGCAGCTCAAGGGGGACAGACAGCTCTGGAAGGGCAGCTGTGGCTTAGAGTCTTTTATAGCCCCAGGGTCATGTGATCTACACCTAGCAAATGTTAGGTGCAGTTTTGCAGGGTATGCAAAGTAGGCAGGCCCTAAATGGTTAAAAATATGCTTATTTGGGCTATTTTTAAAGCAACTAGATGTATAAAATTTGAGTTGGTTAGGGGATATTTTAGGAATGGGCTTGGTTTTACACTTCTGGAATCCATTAAAATACTGCAGTTCCTTCAAGGTTCACTTGCCTTCCTATTGTAGTCACCCGTTAGTCATTTCTTCCTGAATGCTACTGCTGTCCTGCCAGTGCTTGGAGGACACTGGCCCAGCTGGCTCACTCTATGAAGAGCTCTCTCTTGCCATCATTTTGTTCTTTCACAGCATTGCACTGATTTTTGTGAAAATGTGACCTTTTAAAGTTACACAGAGACTAGACCAGCTCCGTCTGTTGTTGACTGTGTACGGATCAGATACCTCTTCTACAGATATTAGAGAGGTGTCACTTGCGTTACTGATCCTGTTTGTGTTTATGGTTGTGTTGACATGTTGCATGTATTGTAGGCTGAATAAAGTTAATACAACAAGGTTGTGTAAGTAAAACATTATCAAACAAACTTTTCCTGATCTCCTACTGGGTGTCAAGGCCCATGGTGGGCACCAGGAGTACAGAGCATAACAGGTGACCCTTGCTTGTGATCTAATGAGGGGGAGGTCTGACCACATAAGGAAGTTCTTTCTGTATGGTTCCGGAAGTGCTAAGGCATACAGACCAAAAAAAAAAAAAAGTCATTAGAAGTATATTTGTTTCTGAGTAGAATAGTTTAGCCAGACTTAGTTTTAAGGGAGGCAACAAAGTGCATGTCTGAGAGCAGGGGCCCTGCACCCAGCCAGCCTGGATTTGAACTCTGGCTCTACCACTTCCTAGCTGTGTGACCTTGGGTAAGCATATGACCTCTCTGTGCTTTAGTCACCTCATCTGTAAACCATGGATAGAAATAGTACCTACTTCATGGGACAGTTATGAAAACTGAGCCAGGTGACATTTGTAAGCACATAGAATAGTATCTGGCACGTAGTAAATGCCAAGTGAGTGTTTATTAAAGCAGAAACTCCTCACTTTACTAGCCACTTATGTGTGGCCTCCAGATTAAGTAAGGCAGCTCATGGAAGGTTTGTAAAATAGTGCTAAAACTTGTACTCCATGTGGCTGTGATGAACTTGTACTTAGCCCACTACCTAGAATGGCAAATGATCAGTAAATGGTGCATGGTTATCCTCCTCCTTGAGGCTGGCCCTGATCCTCCAATGCCCCAGAGGGCATGGTTGCATCTGTCAAACATTCTTACATAGTCTGCACCCTCCCAGTGGCCCATCCTGGTGAAGCCCCTTAACATCCTGAATGGCTTCTGCTATCATTATGCAGGGCCATGCAGCCATGGGCTGGGCACAAGCATTTTCTCATGTGGAGCCTCAAAATAGCCCAGGTGTTTTGATTTCAGAGCCCAGTGCTTGTCCATGAGTACCCTGACTTACTGTGGGATGCATAAAAATTGCTATTACAACAATAATAGTGAGCTCTTACCAGTTTATTCAATGGGTCACAGAGATTATCTCATTTGCTAAAAATAAGTAATGAACACAGTAGGCTGGAGATTCTAGCATTTGATTGAGCCTCAGTCAAATACCTGGGATCTTTATTCCTAGAGTTTCTGGCAGAGCACATGGATGGCCCCTGCCCATGGTTTAAGCCTCCAATAGTGAAATCACGGTACCTATCTTGCATTTCATTCTGCCATTGACTTCTGCTGCCATTTTAGAGCACAGTCACAATAATCACTTGAAACCAGACAGCAGCTACGCAGTGAGATAAATAAGTAGACCAATGTTCTGACATCTGCTGCTCACTCCAAACATTCATTCACCAGCCTTTCATGATGTACGAGCCAGGCAGGACAGGGCCTGCATTTTTGCTGCCAATCAAATACATCCTGCTGTTATTTGGGAGGTAATTTGGAGCCTTGGCCTTAGTTGAGAATTAATATCTACAGGGTTACTTATAATTGGGACTAACTTTCTAATAGTTCCATCATTTCCCTGCTCTTCTGAGCCCAACTGTGGGTTTTCCCATCCATCTTCTCCCCGGTACTTGAAGATGCATGCCGTTTTGGGGAACTGGCTGTTAGTAGCCCAGGGTAGACAAAACAACCCAACACCTGCAAAGGCAATCCCCCACAGGGAAGGAGTGCCAGTGAGAATAGCCAGACAGGCAGCTTCCTGTGAAACTCTCACAGAAACAGCTGTTTAAGTAATGGAAGTTCTGTTCTAGGGACCCCAATCCAGCTATTTTCAAATTACTTGTGAATAAATCAAAATTGTTTATTACTCAAAACCACCCAGCATCTCAAGAAAACTTGTAGGCCACACCATGGGGCTTCTATTCCTGAATCGTGTCAAGGGCTCCCACACTGCCTGGCACATTTGGAGGTAGCCAATAAACTGTGACCCAGTTTCCTAGAAGATGCCAGGCTGGTGGAGGAGCTGAAGGAAACAGAAGGCATGTCAGTGCAATTGTCCACAACTTACGTTTTATTTTGCTTATATCATAAGGTAAACTGCTCTTCCCGCTGTCCCTGCCACCTTGGCTTTTAGATGATTATAATGTTCAACCTGGAGGGGTCCTTAGAGACTGCATTCAGTCTCTGGGTTATGCTGTTGTCCCCAAGGCCCTCCATAACCATTCTGATCTGATCTCCACGTACTCTGCTGCTTGTTTCTGCTGTACAAGCTTCACTGACCTCCTGCCTTCCCTTCAACAGGCCAAGCACAATCCCACCTCAGGGGTTATCAGCCTGAAAGGCTCTTCCCTCAGACCTCTGCATGGTCCACCCATCCGTCCCTCCAGGCCTTTGCTCAAATGCCACAGAGGCCTTCCCTGGCCACCTGTCCACAGTAGCTCCCACCCCATGCCCAGTAGCACATCACCTTGAGCTAATGTACTCTGTGGCACTTACTCCTATCTGCTATTTTGCTTATTTGTCTATTTGTCTGCCTCTCCCACGACGATGGCAACGGAGTGAGAAGCAGTTTTGTCCATTTTCCTCAATGCTGTTTCCTCAGTGTTGGAATCAGCACTCATCACATAATGGGCACTTAAAATTATTTGCTGAGTGTTGAATACATGGATGACAGGTGTCATCCTGATGACATCCTGAACACTTCTGATGCAGAGGTTGGATGGGTGGTGTCTGTGTGACCTTCAGTGCTTAATATCTGGATAGTGTGACTCTGGCAGGAGTCTCCTGAAATGGCAGCGAGCATCAACACAGAGACAGTCGCTGGCGCAGGGGCTCTTTCGGACTGGGAATCAAGCAGGGAATGTCATCACACATAAGAACAAACTGACTTCTTTCAAGGGCTAGCTCAGTAAGGCTGGGCAATATCAGGCCTGGGTCCCAGTGCATTATGTCATTCATATTTTGTGAGCCAAAGCCAAAAGGAGATAAACGGGAAGCAGAGGTACCAACAGCATGTGTAGCTTTTCCTTGTGGTTACCCATGTTGAAACCTTTGAGTTTTGATTTCGGGGTCTTTTTGGTGGCTGAGGACTAGAAGGAAAGGCTATGATGAAAACCCCAACCCAGAAGTAGTATGGTCTTCCTCTGTTAACAAGATGTATGGTGTCCAGGATGAGTAGGATGGGATGGAGTTGAGTGACCCTCGAGATTTGTGAGAGTATGTTTTCTAAAATCAAGAACAGTAGAGAGTCGATTAGAAACTGCTAATTAATGAATTCATATCTGAATCCTGGAGCCTCAACACATCTTCCATTGTGGAAATTAGGAAGAGTATGATCAAAACATGGATGTGTGCAGATTGTATGAATAAACTCATAAAAGTATAAGGATACAATGTACCTCAAGCTCATGGTATTTTGGACTGCTTGGTTGGGGTTCAGTGATTCTCACGACAGCACTTAGAAATGGGTGTTATCAAATACTTGTTAGAAACAAAGATGAAGGGAAATCCGCCTTCATGTGCCCTGTGAAGTCTTACCACTTATAAATGACATCCTAAGGCATTTCTGGAGTTCTGCACTTTTAGCTATTAATAAAAAAGATGACTGGGGATATGATGGCAATAAAACGTCATCAGTTTCCTAGAGTTGCCATAACAAATTACCACAAACTATGTGGCTTTTAACAACAAAAATGTATTCTCTCACAGTTCAGGAGGGTAGAAGTCAGAAATTAAGGTGCCAGCAAGGCCATGTACCCTCTGAAGGCTGTAAAACGAATCCTTCCTTGCCTCTCCGAGCTTCTGGTGGTTGCCAGCAATCATTGGCATTCTTTGGCTTGTAGCTGCATCACTCCAATGTCTGCCTCCACCTTTACATGGTAATCTTCCCTCTGTGTCTGTGTGTGTCTGTGTCCAAATTTCCCTCTTCTTATAAGGACACTAGTCATTGGGTTTAGGGCCTACTCTGATCCAATATGACCTCCGCTTAACTTGATCACATCTGCAAAAGCCCGATTTCCAAATAAGGTCACCTTCACTGGTGACAGGTGGACATGAATTTTAGGGGGACACTGCTTCACCCAGTACAACTACCTTAGTTCAGCTTCCCTGGGTGATAGACTGAGATGGAGATTTACATGCTGTTGAAAGTAGCACCTGTTAAGAGTGAGGGAAGAGAGACTGGGCAGAGGGAGGAGTCAAATTGTGATGCAGCACAGGCCTCAGCCTACCCCATGGGAAGCTCTGCAGTTGAGAAGGCCCTGCAGAGATATCCCCAGTCTAGGCAAATAGGCCATGCCTTCCTACTGCCCCCACCCCCCATTAACTCTTTGACCAGTCATCAGAAGTGGGCTACCACCAGGGAGGCAGTTTCCTTCACTGAGGGCAATTTCTGTAGAGGAACTAAGCAGTGAGCCATTTTCCAGCAGCACTTTTGGCAACTGAAGGAAGGAGCACCTGGGTCATGAAGCACCCTCTAGAGTCCCTCCTTGTGGTGCTCAGATCGACTTGCTTCACATAGGAAGCTCATCTCATTTGGGAACAGCTCCTCTAGGATTCAGTGTGGTTCTTTTCCTGGGGAAGTTCACATGAGGAAGGGGAGTGGGACAGTTTCTGGCCCCTGCT
Source organism: Microcebus murinus (assembly GCF_040939455.1). Lineage (NCBI taxonomy): Eukaryota > Metazoa > Chordata > Mammalia > Primates > Cheirogaleidae > Microcebus > Microcebus murinus. The sequence goes on along the minus strand of NW_027438973.1, from coordinate 55,172 downwards.
GCTGCTGCTGGCTTTGAAGCCACAGTTGGTGTTCATGGCCTTCTTCCTCTGTCATCCACTCCAGGGTCTCCTCAGTGCCAGCCAGCACCTCTGCTGTTCTCAGTGACTCACCTGGAAGAGTAACACAGACCTGTATCTCTGAGGGTTCTGGAGCCCCTGGTCCCCATGCCCCTCTCAGGCTGTGGAAACTGCACTTGTCCATTTACCCTAGAAATATGGCAGGAGATTACCAAGACTCATTCAAGTGCATCACTTGGGTGCCAAGCATGTCCCTCTGTGTTCCCATCATGTAAGAGCAGCCCTGCCTCCTCCCAGTGACCAGGGACAACACCCCCAACAGGGTGGTGACTCTTCTTCATGCCTTCTTGTCCCACAGCATGAGAAGCCCAACGTGCCCATGACTCGTAATTCAGTTGTCAGCCAGAGCTTGGAGTTCAGGGGGAGATTCATTGTGTCTCTTGGTGGAAGCATTCCCATTGGGTGAACCAGGGTGCCTGCCCCATCAGGTAGCCACTAGCCACGTGTGGCTACTGAGTCCTTGAAATGTGACTAGTGCAATCAAGGAACTGAATTTCTGATTATATTTTATCTTAATTACATTTAAATAGCCAAATGTGGCCAGTGGTGGGTGCATTGGACAGCACAGATCTAGATCCACAGAACCTAAGCTTGTAGAGAGGGAAGCATAAATTCTCATGTGGGTCACTGGGAGTGATGGTAAGCAGAGTCATCCTATCCTTCGGCTCATAGGATATGGATTCTACATATTGGTGGCAAATAATGACCACAGATTTAGGGTAGACATTGTGTACTGGATGGCATCCCATTGTCACATGGTACTATCTCCAATTTTGTACCTCATTTGCACTTTGAAGAAGTCTTTAAATTGCTCCATAAGACCAGCAACTTCTGAGCGGATCCTATGGTCATTCACCCCCTGCACATCTTCTTTACTGTAGAGCGGTTCCCTGGGTCCCAGTTGATCTTAGGTAATATGCCATGTCAGGAGTGTTCTGTTTTCTTATATTATGTATTTGTCTATTTGATATCCATTTATCACAGAGCCAATTATATTAACTATATTTTCTTATATTTTGTATTCTTGATGCTCTTGTGTTTGGGGGCCTTATAGACAGACCCAGGAAGAGACTGCCCCTCCTAGGACCAGCTAATTTCTAAAGACAATAACAGCTGGCCTGCTAGCACACTTTTCATATGTAAACCAACCAATTCCAAATTTACACCCCCCAACCTAACTTATATAACTCTCACACACCAAATCAATACTTCCCCTGCCCCATACCATCACAGGGCCAGGTACCAAACAACTAAAGACCAACTCTATAACCCAAAGCACCCTGGCGTTATTCAGACTAGCCAATCCTAAGACGTTTCCTCTGCACTGCCTTGCCCTTCCTCCTTTCTGCCTCCAGATTGACATTGGTACTTTTCTCTGTGACACTGAGTGGTGCGCGGTGACTCCTCTCTATGATCTGTGAGCATAATAAACTTCTTCCTTCCAACCCTCATTCTCAGTCCCTCCTGTGGCCACACTGACATTACCATGCCATATACAACATTTACATTCTTAGAACAAGGGGATCCAACACTCTTAAGCACATCAAATAGTGGTGCTTGACAAGGCACTATAAGCAGGAAAGTCAAACTCAGATTTCGAATGTGTGAAAATTCCAGTAACGGTGGAACTTCCAGGATGTCTTTTCCTGGAACACTGCCCTTTGCAGGATGAAAATTGTCTGAAGCTATTAACTTTGCATACTCTTTTAGAGGCAAGGGTTAGGGTGCTTATGGTTGTAAGCAACATAATTATATATTGTGTTAGGTAAAGCATGACTTTGTAATTTTCTTTATATGCAGTTAAATATGGTTTAAGGAAATGTATATGGGTGCCAAGTTGACAAATGTTGGACTGTGATGGTTAATTTTATGTATCATATTCACTAGAATATAGTCCTAAATTATTTACTCAGATCCTAATCTAGTTGTTGTTATGAAGGTACAGATGCTCCTTGACTAATGCTGGGGCTATATCCTGATAAATTCATCAGAAGTTGAAAATATAAATTGTAAATGCATCTAATACATCTAACTTACCAAACATCATAGCTTATCCTAGCCTAGCCTACCTTAAACATGCTCAAAACACTTAAATTAGCCTAAAGTTGGGCAAAATCATGTAATGCAAAGCCTATTTATAATAAAGTGCTGGAAATCTCCCATAATGTGTTTAATACTGTGCTGAGAGTGAAAAACAGAATCGTTGTATGGGTACTCAAAGTACAGTTTCTACTGTATCACTTTCACACCATCATAAAGTCAAAAAATTATAAGTTGAACCATTGTATATGGGATCATCTATATTTTATAGATGTAATTAAAGGCCATAATCAGTTGATTTTAAGTAAAAGAAATCATCCTAGATAATCTATGTGCATCTGATTCAATAAGGTGAAAAGATTTAAGGGCAGAACTGAGCTGTCCTTGAAGAAGAAATTACACTTGACTGCAGCTTCAGCTTGAGAATTCTAGGCACCAGGAGCTCCTGATGGCCTGCCCTAGAGATTTCAGACTTTCCTAGCCCACAATCATGTAACATGTAAGCCAATTCCTTACAACACCTATAAAATGAGTATAACTTAAAAAGGACAACTGTTAGAAGGATATGGAGAAATTGGAACCCACGCGCATACATTGCTGATAGGAGCGTAAAATGGTGCAGCCACTTTGGAAAACACTTAAGAAGATCTTCAAATGGTTAAACATATAGTCATCATATGACCCAGCAATTTCACTCCTATGTATATACCCAAGAAAATTGAAACATATGTCAATACAAAAACTTGTACACAAATATTCACAAGAGCATTATTCATAATACTCTAATTGTGGAAAAAAACAAATGTATATAAACTGATGATAAACAAGATGTATATCCAGGGAAGGGCATACCTCTAACCCTTCCTAGGGAGAGGCAAAGATATAAAATGTAACCAAAATCTCAAAAAAAAAAAAAATTGTTGGGTGTCGGGTAGGTGGGAGGAGGGAGGAGGGGATGGGTATATATACTTACATGATGAGTGCGATGCTCATCATCTGGGGGATGGACACGCTTGAAGCGCTGACTCGAGGGGGGAGGGGAGGAAATGTAACCTTAACAAAATTTGTACCCCCATAATATGATGAAATTAAAAATAATAAATAAAAAGATGTATATCCATACAATGATATCTTACTCAGCCATACCAAAAATAAATAAAAGCATAAAATCATTTTAAAAGACAAAAAAGAAGGAAGTACTGATACTTGCTCCAACATGGATCATGATCAACCTTTAACACATTTTGTTAAAGTATCCAGAACGGACAAATCTAGAGAGACAGGAAATATATTAGGCATTGCCAGGGGTTGTGGGTAGTGGGTAATAGGGAATGGCTTCTAATGAGTACACGGTTTCCTTTTGGAGTGACAAAAATATTCCAGAATTAGATAGTAGTGCCGGTTGCACAGCCACGTGAATATACTAAAATCAATGTATTGTGCAGTTTAAAAGGGCAAATTTTATATTGTTTGAATTATATCTCACTAAAAAATGTTATGAATAAAAAGGGAGACAGTTCTCCTAGCTGTAATCTGTCAAAGAAAGAGATGCAGTATCCTACTCACAAACTTGAATTCCTGGCCCTAAAGTGGGCCGTTTCTGCTACTTGGGAGTATATAAATGGGTTACCTTCTGAGGTAGGGAAAGCAATATTCTCACATACATGCTCAACGGTGCTAAGCCATAGATTCCAAGGCATCAGGGGTCACCCATTTAGTCACTTTAAGATCCCTCTTCAAGAAAAGATTTGTTACTTAGCTCCAAAAATTGTGGTTAGCTGATCAGCTCTGTTAGCTCCTTCAAGGGCTGTCGTTACTAAATAGCTAAAGTCACAATAGTCCAGGCGTGGCCACCAGTCAATGACTGAGCAATACAGTTGTAGCTAAGGCCACACATTTCTCAGGGAGGCCACCAGCTAGTGACTAAGAAAGCTGGAGGTACAATGACCTGGTAGTGGCCACAAAAGGGATCCCTCTAACAGAGGCAATCTTTGCTCCAGAACGCCCTGTTGGGCTGGTAGAGACTTTGTGAGTTCTGCTCAAAAGATGAGAGGGAGAAATTGGGTTTCTATTGTTTTAAGTTTCTTATACAGCACAAAAAGCAATATAAATATTGTTTGAAGATATATTTTGATTAAAGATTACATTGTAAACTCTAGGGAAACCACAAGAAATATTTTGAAAGCAGTATACATAGGAAGCCAACAATGAAGATAAAATGGAATAATAAAAATATATGATTTAAAAGAAGGCAGAAAAAGAAGAAAAAATAGATGGGGCAAATAGAAAACAAGAAGATGGTAGATTTTAAAACAAGCATTTCAACAATACATTTGGAAGGGTCAAGTGATACAAAGTCAAAAACAGAGATTTGCAGATTGGATAACAAAGCAAGAACTACTATGTGCACTCTAAAGTATGTCCACTTTAAATATGAAGATGCAAATAAGTTAAAAGTAAAAATATAGAAAAAGATAAAACATGCTGACACTAATAAAAGAAAGATAGATTATCTATATTAATATCAGAGTAAAAAACTGTCAGAATTGGGCCTTGTCTGGGAATAGTTTTATTACCTTAAGTAATCTGGGCTTGGACATTTTCTTAGTTCTACAGAGAACAATTATGTCAATGTAGTGGATGTTGTGATGATATGTACCTTAGTCCATTTAGTGTTGATATAGCAGAATACTTGAGGCTGGGTAATTTATCAAAAAAGAGATTTATTTAGGTCATGGTTCTGCAGGCTGGAAAGTTCAAGGAGCATGACACCAGCATCTGTTCAGCTTCTGGTGAGGGCTTTCGTGCTGTGTCACTACATGGTGGAAGGTCAAAGGGGAAGTGGGCACATGCGAAGAGGCAAAACCCAAGGGGCATCCTGGCTTTATAATAGCCCACTCGCATGGGAACTAATTGGCTCTTGCCATACTGAGAACTCACTCACTACCATGAGAACAGGACCAAGCCATTCATGGGGATCTGGCCCTGTGACCCAAACACCTCCCACTAGGCCTTACTTCCCAACATTGTCAAATTGTGGATTAAATTTCAACATGAGTTTTGGTGAGGACATACAACCCATATCCAGACCATAGCACTCTGGCTACATTCTGCCTTCAGTATCAAGGTGGTTATATCCCATTTCTGAGAATATTGGTTATTGGTGGATTATAGCTAAGTCTATCTTCAGGAATTGGCACTTCTGGGAAGGAACCAACTTAATGTATTCCAGGGGGAGCTGGCATACAATGACTGGCCAGTGATGGGGTAAAAAGCCTGATTTAATTCATTTTATTCTCAACACTAAAGGGCCATCCTAGCTCCAGTAGCCACTAGGGGAATAGTTGTGGCCAAAGTTGAAACTTCAACCTCTACCTATTCCTAGAAAAAGAAAAACATATTAAATAAAAATCAAATTTTAAGAAAGGAAATAATAAAGGTAAGTACAAAAATAAATGGCATTGAAAATAAAACAGAGAAAATCAGTGAAACCGAAAGCTCATTCTTCAAAAAGATAAATAAAATGTTTAGCATTCAGCAAGACTGAAAAAGAAAATAGGAGAGAAGACACAAATTACTAATATCGGGAATGAGAGAAGGAATGTCACTACAGACCTTACACACATTAAAGGTAAAATAAGGGAATATTATGAACAAATTTATGCTCATAAATTCAAAAACTTAGATGAAATGTAAAAATATCTTAACAGACACAAACTACCAAAACTCACTCAAAAAGAAATATAGACCTCTTGTTTCCAGTCAGGCATGTTAGAAGATTAGAAGTTGCCATTCTGTCCTATACAACTAAAAGCCAAACAAACTGAAAAATCAAACTCTTCTTAGATCCATAAGAGAAGTGAGGTCACAGGGCCAAACTTTACTTCCAAAATTGTAGAGACTGACAGGTAAATACAAACAATCCAAACTTACCAAAGCAGGAACCCAGGAGTACAAACCTCCAAGGGAACCAGTGCTGAGGTAGGAAAACGTGAACTGTAATTAATGAATTGTTGGAGGCTCAGGGTGGACAAGTCTGAGAGTTAAAAACTCCAGGAGGGCCCAGTCATAGTGGAGCCCCCACACTTTTGTGAGTTTTACCTTGAGGAGTTCTACCATGCCTTAATAGCGAATATCAGAGAAAAATCTCTTGTGCTTCCAGCAGGGAGAGGGAAACCGGAACCATTTTAAAATATGCCAGATCATTCTGTCCTTAACAAGGTCTGAACTTAGGAAAAACTATTTGATCAGAACCTAATCTGCTGGGGTTTTATCAGAGACTAACTGACCTGGTAAAAGAGAAACCCTCAACTCCAGCCAGCTCTATCTTTCCACGTAAGAAATGGGAAATATCCAACTCCAGCCCACTCTAGCCATCGTGTCCCGCCTAAGGTGACGGTGGCAGTGCAGGTACTGAAGAGCACATATTAAGATAATAATGAATAACTTCAGGTTTGCTAAAAGACTGGGACCTAATCATAGAACTATAGAATGATTTACACATACACACACACACACACACACACACACACACACACACACACACACACACACACGCACCTTACCACCACATTGCTACAGGCTTATTTATAGCAGCTTCTTTTACCTAGTGCATAATGTCTCACTATTAGGACAAAAATACAAAATATATTAAAAGGCAGAAAAATACCTTTTAAGAAATGGAGCAATCATGAAAACCAAACTCATATATTAGGCATGTTGGAATTATCAGATCAGGAATTTAAAACAATTTTGATTAATATGCTAAGGGCTCTCATGGATAAACTAGACAGCATGTGAGAAAAGATGGGCAATGTAAACAAAGATAGAAATCCTGAGAAAGAACAAAAAGAAATGCTAGAGGTAAGATAAAAACACTGTAACAGAAATGAAGAATGCTTTTGATGAGCATGTTAGTAGACTGGACACGGCTGAGGAAAGAATCTCTGAGCTTGAGGATATCTCATTAGAAACTTTCAGAAACTAAAAAGCAAAGGGAAAAGATAATTTTAAAAATCAGAATATCCAAGAACTGTGGGACAGCTACAAAAGGTGTAACATGTGCATAATAGGAATACCATAAGGAGAAGAAAGAAAGGAACACAATTAATATGTGAAACAATTATGACTAAGAATTTCCCCAAATTAATGTCAGATGCCAAACCACAGATCCAGGAAGTTCAGAGAACACCAAGCAGGATAAATGCCAGAAAAACTACATGTAGGCACATAATTTTGAAACTATAGAAACTCCAAGATAAAGAACAAATCCTGAAAGCACCCGGAGTAAATAAACAATGCCTTAACTATAGAGGAGCAGAGATAAGAATTACATCCAACCTCTCTTCAGGTTACATGGATTACTTTTGTAATGCTTCAGTCCCAGCTAAAGGTGTGCCCGTCACCCAAATAGTGTTCATAGTACCTGTTAGGTAGGTTTTTGCCCCTCCCCTCCCCTCCCCTCCCTTCCCCTGGTTGATTTCCACTGAGTTTTACTTCCCTCTATGTACATGTGTGGCCATCGGTTAGTAAACCATTTAATAGTGTATTGACAAGTTTTACACTTAAGTCTGTTTTCAATTTTGAGGTATGGGTTATTATTTTTTATTTGAATTGCATTTGCACGTTTGTGTGGGTATGTATTCTGATCTCTTATTATGTTCAATTGATCTATAGGTCTATCACTTTGTAAATACCACTCTGTATTGGTTAGATAGCTAAATAGTAGTGGTTGGTAAAGTATGGCCCATGGAGCAAACCTGACCTGTCACCTGTTTTGTAAGCAAATTTTTATTGGAACACTACAATGCCTATTCATTCACATGCTATCTATGCCCAGGGCCACTTTTCACTATAAAAGCAGAGTCAAACAGTTGTTACAGAAAATATATGGCAACAAAATCTAAGTATTGACTTTCTTTTACAGAAAAAGATTGCCATTTTCTGCTAAGGAGCAAGTCTTGAAATCTGGTTGTGTAAGACCTCCAATATTGGTATCCTTTTCCAAAATAATTTTGGCTATTTTAGTACTTTTGCTTTTCCATAGGTATTTTAGAATCAGCTTTTTAGTTTCTATGAAAATATGCTTGGATTTTAATTAAGATTGTGTTAAATGTACAGACTAATTTGAGAATAATTAACATCTTAATGATATTGAGGCATCTGATCCATGAAAATGATGTATGTCTCTACTATTTATCTCCTTCTTTGATTACATTCATCAGTGTTCTGTAATTTTCATGATAGATATCTTATACATATTTTGTTAAATTTATACTAATGATTTCATGTTTGGAGTTCCATTGTAAGTGATATCGATTTCTTATTTTTGAATTTTCAACTTGAACTACAATAATAGTATAGAGAAATATAATTTATTTTTCTATATTTTCCTTGTGTCCTGTGACCTTCTAAACTCACTCATTAGTCCATGGAACTTTTTTCAGACTCTTAAGGATTTTCTGCATAGACATCGATGTCATCTGTGAATAGAGATGTTTTATTTCTTTTGTTCCTATTTGTATACCTTTTATTTCTTGCTCTTATGCTATTACTATTACATTGGCGTGGACTGCCAGAAAGATGTAGAATAAGAGTGGTGAGAGTGGACATCCAGGCTTTTTCCCCAGTCTTAGAAGGGAAGCACTTAGTCTTTTATCATTAAGTATGATGCTAGCTGTAGGGTTTATTTTTTATTTTTTTTAGATGTCCTATATCAGGTTGAAGTATCTGTTTTCTAACTCTAGTGTTCTGAGACACTTAATCATGAATTAATATTGGGTATATACACACGTAATGGATGTGGTGCACACTGTCTGGGGGATGGACACGCTTGAAGCTCTGACTCTGTGGGGCAAGGGCAATATACATAAACTAAACATTTTTTTAAAAAAAGGAAAAAAAATAAATAAAAGTTAACATTCTATATAAAAATAAAAAATAAATTTGGAATAAAAATAAAATGGGAAAAAATGAATATGATCAAGTACATTTTATTCTTTAGTCTCTTGATGTTGTTAATTCATAAATTGATTTTTGTCTTTTGTCTTCTGCTTTTCTCCTTGTCAGAGATTGACTTTTGAATGCTGAAACAGCCTTGTAGTGTTGAAACATACCTCACTTAGTAATGATGTTAATGATGTACTATCTTTTTTATATACTACTGGATCTGATTTGCTAATACATTGTTACAAATTTTAGCTTTTATGTTCATGAGGAGAGTGGTATGATTATTTTTCCTCTCTTTTTTTTTTTGATTTTTTTTTTATTTCGGCATATTATGGGGGTACAGATTTTAAGGTTTCAATAAATGCCCATTTCCCCCCCTCCCCCCAAAAGTCTGAGTCTCCATCATGACCATCCCCCAGATGGTGCACATCTCACTCATTATGTATGTATATACCCGCCCCCCTCCCCCCTCCCACCTGCCCAATACCCTATTACTGTAATACCTATGTGTCCACTTAGGTGCTACTCAGTTAATACCAGTTTGCTGGAGAATATATCTGGTGCTTGTTTTTCCATTCTTGGGATACTTCACTTAGTAGTATGGGTTACAGCTCTAACCAGGAAAATATAAGATGTGCTATATCACCGTTGTTTCTTAGAGCTGAATAGTACTCCATGGTATACATATACCACATTTTATTAATCCATTCTTGGATTGATGGGCACTTGGGCTGTTTCCACAGCCTTGCAATTATGAATTGTGCTGCTATAAACATTCGAGCGTAGGTGTCTTTTTTGTAGAGTGTCATTGGATCATTTGGGTAGATGCCCAGCAATGGGATTGCTGGATCAAATGGTAGATTCACTTGTATCGCTTTAAGGTATCTCCATATTGCTTTCCACAGAGGTTGAACTAGTTTGCAGTCCCACCAGCAGTGAAGGAGTGTTCCTCTCTCTCCACAACCACGCCAGCATTTATTGTTTGGAGATTTTTTGATAAAGGCCATTCTCACTGGGGTTAAGTGATATCTCATTGTGGTTTTGATTTGCATTTCCCTGATGATTAGAGATGTTGAGCATTTTTTCATATGTTTGTTGGCCATTCTTCTGTCTTCTTTAGAAAAATTTCTGTTCAAGTCCTTTGCCCACTTTTTAATGGGGTTATTTGATTTTTTCTTCCTGATTTTCGTGAGTTCTAAGTATATTCTAGTTATCAGTCCCTTATCGGATGCATAGGATGCAAAAATTTTCTCCCATTCTGTAGGTTGTCTGTTTACTTTCATGACTATTTCTTTGGCTGTGCAGAAACTTTGTAGTTTGATCATGTCCCATTTATTTATTTTTGTTGCTGCTGTAATTGCCTTTGGGGACTTCTTCATAAACTCTTTGCCAAGGCCGATGTCTAGGAGAGTGTTTCCAACGTTTTCCTCTAGAGTTCTAATAGTTTCATACCTTAGGTTTAAGTCTGTTATCCAGCGTGAGTTGGTTTTTGTGAGAGGTAAAAGGTGTGGGTCCTGTTTTAGCCTTCTACAGGTGGCTATCCAGTTTTCCCAGCACCATTTATTGAAGAGGGATTCTTTTCCCCAGCGTATGTTTTTGTCTGCTTTGTCAAAGATTAGATGGCTATATGAGGATGGTTTTATATCAGGATTCTCACATCTGTTCCACTGGTCCATATTCCTATTTTTGTGCCAATACCATATTGATTTAATTACTACAGCTTTGTAGTATAGTTTGATATCTGGCATATTAATGCCTCCCATTTTGTTTCTGTTGCCTAGAATTGCTCTTGATATTTGGGGTCTTCTTTGGTTCCATACGAAGCGTAAAATTATTTTTTCTATATCTGTGAAGAATGCTGATGGGATTTCAATAGGTATTGCATTGAATCTGTAGATCAGTTTGGGTAGTATAGACATTTTGATGATGTTGAGTCTGCCGATCCACGAGCATGGTATGGATTTCCATCTGTTTACATCCTCTGCTATTTCCTTCCTCAGTGTTTCATAGTTCTCCCTGTAGAGGTCTTTTACATCCTTGGTTAAGTATATTCCTAGGTACTTTAATTTCTTTGTTGCTATTGTGAAGGGAATTGAGTCTTTGATTTGGTTCTCAATTAGATTGTTGTTGGCGTATATGAATGCCTCTGATTTCTGTGTATTGATTTTGTATCCTGAGACTATACTAAATTCATTGATCAGTTCCAGGAGTTTCTTGGTTGAATCTTTGGGGTTTTCTAGATACAATATCATATCATCAGCAAACAGTGAAAGTTTGATCTCTTCTGCCCCTATTTGGATACCTTTGATTCCATTTTCCTGTCTGATTGCTGTAGCCAAGACTTACAGCACTATGTTGAACAGAAGTGGAGATAGTGGGAAGCCTTGTCTGGTTCCAGTTCTAAGTGGGAATGATTTCAATCTTTCCCCATTCAGTATGATGTTGGCTATGGGTCTGTCATAAATGGCTTGTATCATTTTTAGGTATGTTCCCTCTATGCCTATTTTCTTAAGTGTTCGTATCATGAAAGGGTGTTGAATTTTGTCAAAAGCTTTTTCTGCATCTATTGAAAGAATCATGTGGTCTTTGTTTTTGCTTCTGTTTATGTGGTGAATTGCATTTATAGATTTACGTATGTTGAACCATCCCTGCATCCCTGGGATGAAGGCCACTTGGTCGTGGTGGATTATTTTTTTGATAAGTGTCTGGATTCGGTTAGCTAAGATTTTGTTGAAAATTTTTGCATCTATATTCATTAGGGATATTGGTCTGTAGTTTTCATTTTTTAATGCATCCTTTCCTGGTTTTGGTATCAGAGTAATATTCGCTTCATAAAAGGTGTCAGGGAGGTTTCCGTTCTTCTCGATGTTGTGGAATAGTTTCTGCAAGATAGGTACTAGTTCTTCTTTGTAAGTGTGGTAAAATTCGGGTGTGAAGCCATCTGGACCGGGACTTTTCTTTTTAGGGAGATTTTTAATTGCTGTTTCTATTTCAGCTGTTGAGATTGGTCTGCTCAGGGAATCTATTTCTTCCTGGTTGAGCCTAGAGAGGCTGTGTGTTTCTAGAAATTTGTCCATTTCCTCCACAATTTCCGTTTTCTGTGCATAAAGATTTTTGTAGTATTCAAAAATTGTATCTTGTATCTCTTTGGGATCAGTTGTGATATCTCCTTTTTTGTTCCTGATGGAGCTTATTAGAGATTTCTCTTTTCTGCTTTTCGTTAGCTTAGCCAATGGTGTGTCAATTTTGTTTATTTTTTCAAAGAACCAACTTTTTGTTTTATTAATCGCATGAATAGCTTCCCTGTTTTCAATTTCATTTAGGTCTGATTTGATCTTGTTGATTTCACTTCTTCTGCTGGGTTTGGGGTTGGTCTGCTCTTCTTTTTCCAGCTCTTTGAGTCGTTTCATTACATTGTCTATTTGTGATTTTCTTGTCTTTTGGTTATAGACATTTATGGAGATAAAGTTTCCTCTCAGAACTGCTTTAGCTGTGTTCCAGAGGAGTTGATAACTTGTCTCTCCATTGTCGTTTTCTTCATAGAATTTTTTTATTTCTGTCTTGATTTCTTCATTTGTGAAGTAATCATTTAGTAGGAGGTTGTTTAATTTCCACGTTTTTGTGTAGAAATGTGAGTTTCTCTTAGGGTTGATTTCTAGTTTTATTCCACTGTGATCTGAGAAGGTACATGGTATGATTTCTATTTTTTTTAATTTCTTGAGATTTTCTTTGTGTCCCAGGATATGGTCAATCTTAGAGAATGTCCCATGAGCTGATGAGAAGAACGTATATTCAGTGGATTTTGGGTAGAATGTTCTGTAAATGTCAGTCAGACCCAGGCGTTCTAGAGTTTTGTTTAAGTCCATTATTTCTTTATTAATTTTGTGTTTGGAGGATCTGTCTCGTGCCGTCAGTGGGGTGTTGAAATCTCTGGCGATTATGGAGTTTCTATTAATCCATTTGCTTAGCTCCAGTAAGGTTTGCTTTATGAATCTGGGTGCACCTAAGTTGGGTGCATATATATTTAAAATTGTTATCTCTTCTTGTTGGACTGTGCCCTTCACCATTATATAATGACCCTCTTTGTCTTTCACTACTTTTGTTGGTTTAAAAACTAAATCGTCTGAAATTAGAACTGCCACACCAGCCTTCTTTTGGCTTCTATTTGCTTGGAATATTGATCTCCACCCTTTTATTTTTAGTCTATATGCATCCTTGCAGGTTAGATGTGTTTCCTGAAGACAGCATATACTTGGCCTGTATTTTCTTATCCATTCAGCCAGCCTATGTCTCTTGAGTGCAGAGTTTAAGCCATTCACATTTATTGAGAGAACTGATAGGTAAGGTAGATTACTGTTAATTCTGTTGGGTTGCATGTTGTTGCTATGATTTCTGTGTTGAGCCATTATAATATCTGGCCTTTAATATCTTTGGGTTTTGGTTGTTTTTATATTCGTGGGTTATTATTATGATGTTCCGTACGTAACGCTGTTTTAAGTACTTCTTATAGGGCTGGTCTTGTCTTGGTGAATTCTCTGAGCCTTTGCTTGTCTGAGAATGTTTTTATTTCTCCTTCATATATGAAGCTTAGTTTTGCAGGGAATAATATTCTAGGCTGGACATTGTTTTGTTTCAAAAGAGTGAGAATGGGGCCCCAGTCTCTCCTTGTTTTTAAAGTCTCATTAGAGAAGTCTGGTGTTATTCGAATTGGCTTTCCCTTGTATGTCACTTGCTTCTTTTGTCTTACAGCTCTTAGAAGGGCCTCTTTAGTTGATACTTTGGTCAGTCTGATGACTGCATGTCGTGACGTCTTCCTGTTTGCATTGAATCTCCCAGGGGTCCTCTGAGCTTCTTGAACTTGTATATCAAGATTTTGAGCAAGGCCTGGGAAATTTTCCTCTATTATATCTTCAAACAGCTTGTCCAACCCTTGAGTGTTGTCTTCTTCCCCTTCTGGTAAGCCTATGACCCTCACATTAGGTTTCTTCACATAATCCCACAGCTCTTGTAGGCTTTGCTCTTTTCTCTTGTTTCTCTGCTCTATTTCTGTGACTGATTTATTTAATTGGAGGGTGTTATCTTCAAGCTCTGAGATTCTTTCTTCTGTTTGATCTACCTTGTTCTTGAGACTTTCCACTGTATTTTGTAGTTCCTTGAATTGATTCTTCATTTCCAGGAGTTCGGTTACACTTTTCTTCATTGTGTCTATTTCTTTTCCTATATCCTGGAGGCTTTTTGTGGTTTCTTTGTGTTGGTTATTGAGTTGTTGCTGCAGCTGGGTGAGTGTTCTTATGATCCACATATGAAATTCCTCTTTTGTCCTATTGGTTGCCTGATTTTGGTTGGTGTCCGTTTCTAGGGGGCTGGTGCTCCTCTTTGGGGGTGTGTTTTCCGTTTGGTTCTTCATATTTCCTGAGTTTTTTCGCTGATTTCTTCCCATGTCAATCAGTTGTTGTTTCTTGCCTTAAGTTATTGTTTGGGTATTCACACACCTTGTTTAGTTTCTGAGGCATTAGGTGGTGTCTGTGGGTGAAATTGGACCACTCCCTGTATATTGAGTCAGTGGGTGCCGTGGAAAGGCTGTGCAAGATGGCGTCCCTGTCAGTAGGTGGCGTTTGCTTGGAGGAACAGGCTATGCTGTTGATTTTGTGTCCTGTTATCAGCTCTTGTTCTGGGCAGAGCTGGGTTGGGTAAGCCTGCCCTCAGGCCATTAGCAGGGGTCAAAGTTCTGTTCTCTGCTTCCAGGGAAAGCTGTCAGGGCGGGGCTGGAATGGTCCCGCTCAGCCAGAAAGTCTGGGTGTGGGGTTGGGGCTTTCTGAGACCCGCAGTCTGAAGCGGGCCTGGCTTCTTTCCACCCTCCCCAACTCCGCAGCTACTCCTAGGCCTCTGCCAGCAGGCCAGAGCACAAGCCACCAGGCCTCCCCGGACTGTGATGCCAGTGGGGAGGTTCCCTGCACAGGAACGCCACCTGGGTTGGGCGCACGGCCTCCTCCTGGGAGGAGGGTTGCCCTCTAGGATGCCGATCCACCTCTGGAGGCACACACACCTCAGTAGGCTGTTCACGTATAACCCTTCTGTGCCCCGGGCAATGCTAGCCCTCGGTTCAGGGGATCTGGTCTGCAGGTCCGACCTGTGGGTGCCAGAGTTCAAACTGTATCCCCACCAGGGAGAGGATTTCTGGTCCCAATTCACCCACAGGGAGCCCAAGCTGGGTCTATGTCTCTCAGCCTCTGAGTCGGCACCGTTCTCCTGGGAACACCGTGCCAGCAGCACCTGGGAGGGCAGGCGGGTAGGGAGCTCACAGTCTGAGTTTCCCTGAGTCAGCTGTAGGGTCCCAAAAGGGAAGGTCCTGTTCCCTGGAGGTGCCTCTGGCTGGTGGCTGTATTGTCTCTCTGGGCAGCTGCGGGTAGGGTCGGCGGAGGGGAGGAGGAGGCAATATGGCGCCTGCCGCGTGGCTCGGGTCTGTGCACAGGGAGGTGCCCGGAGGAAGTTGGGAACCTGGTGCCACGTCTGCTACAGGCTCACCGCTGGCTGGCGGCGGCGGTCTCTGGGCTGGTGTCAGCAAATCCACCTACCCTTGCCGCTGGTCTCCAGGCTGTTCCGGTGGTCTCAGCCTCCAGTTCTCCTCCGCAGCCTCCTCCTGTGGAGTCTCCCAGGGTTTCAGGTACCCCTCCTTCCGGCCCTGGTCCGCTGTATGCTCGTCTTCTTGCTTCTTTCCTCTAATTTCTGCTAGAATCTGTCTTTTCTGCAGAGACACTCTGTCTGGCGGTGTTATTCTTCCGCCATCTTGCTCCACCCCCCTCCATTTGTATATCTTATTTGGAGAAGTTTCTGTAAAGTCTGTAAAGGTCTTTGGCCCATGTTTAATTGGGTTGTTTGTTTTCTCATTGTATAGTTTTAAGAGTCGTCGGTACATTTTTTTATAACAGTATTTTATCAGGTCTTTTGAAAATATTTTTCTCCAAGTCTGGCTTCTAATTTCATTCTCTTGACGGCGTATTTTGCAAAGCAGAATTTTTTAATTTTAATGAAGTTTCCTTTTCAATTTTTCTTTCGTGGATTATGAAACACATGTTGTATCTAAACATGGATTGTTGTATCTAAAAAGTCACTGCCAAAACCTAGGTCATCTAGATTTTCTCCTGTGTTTTCTTTTAGGGGTTTTATAATTTTGCATTTTACATTTATGCCTGTGATACATTTCAAGTTAATTTTTGTGAAGGGTGTAATGCCTGCATCTAGGTTTATTTATTTATTTGTTTATTTTTATTTCAGCATATTATGGGGGTACAAATGTTAAGCTTACGTATATTGCCCATGCCCCTCGCCTCGAGTCAGAGCTTCAAGCGTGACCATCCCCCAAACATTGCACATCTCACTCGTTATGTTTGTATATAGCCATCCCCTCCTTCCCCCTCCCACCTGCCCGACACCCGATAAATGTCATTCCTATATGTCCACTTCGGTGTTGATCTGTTAATACCAATTTGGATGTCCAGTTGTTCCAACACCATTTGTTGAAAATATTACCTTTTTTCCATCATATAGCCTTTGCTCTTTTGCCAAAGATAATTTGTCTGTATTTATGTGGGTCTATTTCTGGACTTTTTATTCTGTTCCATTGATCTATAAGTCTATTCTTTCACCAATACCACCCTGTCTTATGTATTGTACCTATATAGTAAGTCTTGAAGTTGTATAGTGTCAGTCCTCTAACAGTCCTTTGTTTTTCTCCAAGATTGTCCTGGCTATTTTGGACCTTTTACCTCTCTGTATGAACTTTAGAATCAGTTTGCCAATATCCACACAAAAAATTTCTGGGATTTTGATTGGGATTGCATTGAATCTATAGATCAAGTTGAGAAGAACTGATATCTTGACAGTACTGAGTCTGCCTATCCGTGAACATGGAATATCTCCCCATTTATTTATTTCTTCTTTTATTTCTTTATTAGAGTTTTATAGTTTTCCTCATATAGATCTTATACATATTCTGTTAGAGTTATAGCTAAAGTATTTCATTTTGAGGGATGCTAAAGTAAATGGTAGTGTATTTCTAATTCCTCACCATAAAGTGTAATGTTAACTGTAGGTTTTTTGTAGACATTATTTATCAAGTTGATGTTCCCCTCTATTCCCCTCTACTGAGAGTTTTACCATAAATGGGTGTTGGATTTTTGCTCAATGCTTTTACTGCATCTATTGATATGATCATATGATTTTTCCGCTTTAGCTTGTTGATGCGATGGATTTAAATAACTGATTTTTGAATGCTGAACTAATATGTGGTAGAATTCTAGAATTCTAGAATTTCTAATATGTGGTAGAATTCACCAGTGAACTCACCTGGGCCAGGTATCTTCTATTTTGTAAGGTTATTAATTATTGATTCAATTTCTCTAATAGATATAGGCCTATTCATATTGTCTACTTCATCTTGTGTGAGTTTTAGCAGATTATGTCTTTCAAGGAATTGGTCCATTTTATCTAAGTTATCAAATTGGTGGGCATAGAGTTATTTATAATGTTCCTCAATTATCCTTTTAATGTCCAGGGGGAACTGTAGTGATGTCTCCTCTTTCATATCTGATATTAATAATTAGTATCCTCTCTTTTTTTCTTAGTTAGCCTGCCTAGAGACTTATCAATTTTATTGATCTTTTCAAAGAAATACCTTTTGATTTCATTGATTTTATCTATTGATATCTTATTTTAAATTTCATTTATTTTTGCTCTAATTTTTATTATTTCTGTTCTTCGACCTACTGTAGATTTAGTTTGCTCTTCTTTTTCTGGTTTTCTAAGGTAGAAGCTTAGATTATTGATTTTAGATTTTTTTTTTTTTTTTTTTTTGAGACAGAGTCTCGCTTTGTTGTCCAGGCTAGAGTGAGTGCCGTGGCATCAGGCTAGCTCACAGCAACCTCAAACTCCTGGGCTCAAGCGATCCTTCTGCCTCAGCCTCCCGAGTAGCTGGGACTACAGGCATGCGCCACCATGCCCGGCTAATTTTTTATATACATATCAGTTGGCCAATTAATTTCTTTCTATTTATAGTAGAGACGGGGTCTCGCTCTTGCTCAGGCTGGTTTTGAACTCCTGACCTTGAGCAATCCGCCCGCCTCGGCCTCCCAGAGAGCTAGGATTACAGGCGTGAGCCACCACGCCCGGCCGATTTTAGATTTTTATTCTTTTCTAATATATGCATCCAAGGCTATAAATTTCCCTCTAAGCACTGCTCTCACTACATACCACATTTTTAAAGAGAGGGGGTCTTGCTATGCTGCCCAGGCTTGCCTTGAACTCCTGGGTTCAAGAGATCCTCCTGCCTCAGCCTCATGAGTAGCTGGGAGTAGAGGCATGTTCCACTGTACCCAATCTATACCAAAAATTTTGATAAAGTGTGCTTTCATTTTCATCTTATTCAAAATATGTTTAAAATTTCTCTTGAGATTTCCTCTTTGCCCCATGTGTTACTCATAAGTGTATTGTTTAATCGTCAAGTACTTGGGGATTTTCCAGCTATCTGTCTGTTATTGATTTCTAATATGTTGAGGGTTAGGGTCGAGACATGAGAACCCCAGGAGTGGGACAGGACTTTGCCAAAGAGCAACCCATGGACATGTCAGTTCACTGAACAAAAGCTGCTCGACCTTGAGGGGGACATTCCACCAATCGATCCATCGGGGATGTCTGCAAACAGACCCCGCCTTGAAGCCTGAGGGAAGGTGGAGAGAATGATCAAAGAATGTCAGCCCAGCAGATAAGAGCAGTTTGCTATCCTAAGCCTGAGGCAATGTTCCTATCTCTCTCCTGAGTTTCTGTCTCAGTAAATGAGGACCTAGATAAAATAAGAAAAAGTATGTGGTCTCTTTGTTCCTGTTTAGATTATACTAGGCTTTCCTGTTAACCCATGAGCTTTTCACGTGAAATCATTGTAACCTATAACATGAAAAAGAGAATAAAAACGGGCGCTAGACTTCAGTCAGTACCACCTGGCTCACGGGAACACCAGTGGTCCCCTGACCTTCCCGTACCCTTTCACCTAACTTTTTGTGCCCCTAACTTTGTCTCTCCCATCTCTTGAAACTCACACTGCCCAGAGACCCGGTTATATCAGGGGCGTCGTGAACCCCCAATACTAGCTCAATTCCATTTTTATCTGGGAGCAAACATTGTATGATTTCCATTATTTTAAATTAGTTAGGGTGTGTTTCACGGTACAGTATGTGCTCTGTGTTGGTGAATGTCTGTGGTTGTTGAATGAAGTAATCTACAGATGCCAGTTGTATGTACTTGATTCATGGTGTTTGGGGGTTCAAATATGTTCTTATTGATTTTATATCTGGTAGATATATCCATTTTTGATAGAGGGGTGTTAAACTCTCTGTGAGTGTGGATTCATCTGTTCTTCCTTGTAGTTCTAGCAGGTTTTGCCTCATGTCTTTTGACACTCTGTTGTTTGGCACACACACATTAAGGATTATTTTTTTAACTGACCGCTTTATCCTTGTGCAATCCCCTCTTTATTTCTGATAACTTTCCTTTCTGCCTGAAATTAATATAACAGTAACCCCGTCTCTACTAAAAACAGAAAAAAATTAGCTGGGCGCGGTGGTGCGCACCTATAGTCCCAGCTACTCGGGAAGATGAGGCAGGAGGATTGCTTAAGCCCAAGAGTTTGAGGTTGCTGTGGGCTAGGCTGATGCCACAGCACTCTACCCCGGATGAAAGAGCAAGACTCTGTCTCAAAAATAAATAAATAAATTTCACTCCACTCTCTAATACAAATAGAAATAAACATTGTTAATAAAGCTTGTTAAAAAATAGAAGAAAATATTTGGAATCTTTGGGCAGTCAAACATTTTTCTATGCTCCAGAAAGGTGAATGTTGAATGATAAAATGTTGCATGATGAGAATTAGTGCTGATAGTTGCAAAACCTTGTGAGTATACTAAAAATCACTCCATTGTACACCTTTGAAGGGTGTATCTTGTGGTATGTGAATTATATCTCAATAAAAGCAAAACTGCCTAAGACATTCTAATGTCTGCCAAAGCATGTCCTGTTAAGTATGCAGCAGAGATGTGTGTCTGAACGTAGAACTTTTTAAAAAAATATATTTTTTATAATTTCAAAATATTAAGGGGGTACAAATATTTTTGTTACATGGATACCTTTTATAATGCTTAAGTCAGGGCTGTAAGTGTGCCCATCACCCACATAGTGTTCATCGTAACTGTTAGGTAGGTTTTTACCCCTCCCCTCCTCCTCCCTCCCCACTCCTTGACTTCCAATGACCTTTGCATCTCTTTGTGCCCATTGTGTGCCCATCATTTAGTTCTCAATTATTAGAGAGTATATGTGGTGTGTGTTTTTCCGTTCCTGAGATAGTTCAGTTAGGATAACAATCTCCAGTTCTATCCAGTTTGTTGCAAAAGACATTATTCCATTCCTTTTATGGCTGAGTAGTACTCCATGATATATACATACACCACATTTTATTAATCCACTCCTGAATTGATGGGCACTTGGGTTAATTCCACATCTTTGCAATAGTGAATTGTGCTGCAGTAAACATTCAAGTGCTGGTGGTGTTTTGATACTATGACTTCTTTTCCTTTGGGTAGCTATCCTGTAGTGGGATTGCTGGGTTGAATGGTAAATCTACATTTATTTCTTTGAGGAATCTCCATACTATTTTCCATAGAGGTTGTACTAATTTGCAATCCCACCAACAGTGTATAAGCATTCCTTTTTCTCTGCATCCATGCCAGCATTTATTGTTTTTTGACATTAATAATTACCCCATTATGACAGGGGTAAGGTAATATCTCATTGTGATTTTAATTTGCATTTCCCTGATTATTGGTAATACTGAACATTTTTTTCATGTGTTTTTTGGCCATTTGTCTATCTTCTTTTGAAAAATTTCTGTTCATGTCTTTTTCCTACTTTTTAATGGTTTTTTTTTTGTTGTTGTTGTTCTGGCTCATTTGTTTGAGTTCTTTGTAGATTATGCATATTACCCCTTCATTGGATGTATACTTTGTGAATATTGTCTCCCATTCTGTAGGCTGTCTATTTACTCTGTTGGTTGATTATTTCCTTTGCCGTGCAGAAGCTTTTTAATTGTTAAAATGTCCATACCACCCAAAATGATTTATAGATCAAATGCAATCCCCATCAAAATATGAACATCATATTCCACAGATCTAGAAAAAGTAATTCTATGCTTCATTTGGAACCAACAAAGAGCCAGAATAGCCAAAGCAATCGTAAGCAAAAAGAACAAATTTTGAGGCATCATATTACCAGACTTCAAATTATACTACAAGGCTATAGTAAGCAAACAGCATGGTACGGATATAAAAGTAGAAACATAGACCAATGGATCAGAGTAGGGAATGCAGAATAAAAACATGTAAATATGACCATCTTATCTTCAACAAAGCAGACAAAAACATACATTGGGGAAAGGACACCATATTTAACAAATTGTGCTGGGAAAATTGGATAGCCACATGCAAAAGAATGAAACAGGACTCCTATCTCTCAACATATACAAAAATTAATTTAAGATGGATAAAAGACTTAAATGTAAGGCATGAAACCACAGAAATTCTGGAGGAAAAATGTAGGAAAAACTCTTCTAGACATCAGCCTAGGCAAAGAATTTATGGCTAAGACCCCAAAGACAAATACAACAATAACAAAAATAAATAAATGGGACTTGGTTAAATTACAAAGATTCTGACAATAGAGTTTTCATTCACCACACTCTGGAAATTACAGCAGCATATAACTTCATTAAGCAATCTATCTTGAAATCATGTTGTTATGAACATGCTTAAATAAGCTGTTTCAGAACTTATAGCAGGGCCATTCCTCAACCATTCTTCAGAGGCCTCCTAACACATAATGAGCTGCTGAAGTCGCTTTTGCAACAGGGAGGAAACTTGGAAAACCCACTTCCTGGTATAAAAGCCTTCAGGAATTGTACAGGCTCTCTTTGAGAGCAGGTGACATCACGGAGCTTGTATGTAATTCTTTTGAGACACAGCGTATCCTGAAGGAACAGAGTTATCCTTATGCCATGTGCCCAATACCACTACAAACACACACACCCACCCCCCACACACACACACATCACAAACACGCACATGCATATGCACACCAGTATATCACATGGTTCGGTCCCTCTGCTCTAGGTTGTTAATTGCTGAGTTTTATGTGCTAAAGGCCCTCCTCACTTCCCATAGGCTTATATGCTGTACAGTGATAGAACCAAAAGCCACTGATTTCTAAGATATACAAATAGGGATCTCTTCTCAGCTTATAGCTAAAGAGATCTAAATTAAATTAGACACAAAAATCAAGAGACTATACATGTGGCTGAAAGGGCAAAGTTAAGTGCATAAAATTTACTCAATAAATATAAAAAATATGGTATTTACACGAATAGATTTCAAATACATCTAGACAAGACAGATGAGAAAATCTGTGGAAACCATGTTCATATGCCTAGACTGTTGCCAAGCAATCTCTCTAAGCTGTTCCTTGAAAACAGACAGGTAATTCAGAAAACTAATCCTGCATGAGCATGACATGGACTTAAACCAGCCAGAAGTTGTAAAAACATGGGAAGTTTAAAAATACTCACATTGAGAAGAGTGAAGCTCCATGTTGCTCTAAATTTTTAACAACTCTTGGCTTCTGCAGCCTTTTGAAAAACAAATTCATTTGTGTTCAATAGGAAAATCTTTTGCTAAAGCCTTGAATGCTTGCAACCTGGTATTACATGTCGAGTCCTAGAGTTCTTGGAGAAGTATAAGGCCAGAATTCAAAGTTTGGACTAAATGTCCATCAATAGGGGACTCATTGAGTAACTATGGCATGCTTAAACAATGGAGTACTCTGCAGCTGTAAAAAGTAATGAGAAAGATTTCTATGTACTATTATGATATTACCTCTAGGACTTCTTATTGAGTGAAAAAGTAAGGAAAAGAACTGTGTAACTTTTGTGTAAGGAAGGGAGAAAATTTCCCTACTTTTCTCCCTTCCTTACACAAAAGTTATATACATATATGTGTATATAAATATTTTTCTTGTTTATATATGAGTAAGAACATTATATATTTATAGATATATATGTTCTTTTATATATTTGCTTACATTTACCAAAGGAAACAACAGAGGGAAAAATTAAAAGCAAATGTTACCTATAATGAGAATGAGGATACAGGAAAGAGGGAATCAGGATAGAAGACATATCACTTTGAACATACCTTCTTTTGGAATCATACAAATGCCTCACATTTTTTTTTTCTTTTTTTTATTTTTTTTTTTAATTGCTTATTTGCTGTTGCAGCCTCACATTATTTTTAAAAAGGCAATTACTAATCATAAAAAAGTCAAGAAAAATGAACTTTTATAAATTGAAGGCAAAGTCAAATAGAGAATAATTATATCAGGTGGCATCAACACACAGTATTTTGATTGTACATTGCTCTTGGGGTATATCCAAAGGGAGAAAACCGCTAAGAGATCTTAAACTACATTTAGTATAGTGGAATTGTCTATGACTCATAAATCACTTATGGTTCCTTCAGTGGCTCACTCCTCTCCTACTTGGATACCTGTGGTAATTCCAGAACTAATAAATCCTGACATGCATTGAGCCTCCTCCCAAGAAAGGATATGTGCATTTATCAGATGAAAACTGATACAAAAGAAATAACATACATTAACACAAAAACGTATTCATAGATGTTCTATAGATAGCATTATAGAGATTAGTGAAAAAGTTCTTTTATAAAAAAAAGGTTAAAAAAGATGATAAGATGATAAATGGATAAATAAAATACATATCTATGCAATGAAGTATTATTCAGTCATAAAAAGTATGATGTACTAATACATGCTACAATATGAATGAACCTCAAGAACATTGTGTTAAGTAAAGGTAGCCAGACACAACAGGCCACATGTTGTATGATTGATTATATTGATATGTCTAGAATAGGCAAAAATATAGAGACAGAAAGTACATTGTTGGTTGTAAAGGGTTGGATAGGTGGGAGAAATGAGCAATGACTGCTATTAAGTCTTTTTGTTATGGAGTATGAAGGTTTTTTTCCACTAAGAAAAATGAAACATAAAAAAATGAAAAAAAAATCATTAAAGAAATAAAAATGCTATCTTACAGAGTATTCACTTAATGCAAAACAAAGTGGTAAAGAAGAAGTAGAGGAGCAAAAAGACATGAGACATATAGAAAACAAAAAGTAAAATGGCAAACATAAACCCAACTATACCATTAGTAACATAAATGTGAATAGATTAAACAATCCAATAAGAAAGCAGAAATTGTCAGACTGAATAAAATGCATAATACAACTAACTATAGGATGCCCACAGCAGATATTTTTATTCAAAGATATAAAAATATATGAAAGTAAAAGGATGGACAAAAAGATATATCATGAAAACAACAGTCATAAGAAAGCTAAAGTGGCTATGGGAATATCAAATAAAATAGACTTTGAAACAAAAAAAAAGTTTCTATAGAAAAAGAGGGGCATTTTATAATGATAAAAGAGTCAATACATGAAGAAGACATAAAAGTTATAAGGATATGTGCACTTAATAGCAGAACACTAAATACATGAAGAAAAACTGACAGAAATTTAAGGATGAAATAGACAACTAAGCAGTAGCAGTTGGAGCCTTCAATATTCCACTTTAAACAGTGAATAAAATGACTAAGCAGAAGATCAACAGGAAATAGAAGATTTGAACAACACTATAAACCAACTAGACCTAACAGACATCTACGGAACACCCCAACCAACAATAGGAGAATACACATTCTTCTCAAGTGCTCGTGGAAGATTTTCCAAGATAGACCATATACTAGCCCATAAAACAAATGTCAGTAAGTTTAAAATGTTATACATAATACAAATTATGTTCTATGATCACAATGGAATGAAATTAGAAGTCGATAACAGAAGGAAGCTTGGGAAACTCACAAATATGTGGAAATTTATTTACACATTACTTTAGTTACTTTACTGGTTATTTATAACCAATGAGCAGAAATCATGTGGAAAATTAGAAACTACTTTGAGATGAATGAAAATGAAAACACCATAACAATATATATAAGGTGCAGTGAAAGCCAGGCTTAGAGAAAAATGTATACAACTGTACATGCCAATATATAAAAGAAGAAAGATCTTAAACCAATAACCAAGTCTTCCATCTTAAGAAAATATAAAAATAAGAGCAAATGAAACCTAATGCAACCAGAAGGAAAGAAATAATATCGATTAATACAGAAATAAGCAAGTAGAGTATACAAAAATGATAGAAAAAAATCATGAAACTCGAAGTTCATTATTTGCAAACCTCAATAAAATGGACAAAACTACAGCTAGATTGTTTAAGAAAAGAAGATAGAAGATTCAAATTACTAGAATAATGAATTAAAGAAGAGACATTACTACTGACCTTACAGAAATAAAAAGGATTACAGTGTATATGGGAACACTAAGAAAAACTGTGTGCCAAGTGATTAGACAACATGGATAAAATGTAGAAATTTTTAGAAAAACACAAAGTACCGATACTGACTCAAGAAGACGTAGAAAGTCAGAATAGACCTATGATAAGTAAGAAATTGAATTATTAATCAAGAAACCTTCCTACGAAGAAAATCTCAGGGTCAGATGACCTCATTGGTGAATGATACCAAACCTTTGAAATCCCTCCTGGGAATGCTCTGTGGATTATCATGTAAAGAACTTAGCACAGTGCCTAGTGCACAATTGCTCCTTGGTTTGTACTAGCCATAATTATGAAAAGTCTATTGACTAAATTAACAAACAAACGAATGAAGTAACAAGATTAGAGACAAAAGCCACCATGAATATTGGTGTTGCCCATTATCACAGGAGGCTGGGACATAGGGCTGTTGAGATCTCTTATCAGAAGCCAAAGAACCAGGAATTAAAGGGATATAAGGCTTGGGTGCCAAGCTGAAGGATAGGCAAATAGTAGGTTAGCCCTGGAAAAGGGCCTGGAAATCAGGAGTCAAGGCAGAACACGAACCTGGGCCCAGAAAGCAACCTTTCGGGGAAGTAAGTTTGGTAGTGGGAAATGAACAGCAGGCATCCTCAAAGAAATCTCAAGAGTCTGGAATTATATTTGACCCATCTGACAGATGAAAAAACTAAGGAACCATGAGGTTACATAACTGGACCAAGGCTCCATGATAATTAGTAAAGAAAACTATAATAATTATTATTTATTTTATTTTATTTTTTTGAAAATTATAATTAAATAAAATATATTGAAAACAAATGTAATGGATACTTAAAACTCATCATTTCCTAATTGTTTTCCTATAGCTTACTGTTATCTATTCTCTTGAGGTTACTTACATAGATTGTATCTGTATGAGGAAAATAGTAAATGCAATGGGCTGAGGAGCAAATAGGGAACATAAGCTATGAGCAGGCCAAATATAGAAGAGAAAGAAAACACATTTGGACCAGAGGGAAAGAATATGTGTTAGTCTAAGAGAATGGGGATGAACCTGAAAGGAAGATTCAAGATACAAAATAGAAACATCTTTGCAGGAAGGTCCCCAGGAAGGTTGGAAGAGCTGTGAGCCTGGGCACAGGGACCAGGATTAGTCTGAACACGGCAGGGGCATCCCCTTCTCTGAGACAGGCAGGTAGGTTGAGAAGATGGGTGAGGAGGGAAAAAGTTTGGAATTACGATCCTGTGACCTAGCGACTGAAGTTGCAAAGTTGCCCAACAGGAAACATTTATAGATCATACGTCCAAAACCTAGGCAATGATGTCATAGGAGAAACTGCATTACCAAATTCTAGATAAGCAATACACAACAGCAATGCTTTACCAGCTCCACCTCTGCAACGATCATACAAGGGAAGTGGGACCACACTTAAAAAATCGGATGTGGACACTGTAACTTTGTCTTACAATAATTCCAAAAAGAATGTTGCAGAATCACAGAATTTCATAATTCTACAAGGCAAGTGTTAAGATGAGGGAGACACTGTGGTTCCCCTATCCCCTGTAGCTACTTTTCTCTTCTTCCATGTTCCTAAATCCCCATTTTTAGCTTCCTATAAGTGTGGCCATGTGACTAACTTCTGGCCGATGAGAAGTCAGTGGAAGAATCACGGGAAAGCTTGAAAATTGCTCCTGAAGAAACTTCTGTTACATGGTCTTTTCTTCCTCTTCATCTCTGCCTCATTTCTATTGGATGGATTGCCTACAAGATGGCTGGAGTTGAAACAGCATCTTGGACCATGAGAAAACCTTGGGAATTGAGACCATAGAAGGAGAAAAAAATTAATTATAAGGAGCCAGGGTTCCTATCCACTTTTGGAATAGAACCACTAGACAAGCCTGTACTGCCTACCTCTGGACATTTATGTGAGTGTGAAATAACCTTGCATCTTGTGTGAGCTGCTGTTGTTTTGAGGACTGAACTCTAATTTTTTTGCTAAAAACTCTTTCTTAAGGAGGCCAGCTGGGTTAGGCTGGCAAATGGTAAAAAGGCCAGCAGGGTTAGGCTGACAAACAGTAAATTCTCACTAAGCGGCTTTTGTTAACCAGACAAAGCAGTGGTTTACTTTTTGACCTAATTTTGGTATGGCATTAATATTACCTAAAAGATAAAAAGCCCCTGTCTTAACTCAAGCATTCTAGCAGATGCCTATTCTTAAATTTAAAGCATCTTAAAACATTTTAGCAGGCGCCTATTGTAAATTTAAAGTGTCTTCTTGTCTGGACCTCTCACAGTGCTCATTATCTTTATCTTAAAATAAGCATATTCTTTCTGGTCTTTTAAATAAAGACTAACTTTTTTAGCCAATTGCTAGCCAAAGAATCTTTAAACCCACTTATAACCTGTAAGCCCCTGCTTCGAAATGTCTCACCCTTTTGGGCCAAACTAATGTATGCCTCTCATGTATTAATTTGTGACTTTGCCTGTAACCCCTGTCTCTCTAAAAATATATAAAACTAAACTGTAACCCAGCCACAGCGAGTCCACTTGCCCAAGGCCTCTTGGCAGTGGCTCCGGGTCATGGTCCTCAAATTTGGCTCAGAATAAATCTCTTTAAAATTATTTTGCAGACTTGGCTTTTTTCCGTTGACAATTTTGGCGTAGTCGGCAGGATCTCAGAGGAGACTCAGGGCCGCCTAAGGAGCAGCACGGACTCGGCGCCAGGTACTGGCATGGCCCTTTTAGGCCTCTGACTCCGAGCTTCTCCTTTGGCGGGAACTGGTAAGTCCTCCTGAGATCCGGACCTCCCGTTTTTTTGGTTGATGGTCTTGGTTTATTCTGAGCTGGTTCTTTTCCTAGGAATTGTTGTTTGGGATCCTAATTTAGGTTTGGAGGTGCACTCTAAAGGGCTTTCTCCGTTGCCTTTTTTTTTCCTCTCAAAACTAGTTTCAATTGGCTTGTCTGCGCATTTGGCAAAGAACCCAACTGTCCTATTTGTAGATAGATGAGAGACTGAGTTTCTCAGCTCCGAAGAAAAGGGGCAGCTTACTCCTCCCAGACCTAAGGCAGCCCTGGGTGACCAGGGCCCTGAATGGGAGTTGCCTGGGGCGATTCCCCAAGGCTCGAGTAGCCCCACAGGGAACCCCCCAACAAATTAATTTAAAAAAGGCTCCTTCAGGAAACGCACATAAGAGCTGATCACTCAGCCTTTTGAGCCCTCTTAGAGGTACTAGGATCCCCCCACAAAGAAAAACTGAGACATGTAAGAGGGTGGGACCCACTTAATGGTGAAACATTGAGGAGCCCCACCCACAAGCAGCACACTCTGATCCAGGACACCAAACCCTAGACCACAGTTCGGTTCCTTACAGAAAAAAAAAAAAAAAAAAAAAAAAGAGGAAGGGCAAAGAAAATGACTCCTTTGGGGGCACCCCAGTTGGTTTGTGGTACCTCTACTTGCAAGTATTTTTATAAACAAAAAGATTCAAAGGCATGCCAGGTTTTCTAGGGCTCCAGCTGGTTATAGCTAATTCTTGTGCACAAGTTTTTAAGAAAGGGCAAAATTACATCAAGAAAAATTCAGAGCTAAAATGGTCGACCCCCCACTATTAAAATGTCTCTAGCTATCTCTCTCTTCCTGTCTGGCTACTCTAAAATCTGCTAACTTTTTCTAGTGAATGTTAAGATAAGTCATTGTTTGTGGTATTTACAATTAAAAGGCTACCTGGAGACCTTGCAGCCAGTTCTAGCTAAAATGCTAACATAGAAAACTTGTTTTGCACTAAAGAAAAAAAAAATCAAACTGCCATAAAAACTGCTTTACCCAAAACTTTGATCCACAGGCCTAATTAAGTTACCTATCAGGTCAACTAAAGTTTGCCAGGTAAACAAGTTCCAGTCTCATCAGAAGAAATTTAGATCCAGCTTTCTTTTACAGACTGGTGAGTTTGTGCTACCATTTCATGGGTAACGTTCTAGGATAAAATTTATCAGAACTTTGTGTGTATGTATGTGTCTGAGAGAGCGTATATGTTTAGATATGTTTTATGTCTGTCCATGTATCACATGTTTGTGCTTATAAGTTTCAGACCGTTTTAAAATTAAAGAAGCGCTCATAAATTAAACCCAAATGCTTCATGTAAATTTAGTAACCGTTGGAAAATAAGCTGTGTTATTATTAATAAATAAAAAGGTGTTATTAGTAAAGTAATAGTAAAAATGCTTTTGTTGGGCCGCAGAAATGTACAGCCCGTGTGGGGGAGAGACGACCGCTCAAAAAAAAACTCAGAGTCCAGAGACTTGATGCAATAGCATGAGGTGGATTCATTTACCAGCGCGCGCAGGGGCAAGCGAGCTAAGGAAGCTGCCGCACCAGCCCTTTTTTCCTTAGGATTTTTATAGACAGAAACCACACGCAGGTGGCTAGGGGTCACAGGGTGGGGGGAAAGTTTCATGGGCTTTGACCTTGCACAAACATGTACCACATTAGCTAATGTCGGGAACTTCTAATCTTGGTCAGTAATTTCCAAGGACTAAAGGCTGGGGAGTTACAGAGTGGCGCCGGCGGGGGAGGGAGTAGGGTTGAGCGAGCAGAGTTTACAGAAGCAGAATGGCAGGTTAGATTTTTCTCCACATTCCCCCCTTTTTCTTTTTGAGAGTTTTAATCTTAAAACTATAGGTTATCATCTATAGCGAGTGGCTGATACTGCTGTTGTAAAACCATTAACCGGACAGTGCTGACCTGTTCTTGGATGAATGTCACTAGTCAGCTTATTTTAGTGACCTTCTATAACTGCTATTGTTATCTCTAGCACCCTCCGTGAGCTAGAAGAAAGGCCAAGAATGCCAGAGCTATGAGTTAAGGCGCCAGGTGCTGTGTCTCTAGGACCCCAGTGTTCCGGGCAGCAACCACACTTTAACTTTCTCGTGTTCGGGACAGCTCCCAACATCTCTCCCTTCCCTTTATAATTAATTGGAGGGTCACTGGTAAGCTTTCATTTGCAAGTTAGTGGAGTATATGGCAACTTTAACAGCCAAAATGTTCTTAACAATCAGTCGCAGTAGCAGAGGCGTAACACACAAAATTAGCAGGAGAAAAACAAGAGCCCCAATAATCATAGAGAATAAGCTTTTAAAATTTCTAAAAGATGGAACATGCCCTAAGAGTTGATTGAGGAAATCTCGGGCTTCCGTAGCAATGCTAGTATTAAGGGGAGGAGTCTCTAACAATGAGTAGCCCAATAAATCTTTTAGTCCTTAGCAAAATAGAGTTCACCTCCTTTTACATTTGCAATCCTTTATCATTATACCATGGACCAGAGACATTAGCTGGGACCACCATAAAAGCAGGGCGGTATAACATAACCATTCTATCAGAATAGGCAAGGGATTGTTATACAATTAGTTAGTTGACAATTAAGGCATGATATTTTAAAACCATGAGTGACAGTGTGAATATTCACTTTGCTTATTATGAGTACAAAAGGTTCAGGGACACAGGCAGAAATAGTCCTTAGGCGTATTTTTGGTGTAGAGTCTACCACACACTCTGCAGAGAATTGACCCGTTCCTGCAACAAGTTTCCAGATACTAGTCTGGTATACCTTTGAAGTAGTTGTCCATAGCCTTTCAACAAAACCCTTGTCTCCCAAATACTCATTGTCAGTTTTTGCTGGGGTCCAATCATATATGCTCTGAGTCGTCCCAAGAATAGGAATCTTAGTCGCAGTCGGTTCACGGCAACGTCTCCAGGGCACGTGCAGAGTAGAAACAACCAGCTCCTTTTCACAGGGAAGTATGTTGGGCGGCGGCGGCAAATCAGAGGGTGCAGAGCCAGAAAATCGCCTGTCTAAACTTGACATAAACACAGTCCATTTAATACCTTTTATATTGTGATATACATAAGTAGATACAAGAACACAGCCTGGAAAATAACCCTCACGGTGGAAACAGATAGGAACATCACGGATGAGTCCTGTGCAATTATAAGCAGATACCTTAGCATGCTGGATGTGATCATTAGTGGGTGCTCCCAGAGCCCTGGGATCACTGACATAGACAGGAACAACACCCTCTCCCCAGCCCACCGGGGGGAGCAGAAGGGGGTCTGGTATATAAGTCCAATAGGTGGCTGCCTGGGTAGGCGTCGATAGCAGGGTTACCATAGCTAAAAACAAGGTCAAAGAATTTAATAGCTGTCCTGTTTCTCCCTGTGAACAATTTCAAGGGTTTTTAACCTGGCGAGTAGGGAATGGGGAACATTAGCATCAGTGTCAGGTGGCATGGACCATGGATTAGACATGAAAGGAGGTGGTGGGGCCCCAAACAAAACTTTAAACGGTGTTATTCCTAGAGGGCCAGGCGTATTGCGAACGCGGAAGAGGGCGAAGGGGAGGAGGACTGTCCAGTCTGCCACGCCAGTCTCTAAGGATGATTTAGTCATGACCTCTTTTAGTGTTCTATTCATTCTTTCTACCTGACCTGAGCTTTGGGGCCTGTAGGCACAATGCAATTTTCAATCCGCCCCTAGTATCTTGGCCATTCCCTGACTTACCTGTGCAATGAAAGCTGGGCCGTTATCAGATCCAATTACCTTAGGGATTCTGAACCTGGGGAAGATGTCTTCCAGGACTCGTTTGGCCACCTGTTGCTGTCTCCTTCTTTGTGGGGAAAGCCTCTACCCATCCTGAAAAGGTGTCTATAAAAACTAGAAGATATTTGTATCTATACCGGGTTGGTTTTACTTCTGTGAAATCTATCTCCCAATTGTCCCCAGGACGCTCTCCCCTTAGGCGCCGCCGGGGGCTAGCCTGAGAGGGGTGAGAGTTTACTAGTTGACAAGCTTTGCATTGGTGAACTACTTCCTCAGTTAAGCGACTGAGTCCCCGGATGTGGTATTTTGTAGACTGGCAATTGGAGCGTAGATGCTTTGCTCCTAAATGAGTAAGACGATGCAATTGCTTTAAGTATGCCTGAGCGGCTTCTTTGGGCAGGACAATTTTTCCCTTTCTAGTCTTCCAGATCCCTTGCTGATCTTTAGAGAACTTGGCAGGTTTTTTTGTTAGGCTCTCCTCCTCTTCTGAGGAGTAGTGGGGGAATGTCAGTGAGGCCACCGGGGGACTGGCGGCAAAAATCAGAGTTCTTGACCTTAGAGCTGCTTGTTTTGCTTCAAAGTCAGCTTTTTTATTCCCCTGGGCCACCTCAGAAGTTCTCTTCTGGTGCCCAGAGCAATGAATAATGGCCACCTCCTGGGGGGCGTGAACAGCCTCAAGGAGACGTAAACTTTCCTGCTTGTTTTTTATTTCTTTTCCCGAGGAGGTGAGCAAGCCTCTCTGGCGGTATATGGCTCCATGGATGTGGGCTGTTGCAAAAGCATAACGGCTGTCTGTGTAAATGTTGACCTTTTTTCTTTCTGCCAGCTCGAGGGCTCGTGTCAGGGCAACTAACTCCGCCTTTTGGGCAGAGGTTCCCTCAGGTAGGCTACCAGCCCATATGACCTGATCTTTGCTGACCACCGCCGCCCCTGCGACCCTTTTACCTTCATGGATGCAGCTGCTCCCGCCGGCAAACCAGGTGCAGTGTGGGTTGGGTAGCGGCTTATCCCGGAGGCCCTTACGTGGCCCTGTCTCTTTTGCCAGAATGTCATGACAGGAATGAAGGACTTCTCTGTTTTCTGGATGCTTCTCCGGCAACAGTGTGGCCGGGTTGAGAGCCACCGGGGCTCCAAAAGAAACCCGTTCGCTGTCCAGCAACAAGCTTTGATAGTGGGTCATCCGGGCATTGGACATCCACCGGTCGGGGGGTTGCCGGATGATGCTTTCTAGCGCATGGGGGGCTATAACTGTTAGCTTTTGCCCCAGAGTAAGTTTGTCTGCATCTTTTACAAGCAGGGCAGTGGCTGCTATGGCCCTTAAACAAGGCGGCCATCCCCTAGCCACTGGGTCTAATTTCTTGGACAGGTAAGCTACCGGTCTTTTCTAAGGCCCCAGGGTCTGAGTCAATACTCCCCGAGCAACCCCCTTCTTCTCATTCTCATACTTGACGGGGGGAGCGGGGCCTCGGAATCTGAGTGACCGTGTTTTTGCGGGCCTCTGTGAGCCACCTTTGACCCCCTTTTTCTTGGGCTCAGGGAGGGGGGCCGAGTCCCGACTATCTCATTCACTGTCCTCCTGAAGGGCCAGGACCTTATCTTTATTCCGCAGCTTAGGGCAGTCTTTTTTCCAATGTCCATTTTCTTTGCAAAAAGCACATTGAGTTGGCCTCAACGGTGGCCTAGTACTCGAGTTCTCCGGCTTTTTATTCTTATACACTGGTGCTGGCCTATTATCACCTACAGCTGCGGCCAAGATACGTGTTAATCTTTTTTTTCCTGTCTCTTTTTCCTCTTATCTTTTCTTGCTTCTCTCTCTCTTTCCCTTTTCTGCTCCTTCTCCTCTTCTGTTTCCCTTTTATGATATACTTTCTCTGCTTCTTTAACTAACTCTAGTAGAGTAAAATCCTGCATCCCCTCCAACCTCTGAAGCTTCCTTTTAATGTCTAGGGCCGACTGGCCTATGAAGGCCATGGCTACCGAGGCCCTTTGTCCTTCAGAGGTGGGATCGAAGGGGGTATACCGTCTGAATGCCTCCCTCAGTCTTTCAAGGAAGACGGACGGGGGCTCAGTTGGTCCTTGAAGGACTTTTCTTACCTTAGCCAAATTGGTGGGGCGTCGTGCCGCCCCTCTGAGGCCTGCCACTAGAGTCTGGCGATAGACGGTCAGTCGCTCCCTACCTTCTGCCGTATTGAAGTCCCAGCCAGGCCGAGTCATAGGAAAAGCGGCATCCATCAAGGGGGGGAGCACGGACCGGTGAGGCGCGGACCCGGGGCCGGCGGCGGCGAGAGAACCGCCCCTCGACCGCACCGCGACCCCGGGGGCAGCGGGGGGAGACGGCCGAGACGCGGAACCGCGCCGACCAGGCCCCGCACCCGGACTCGGGACGCGCTACTCGGCGGGCCGCGGGGACCCCGGGAGCGGGCCGGGGAGTGGGGAGGAGGGCGGCGCCCGCGCCGCCGGAGGCCTCTGGGACGACGGGAGGAAGCTGAGTAGGGCGTCCATCAGGTCCGGGAACATTCTTCCGTGCTTCCAAGATGATTCGTTCCCGTTCCTCTGTGGTGAAAAGGGTCTGGAGCAACTGCTGACAGTCGTCCCAAGTGGGCTGGTGGGAAAACATTAGAGACTCGACCAGCCCAGTCAGACGCTGGGGGTCTTCAGAGAAAGGTGGGTGGTTGGTTTTCCAATTGTAGAGGTCTGCTGTGGAAAAGGGCCAATATTGGAGGAGCTGAAGGGGGGCTGCATCGTCACCCTCCCCGGAACTATGGTTGGGAATCGGCACAGGACGAAGGGGACAAGCCACAGTGGAATCTGGGGACGGAGGAAAAACCCTCCTGCTCCTGGTGCCTTGAGCTGGTCCCCCAGTCAAGGGGGCCGAGGGTTGGGCGCGCCCTGATAGTGAAGGGGCGACCTGTGGAAGAGGGGGGTAAAGTGGGGGAGAATCAAGGAGGAGGGAATCAGCCTGCGGGTCAGTCAATGGCCGAGACTGCCGGGCTGGATCCGAAGTCGTCTGGGCCACTAGGGCCAGAGGGGAAACCCGCAGTCTTGCCCCGAGGGGGGGGGTGTTTCTGGGCGAGATCTTGCCACACAACGATGTAGGGGCCCTGATTCGGGTGTCCTTAGGGGTGTGGCGCGAAGATTCTTTTCTTCACTGCAAAAATAACAGAGAGGTTAAAAGTTCCATCTGAGGGCCACCCCACACCGAAGGAGGGCCACTCAGAGGCACAAAACGTCTGCCAGGGGCCCTTCCGGATGATGACGGACAGGTCGTGGGCCCGGTCTCGTACTTTCTTCCAATGTGTCAGGGTGAGGGAGAGAGGAGTACTCTTCCCTTGGCCCATAATTCCTGGATGAGTAAAAAGGAGAACAAAGAAGGAAAGAGCGACAACACAAACTGCAGACAAACACTGAAGCCACTTGCTTTTTTTTTTACACAAACACAAACAAACAACGATACCTTACCCTAGGGTTATTTTTGCCCAATCCTGCAACAACTTGCAGGCAAACAAATGGAGTCAACCAAGGCCACCTGGTCACCCCTAATCCCTGGAGCGTCCTCCAGGGCGACAGTTTTTCTGGCCGCCAAGAACCCTATCTTGGTCCAGAGGAACTTCCTCCTCACGGAGTTAGTACCCTGTCGTTCCAAATTCAAACTTCAAAACTGACACATCACATACAACACAGAGACAAACATAAAGGATGACTCCGGAGTCTGCCCACCTCCAAGCCTGGTGCCGCCGGTCTTTTAAGAGGGGTCGCCTTTCCGATCCCGGACGAGCCCCCAAAATGTTGGGCCGCAGAAATGTACAGCCCGTGTGGGGGAGAGACGACCGCTCAAAAAAAAACTCAGAGTCCAGAGACTTGATGCAATAGCATGAGGTGGATTCATTTACCAGCGCGCGCAGGGGCAAGCGAGCTAAGGAAGCTGCCGCACCAGCCCTTTTTTTCCTTAGGATTTTTATAGACAGAAACCACACGCAGGTGGCTAGGGGTCACAGGGTGGGGGGAAAGTTTCATGGGCTTTGACCTTGCACAAACATGTACCACATTAGCTAATGTCGGGAACTTCTAATCTTGGTCAGTAATTTCCAAGGACTAAAGGCTGGGGAGTTACAGAGTGGCGCCGGCGGGGGAGGGAGTAGGGTTGAGCGAGCAGAGTTTACAGAAGCAGAATGGCAGGTTAGATTTTTCTCCACACTTTCAAACTGTCAGCATACATTTGTTTTTGCCTAGGTTTTACTGGACATTTTTAAGTTCTTAAGGTATAAAGGTTTAATAAAAATATAAACTCAGCCAAAGACAAAAGTAATGGGTAATTTTTAATAAGTAAAGTAAATTTAATATTTGGTCAAATAATATTAACTAAATCTGGGTTACCAACAAAAATACTTATGTGT
Source organism: Microcebus murinus (assembly GCF_040939455.1). NCBI lineage: Eukaryota > Metazoa > Chordata > Mammalia > Primates > Cheirogaleidae > Microcebus > Microcebus murinus. Next base: position 18,574 of record NW_027438973.1, on the reverse strand, counting down.
TTAACTTTAAGGTAAAAATGCAAATGTGCGTAAGTCAGCAAATTAGAATAGATAAAACACCAAGTAGAGAAAAAAAAACAAACACAAATTTAATCCTTAAAGGTATATAAAAAAAAAAACAAACATTTTGGTTTTAGTCTTTTAATCCTAACTGCAGAAATAGTTTACCTCCACTCATTCAATGCCTGTAGAGAGGTGCACAAGGTGTGTTCAATTCATTTAACAGTACTGTTAAAAATTCAAAGTCGTCCTAAAAGTTGTAAAAAACTTAAATTAAAAGCTTTAATTTTACCTTAGTCTTGTCCATTTTTGTCCTACTCTTTACAATCTAGCTGGTTATAATTACATTGTATTACTGTAATAGAGTTTTTGCCCAAAAAAAAATTCTAAATTATTAATTTTTATATAGCAATTTATTTAAGATAAAAAGTAAATGATGGTTAAAATCCATAAAAATCTCAAAGTAATCTTACTCTATAAATGTGCTCAAGTTTATGCACTAAACATTGTTTTGAGACCATTTAGATAGTTTTTTTTTAACAGCTTAATCTTGAGCCTCATGTAAAAAGCATGTTACCACTTTATATCATTGTTTGAGGTGCTAACAAATGGTGCTAAAAGTTTTTTCCTCAGTCTACAGCCAGGAGATCTTATGTTGATGGGATTAAAAAAATTAGTTTAAAATAAAGGCTTCAAAAGCAAAATTTTCTAACCTTGCTCGCCTCTTGTGCCAATTCTTCCCTAAAGCTAGCCATAAAGCCTAAAATTATTCATGTAAAATGGCCATAAAGCAATTATCTGACCTACTTTGTTTTTACTTTGTTTTACTGTAAAACCCCATGCCAAAAAGGGCTTTGTCCTACACCCAAAAGGGAAAAATGCACACTCAAAAGGCCAAGTAAAATCTAAATATAAAATGCCTTGCTGGTTCTGCCACTAAGCCTGTTAGAATTAGCTCATATCCTTTTTGTCCAATCATCTTTCTACACAGCTGTCCATACTTTAAACATAAAAAAATGGACAATTTCCCCTGCATGTTTGTGTTCATTCTAAAAGCGTCCATATATAAGTTTTAAGTCCTTCTCTTATTAATCCTATTACTTTTAATGTCAATACATTTTCAGCAAGCCTTTAAGAAAACAGTGGCCTTTGCTCCCAAACTTTGGGTGCCAGAGACATTCCCCTATGATGCCAATAAATTTTGTTTGGGAATGTGATGTTTTAAAAAAATCTAATTAGCAAATACCTTTAAACAAAATATTCTAAAATGACTACTATGTTTACAAAATTTAGAAGTAATGTTATATTTTGTTTAAAATAACAAGTCTTATTTAAATGCTTATTGTTTCTAATAAGATTTGAGTTTGTATTTTAATCTGTGTTCTGTTATATGTATCTAATTTACAAGGTATAAAAATGGTTAATAAAGTAACTTAAACTTTTAATAGCTAAAATCTAAATAAGCTGTTAATATAAATAAATTAGGTAAATACAAATGTAATAAATACAAATAAATCTTAAAGTCATGTTAAGTTAAAAAATAATCATAAAATGTCATTATATGTCCCTTATAAATGGGTCATTTATAAGGTAAAGTACTAAAACATCAGTTCTTAAATATAAGTTTAAGTTTATACCTTCATAGCTTTATATTTAAAAATACTAATACAATTGGTGACTAACAGTTCAAAGTTTAACTTCCTAAATTTTTCTAAGAGTTGACATTATAATTAGCACGTGTAATTAAAACTTCTAGATAAAAAAAAAACAACCCTATAACATAAGTATTAGTTTTGTTAAAAGATAATTTTGTTTATAGGCATTTATAAAAATAGACTTTACTCCCACAAGTTTTGATAACTTGTGTTGTCATTTAGTTCAAAAAAAATCCTTTAATTTCCATCTTGATTTCCTCGTTTATAAAGTAATCATTTAGTAAAAGGTTATTTAGTTTCCATAATTCTGTGCAAAAATGAGAGTTCCTGTTAAAATTGATTTCTACATTTACTCCATTATAATCTAAAAAGAGACACGGTATAATTTCTATTTAAAAAAAAATTGTTTAAGACATGCTTTATATCCTAAAATATGGTCAATCTTAGAGAATGACCCATGAGCTAATAAAAAAAATGTGTATTCAGTGGTTTTAAGGTAAAATGTCCTATAAATGTCAGTCAGGCCCATTTGTTCTAAAGTTCTGTTTAAGTCCATTATTTTGTTTAATTGATTGGTTTTTTTAAAACTACTTATTCAATATGTAAATGATCATTAAAAATTAAATAGATATAAAAGTTAAAGGTTATAAAAGGTTTATAAAAGTCTTATAGTCTTATAGGTTAAAATTAGATAGATTTGTTTATAAGATTTTATTAAAATTAACTTTAATCATTAGTACACTAATACAATAAAATTTGGTTTTCTCTTTTAAACTAAATTGTCATATGATATTAATAAAAATAACAAAAAATTTTTTATTCACCTTTTAATAAACTGCAAAAAAGACACAAATTCAGCTTCCTTATTAACTTGTACTGCAGTCTGTCTATTAGGTCTTATACTTATTTGAGACACTGAGTCTCCTTTCTCAAAAAAAAATAAGATTTTTTAATAAAAAAAATTATAAAACAAAATGTTCTTATTAAAATATATAACTTTGTCTAATAAGGGCTAAATCAAAATAAATTTAAAAAAAATAAAAACAAAATTCCACTTATATAAAAAAATGTAAAGGAACAATAAATATAAAAATATATTTTTGGTAAAAAAGGTTAATATAAGGTAAAAAAGGTTAACAAAAAAATAATTTAAAAAAAAAATCTTGCATAAAATTTTTGTCCTAAAATAAATGGTTATTTAAAAAAAGAGAATGTTAAAATAACATTAAAAGTTTTAAGATATGTTTTATAAATGGTGTAAGGTATGTGCAAGTAAAAATAAAGTTTATAAAAAAAATTTATTAAAAAATTTTGGCTAAAACAAAAATTTCTGTCAATATTAATTTACTCTTAATAAAATAACATAATATATACTCATTTTAATTTTATAACATGTTTTTTTCCTTTTAATATAAAAAGTAGTGTAATACAAAAAGTTTTTGTTTAATTTTAATAATTAGCATTTTATGCTTTAGTAAAACATTTTATACTTTGTCAAATAATCCCTGTGCTCTCTTTAAGTTCTGACTAACTAAAAAAAAAAAAAAAAAAAGGGTTAAGATTTATATCCATATAACTTTATTACCTTTAAATTTATTTAATGTCTCTCTTTCTTTGTTAAATTATTTTATAGTGGTTTATAATTATATATAAACAAATGCTTTAAGCCTTTAATATTTAATGACCTTTCCAAAAGTTAAATTCTAAATCCAGCCTTTTGACCTTAAACTAGCTTTTTATACATTAAAATCACTACAAGTCTAAGAAAGACATTAAATTTATTTAATGTGTCAAAACCATCCAAAAAACATTGTCAAATATAAAATGGTGTTTAATTTTCTTTGGGCTATACTTATATGTTATTAATATACTGGTTTTGCAAAATATTGGCATGTCTTGGTATGTATATCAGTAATAATTATAGTTATTATGTAAATTGCTATATCACAAAATAACCAATTTGGTTTGTCAACTGTCTGTAACCATGGCTGGGCAAGTTTTATCATCTTTTAAGTTATTATTTTACTTTAATTCATTTCAAAAAGTGGTTCTTTCTGGCTAAGTCTAAAATTGGCTTCTTCAAGTAAAGGCCATAAAAAAGACTGACAAATCCACTTAAATACTGGTTTCTAATAACTTTAAAAATTGTCCCGACCCGCGGGACCTTCTGTTACTCGCGGGGGCGAGGGGGACCGTGCCTGAAAGAGATGAGCGAGAGAAAGAAACGAGACCAAGCGAATGGTTGTCAAGGTCTGCTTTACTTAGATTCTTAGTAGGTTTTATAAGCATACAGAAACAAGGAAGTAGAAACAAAAAAATAGAGTGTTGACGATGAGGCTTGGGTCTGGGTTAATCAGCCCTAATCAGTGTCTTATCAGTATCCTGTTTTTGACTGGTTACTCATCTCCAACCTGGCAGGTGGTCGGGAACAATTGCAGTCAGCATACCCTGGAGCATCCCGTGGTCAGCACGTCATGGACTGCATTCTTCTCGGAGCTATAGCTGGAATTTTCCAGGGCGAAGTCCGTGCAGTAGGACGAGTCATAGGGGAGTTGAGGGTCTTTGAGGGTCCTCGCCTCTAACAAAAAATTATATATACCACTAGACTAAAACAAAACAAAGTTCCAAGACTTTAATTAAAAATCTAATATGACCATAAGTATGGCTAACTCAAACCTCATGAGACAAAACTAAATTTTCATATAAAGACTCTATTTAAAACATTACTAATTCTTTTGTTTTGTTTTCCAGAGTCCTGACAAATTTTAAGTAATTAGCAAGTTTACCTAATCTCTGAGACCTTAAAACCATAAAATCTGCCAAAGCCCTGTTCAAATGTCCTCCCTCTAAACCCAGGGAATATCGCAGAAGAGGGGGCGTGCCAGATTATAAGGGCCAATTCTGAAAAATAAAATTAGTTTAGACCCTCCAAATAAAAGAGAGACACACAAAAGCCTAAAAGAATACTAAATAAAATACTCTGTCTTTTCAGGCCACATGCTGCAGATATCCATCCCAATCATAAAAGTCTTTCTCTGCTTCCTATAGACTTAAAACTTACTAAATATAATTTTTATCAGTTACAAATTTATCCAAAAAAATATAATAAATAATTTATCAGCCACCTTACTATAAATTACTAAATTTCCTCCTTAGCTTAATTGTTAATAATGCTTATATTTTGCTACAAGTTATAGGTAAATTAATTTTATAGCTTTGCCTTTAAAATATTAAAAATCAAATGTTTCTCAAGTTTAATTTATGCCCTCCTCAAAATGTTATACCTATAAAGACTAATTGTCCAGAAAAAAATTAAATTTATTAGATTCTAAATTGGTATCAGTTTTTATAATCCTCAAATAAAATTTACCATAAAGTTCAATTAACTGTTAATACAGAGGGTAAACATTATAAGTCTAATTAAAAAATATAATAATGCATGCAGAGGATTTTTTTTTAAGCTGGTTAAGCTGCTTGCTACCTTCTAATTCTACCTATGACTCTTATTATTATGTTTCCTATAAATGCTATACCAAATACAAGAAAAAAAAAAATCAAAGGCCCAAATCATAATAGCTCACAAAACAAATCTGGTTCAAAATGTTTTTTCAGAGTAGGCCCGAGGCCTGACTCTATCTGGCCCCTTTAACAATTGGCTATTAAATCAAATAGAGTCATGTCCCTCCCCTAAAATATAACACCGCCTATTTCACAACACCATGTGACCAAATAGACAACTCTAAAAATGAGCCTTCCTAGCACCATAAGACCAGACATCTCTAAAAATGAGCCTTCCTAGCACCATAAGACCTCATAATAGTTATTGGCCTACATATACATTCCATAAAATAATCTTTAGCCAACACGGGGAACTGAGGACTGAACTCTAATTTTCTTGCTAAAAACTCCTTCCTAAGGAGGCCAGCTGGGTTAGGCTGGCAAATGGTAAAAAGGCCAGCAGGGTTAGGCTGACAAACAGTAAATTCCCACTAAGTGGCTCTTGTTAACCAAACAAAGCAGTGGTTTACTTCCTGACCTAATTCTGGTATGGCATTAACATCACCTAAAAGATAAAAAGCCCCTGTCTTAACTCAAGCATCCTAGCAGATGCCTATTCATAAATTTAAGCATCTTAAAACATCCTAGCAGGCGCCTATTGTAAATTTAAAGTGTCCTCCTGTCTGGACCTCCCAGAGTGCTCATACCCTTATCTTAAAATAAGCATATCCTTTCTGGTCTTCTAAATAAAGACTAACTCTCTCAGCCAATTGCCAGCCAAAGAATCTTTAAACCCACCTATAACCTGTAAGCGCCCCCCCCCTTCGAAATGTCCCACCCTTTTGGGCCAAACCAATGTATGCCTCTCATGTATTAATTTGTGACTTTGCCTGTAACCCCTGTCTCTCTAAAAATATATAAAACTAAACTGTAACCCAGCCACAGCGAGTCCACTTGCCCAAGGCCTCTTGGCAGTGGCTCTGGGTCATGGTCCTCAAATTTGGCTCAAAATAAATCTCTTTAAAATTTATTTGCAGACTTGGCTTTTTTCCGTTGACAGTTTCCAGTCTCTGTTAATCACAGCCACAAGTGATCTTAACTGATACAAAAGACAACTATACAAGGACCCTAAGGGCTTCCAGGGAATCAGAGATCCCATCCAGACTGTGTTCTGATTTTAGCACAGTCAGAGGAAAACTGATCACTTTTCAAAAGCCTTCCAGATACTTATCAGAGTAAAAGCGGTAGGACTCAATGATAAACCTGAGACAAAGGTATAAAGGGAACTCCATCCCAGAGTTAAATAATCAGGGTGTCTGATTCCCTTGCCAGAGACCATGTTACTCACTCTCACCAGAACGCCAGATATTAAACCTGTGACATCCTCTCTCTCCCTGTCTCTCTCTCTCTCTCCTTGTTGACAAAACTCTAAAGTTCTGAAGAGGAAAGTTCTGATGTTATTCTATAGCCTAGCACTTAATTCTGTGCTTTACCCACCACAGGCCTGAAAATTAATGAAGAAGAAAAAATGATGATGAAATGATATAGGAGAGGAGAACTCCAACCAGATATTTGACAGCCTCCTTTCAGAAAATCTTTCCTTATGTTTGACTTAAACTCCCTTTTGCTTTAGTATTAATACTTTACTTGTCTCTGAATCAGCTGTAGCTCACCTAGAGTTTCCAATTCATGACAGGGAAGGAGAGTTCTCAATGATATGGCTTTTCCAATGAAATTAACACCTGCTGTTCAAAATAATACAAGGGCAAACATTTCCAAGGCCAGTAGAAGGCATCTGCTGATCACTTGGCAGCTGTGGGGTCAAGAGTAACATTACTGTGCCGCACCTGCTCAGGATAATTAAAAAATTAAAAAATAAATAGAGTAACATCACCATCCTAACTGCATGGGTTCCCCACCACCCATCACATTTGTTACCTTCCCAGAATGTGCACCAGCAGAGGGTAGGTAAGGCTGGTCTTGGGACAATACCTTGTGGCAAATAATATCTCTGCAAGTAGGTTGAGGTTCTGACTTCACTGACCTGCTTTAGAGATCCAAACTCCACTGTTCAATGCTGCAAGTTGTAAATTTGCTCTTGGAGAGGAATTAGAAGGAAAATTTATGTAAGCCATCTCAAACCACAAGGCTTGAGCATGTGGTTGTGATTTGTTCAAGTGTTGTTCTTTAAACTGTGTTGGAAGCAAGGGGGAAAGGTAGCTATGGTCTGGATACATTGGAAGGGCTCTGTTTGTCTATATGAGATGAATTTCACACATATGCTAGTCAGTATGCCATGGACTTTGTGTAGGCTCTATCAGTGGGCATAGGTGACCTCAATAAGTGAGAACAAAACCAAGTGGCCCCTATAGCAACAGAACCTGCAGGTGAAGCCTCAGGAGATATAAATAGGTTGCCATTTTTTGAGCTCTTCCTATGAGCCAGGCTCTTAGTTAAACATCCGCCCATGTCAGGGGGTCAGATGGGAGAAAGATCAAGGTAGCAATGTAAGCAGGACCTGGAATGCTGGCCTAGGGAACCTGTGTCCAATGGGAGCATTGATATTTTAATGACATAACTGGCCTCTTATTCAGCTATGCTAGCCAGAACAGTATCAACCTCGCTCCCCTCTCCTCTTCCCTACCCACCCCAGTGCCTGTGCCCCCATACACATTCAGTCACCAAGGTCCACTGATTCTGACTCAGAAAGGTGTCTAGCACTCTTCCTCCCATGGCCACTGCTTAAGTTCAGGCCCTCATCCTTTCTTGCCTTCTAACCATTTTCTACTCTCTGGCCCTCCCAACCCCTCCTCTGCACTGCTGATGGGGGCACTTTCTAGCAGAAGGCCCTGACAGGATCACTGAGATAGGCTCTGGGCTTTCTATAGGTAAGAGGAGGAAGTGTTCAGTTCAAGGCCAGCCCATATGAGCAGTGCTTCTGGGAAGTGACTGGTGTTCTGCCCAGCACCCAAAGGGGCAGAACAATAGTGGCTTCACAGGCTGCTACCCTGGAAAGAAGTAGGCAGCCAAGAAGTGGGCAAAGAAGAGAAGTGGGCACCTAGAAATGTCAGATTTCACCTGCTCTGAATTTCTCTATGCAAATGCCCAGTGCTTTCTGTCTGACGTTTAAAAATAGTCTTTGCACTTCATGTAGCACCTTTCATCAGAGTTCTCACAAAAGGAGCTCAAAACGGTCTCCCCACAGACCTCGTAAGCAGGCATCCCTTTCCTAGCAGAGCCTAAGGGTATGCGAAGAAGAGCAGAGAGTAGGTCTCCGGTGCTTCCTTGGAGGCTTTCATTCTGCTTCTGCATTCCCTCCTGGCCCCCTGAAATCTAAAGTAGAATCCCTTTAATATGAAGAAGAATCTCAACACCACTCTGTGTATGTGTGTGTGTGTGTGGGGGGGGAAGACACAAAGGAGAAGAACCAAGTGATTAACAGTGGTTGTCACCTCCTTTGGGGAAGAGAATGGGTGGAATGATCGCACTATTCACTTTGGGACTGTATGATTACTATTTGAAAGGAAAGTGTAGTTATTTATTGTTTGGGTAATATTTTAAAAAAACACTCCACTTTTAATGTAAAGTATCATAAATATTGGTGAAAAAAGTAGTGAGGTATTTTGGTGGGCCAGTATACCAGTACCATGCAAAGATGTTAATTAAGCCAATCATGAATATTGCATTCGCTTACCCAAAACAAGTTTTAGAGGCTGGCTTTCTCAGATTTAATGACATTGAAAGAAAAACATTTTTACCAATAGGGTTTTAATATGAGGCACTTATATCTTTATTACTGTGGTAGTTACACAGTTTTGTATTTGTCGAGACTCATAGAATTGTGCATTAAAAAACAGTGAATTTTACTGTATGTAAACTATGACTTGAAAAATAAGTAGAAAAATATGTTATCCTTATAAGATGTTTAATTGTCCACAAGTAACAACCCACCCCTAATTGAGGATTTACCGTGTATAAGACTGTTTATCAGCCTAAATACAGGACTTTATGTAATCCTCTCAATGAGCGTGACACTGTTAGTAATTCCATCTAGCAGGTAAAATAACTGATTCTCAGAGACATAACTCACCCGGTCATATAGCTAGTAAGTGGCTGATCTGGCATTTGAACCCAGGTCCATGTGTATCCAAAACTCCAGCTTTTACATACTGTACCTACACTGCCCTACACATGCCAGTGAATATGGTCCATTTGAATATGCCAATGAATATGGCTCATACCAATGAATGTGGCCCAAGCACACTCCACCCCAAGGAGCTGCTTCGGTTGCTGGATGCCCTTGGTCTCTCTGAGAAGAATCTGAGGTGAACTCACTGCAAGTTCATGCTCAATCATGTGTTCAGCGTCCTCCTTCATGTCTGAGTCAGGCCAAGGTCACCGAATGTGGCAGCCCTGCACTCTCTGCCCATGTTTCCACCTGGCTGCACCAGAGCAGGCATGGTGGCTGATGTTGCAGGTGTTTTCTTGGCCAAGTTCTGACTAACCATCTGCCTGCAGATGGACTAACCTCATTAATAAAAGGAAACCAGAAGCAGCTGGATCCACTTTTGCCTGGCCCAGCCCCTATTAGTCCCTGTCCAGAGAGCTCCATCCATGGTGTATCCTTTAATCTCCAGGGCGATGCCCCACGCTAATGGCTAGGGACCCCTTTGTGGGATGGAATCTAATTCAAGAAACCTCTGGGAACAGAAGTGCCATGCCAAATTGTTATTTGCCTGCTAGTTTGCAGTCTCAAGCTACTTGAGCGTCCAGCCCCTAGGAGGGAGGAAAGCATCAGATGCCAAGAAGAGGTAAGAAGGGCGGGAACCCCCTACAGAAGGACAGGGCTGCAGGAGGTCCATTGGCTACCAAAACTTCCCCCACTGCCCTTCAGTAACCTGCTGTTCAGAAACAGAATTCTATGGCAGAGTGAGGAGGGGGTGAGCGCGGTGAGCCTGGCCGTGAGCACCTGCCAAGAGCTGCTACTGGCCTCGCACAGAGTTCTGGTTCCCCCGAGAAGGCCACAAATTCTTGCGAGGGGAGTGGGTACTGGGGGACAGGACTTTGGGGGCGGGATTTGGGAGAGGGGCGTGGAACCAGGGTAAGGGCACCAGCTTGGGAGAAGGCCCGGGATTCCTGGGAGAGCGCGGGGTCCTGGAGGGGCGCGGGGCCTGAGAAGAGGCCCCAGGACAGGGTGCAGCGCGGGTTCCTGGCTAGGGGGTGGTATCTGCTGAAAGCTGCGGTTTTCCCGGGAGAGATGCGGGGTTAGGAGAAGATCTCAGGGTTTTTGAGGGGGCACAGAGTCAGAAGAGGATGCGGGGTCGTGGTGGAGGTTGGGGGCAATGACCAGATTCCTGAGAATGACACGACATGAGGAGAGGGCTGTAGGACCTGGGAAGGGAGTGTAATCCCAGAAAAGGGCGCGGAATCAGCAAAGAACCACTGGGTCTTGCGGGGCGTGCAGCGTCCTGGAGAGAGGCAGGGAATCTAGAGAAGACCTCCCGGGTCCCAGGCGGGAGGCATCCAGGAAAGGTATGTGGTTCAAGGGAGGGGCACAGAGTCCGCAGAAGGAGCGCGGGAGAACTGAGGAGTGAGAGGTGGGGTGCGAAACTGGGACAGAGTTGCGGAATCCTGGCAGAGGCTCGCTGGGTCCAGGAAAGGAACACGGAGTCCAGGGGCAGGGCACAGGGTCTAGGGAAGAAGCGCAGGATCCGGAGGAGAAGGAGCAGGGGTCTCTGTTAGAAACGCACCGGGTGCGGGCAGCGATTCGGAATTGAGAGAGGAGTGCAAGGTCCAGGGAAGGAACACAGAGTCCAAGGGAGGAGCGCGGGGCCCTAGGAAGGGACGCCCGGGAACAAACAAGAGGTCTCAGGGTTGGGGACACACAGTGGGACTTTAGGAGGCTGAAGCCGTTCTCTACCTGTTTCAGATGTAGTCGTTATCCAGGTCCCGGCAAATGTACCACAGGATCACGTAGAGGATGAGCAGGATAGCGAAGAAGAACAGAGCCACGAAGATGGCCTTGGTCACTGGGGATACCAGGGCCTGCATGGTCCTGCTGAGGGGACGCTGCAGGGCCCTGAAGGAGGGCAGCGACAAGAGTGGCGCTGGCTGCCACCTGCACGTGTGGAGCAGTGCCCCAACTGGGAGGAAACTCGCACTGACCAGCATTCCTGGAGGCGCCTGCGCACTACCAGAAGCGTTTGGAGACACCGGCTTGCCCCGGGCGGGTGAAGGCGGGGTCTCTGCGACCACCTCAGGCGACTTCATTTCTTCCCTAGGGTGCAGCCAGGAGGCTCATCCCTTTGTCAGTGGGAATCAAAGGAGCTTAGGGCTGAGAGAGAACTTTCAGGTGCTGGTGAGGCACCTCTCTGGCTGAGGACCCTAGACTGGGAAGCAGTGGGAAGTCCCCCCTTACTTGCCCCAGGGCACCCCTAAGAGGTGATTCCATTCTTCTCCCTGGCACCTTAGGAAAGTATATACTAGGGGAGGGCATAAGCCAGCTACCCCCCGCCCACACACACACACACTGCACTACGCCTGACATTGCACACACATTTTCCTACACAGAGTGAATGGTTCTGTGCTATTTTTCACCATCCCTTAAGTGAATCTTTAAGACGAAGGGAGCAGGCAAATGCCGCAAGAACTTGGGCCACGGCTACTCGATCAAACCCTTCTGAAGGACCACCTGGGCACACCCAGCATCTGTCTGGAGGAATCCCAAGCCCTGCTTTGGCTGCTTTTTTTCTATATCACCTCCGTCTCCTCTGGAAGGAAGTAAAGTTGTTTATGCTGAGCCTCAGTTGTCACCAGTCTGACTGCTTTCCTCCACTCTGTCTTCTAATAGTGGTCTTAGACCAGCAACATCTGCATCACCTGAGGGCAGGTTAGGAACCAGCATCTCAGGCTCCAATCAGCCCTAGGGATTGAGAATCAGCAAATCAACAAGATCCCCAAGGGACTCCTGTGCTTGTTGACAGGTGCTAATCTTGGTGTGGTGGTCCTTTGTGCCTGTACTTAAGGGAGTCTATGACTCACTCAATTTAGGGGTCCTGTCTTCAGTTGTCAGGTGGAATCAGGCAGGAGGTCCTGAGTGGATTTTTTTTTTTTTTAGAAGTTCTGTTACTGAGTGCATACCACATAGCAAGAGCTGTTCTCAGTTCCTTATTGGCATGATTTCTCATTCACTTCTAAGAAGAAATTTTTTCATCACTGAATAGCAAAGACCACCAAGAAAAGTTGTCCTTACTGGCTTGAGGGAAAAAGGAAATTACAAATTTTCCCCACTCTGTTCTTTATTTTCTCCTACTCTTCAGTTGGTTTCTCAGGTAGAAACAGACAAATGAATAAATCATGATTTCTCCACTCTACACATCAACCCTGTGGTCCAGTCTATTCTAGTGGGAGAGAGAAGTGGCATTTCACAAATGGAAATGTCAGAAAACATGATTGTCAGATCTGAATGCATGGGCTGCTCAGATCAGATCACTTTTCCTCCTGCAGCTGTCAACATAACCTTTGCCAGCAACTGTCAGGAAAGCGTTGATGTTGGAAGGGCTAAGGTCACTTCCACTTTCAAGGATGTTACATGCAATTCCTAAATTGTGAACGTGGATGTCTCTTAATATGCTTAGCTTGTATAAAGCACGGAGTATTTTCCTCTGTCTCTGTTGCCAGATTTCTTCATTTCTGACTGCCTTTTCTGAGTTTGTTTTCCTTGACTCTCTGTACTGAATATTTTCCTATTGTGATAGTAATCTCCCTTCCCCAGCATCAGGCTAGGCCAGTCGTATAATCAATACAATCTGTCAAATATTAAGCATCTACTGTATACAGGGTACCAAGGTGCTGCAGCAGACCAGGCAGCAATTGGTAAGAGAGAATCCGGGAATGAACTAGTGGAGTCCGCTGAGGCATGGTATCTACTCTACTCAGGTGCGGGGGAGTAGTTGAGGCAGGCCCTGGAGGAGATCAGCTGCTTCTCCCCACGGAGCCAAGTCCCTTAGATAGGGGTCGCCACAGAGGATATGGAAATTGATAGGAAATAGAGAGAACAAAAGAATATACAGAGACTAAGTATAAATAGTTTATACTTTTATATAAAAAGATCAGATATAACAGCAGGGTTATTCAGGAGACTGGATATATCCCCATGAACATCCAGCAATATGGTTAGATTCATACAGGTTTTTATAATCACAGACATCAATTACCAGTCGTCAGGGTAACATATTTGCATATCAGGGAATGCAGTTGCTTGGGGAGACAGGATTATACAGGTAGTGAGGTAGGGTCAAAAGTCCTCTCAAAGGGCTTCTAATCTATCTAGGTGAACAAACAGGCGCAAAGTCTTTTAGGGGCTAACTTCTAAATTCTAAGAGGTAGTTGTCAATTAACAAAGGTAAAACAAAAGAGGTATAGTAACTCAATATTTCTTTGATTAGTTATGGTGGACTTAAAGGTAGACAGGAGAGAGCAGGAAATCCATCTCTGTAAAACAGGTTGTTTATAACCACTGGGGCGCATCTCTGGGCAAAGTGCACTCATTGTCTCCGGCTCCCATCCTGTGGGCCATATTTGCCTTGCCTTGTCTTTCAAGACACAGGGAAGCTCACAGATTTTGAGATACCGGGAAGCCTTCCTGGAAAACATCCCGACCGGAGATTTGAGAGCTCTCCCATGATAGCAGCCTCTAATAAGTGAACCATTGAGTTCACACATTCCTTCAGGGCAAAACCCTGCAAACTCCTGTTTCTGTGTTTAATATAGTAATATAGGGTTATACAATAAAATAATGGTCTTATGAGCCACATATCATTAATTCCTCAATCATATTTATCAACACTCAGGTACAAGTAAGGTGTTCAGATGACAGGTGGAAGAGAGATTGGTTTTCAATGGCAGAATGGGAGAAGGATTCATGGAAGAGATAGCAATGGGAAATAAAGGGTAAGGTCACTGCAGGTGAAGGAAAATGCAGAGCAAGGACATAAAGGTTATATATATATATATATATATATATATATATATATATATATATATATATATGCCTATCCTCTTTGAGAAGTCCTGATAAGGATTATTCTGTGGCCAGAACATAAGGAGTGTGTTCTGGGCAGGGCAGGGCAAAAGGATCTCAATTGTAGGTGCCAGCAGGAGCAGGAGCAGGAGCCAGGCAGGTGCTAAAAATGAATGAAGATGTTCGTCTATGGAAGAAGTATTGAGCCAGTGTAGGGGCCAAGTGTTGTCAGTGCTTCCACATTTTTTAAAAGGTTAAGCCATAAATTCAGATTTTAATGTGACATCTCCCATTTTTAAATCCTGGTGACCGTTATGAACGTGAAAAATCATTCCATCCTTCTTATCTCCCGCACTGATGTATTTCTTCCCTGTTTCCCCACACAGGACTCCCTCTTCTTTTCCTGTCCTCTCCCCTCCCAGGCAAGGGCCATGTAGTGTCCAGCATAAGTGGTCTCTAAGCATAACAGGTAATGGATGGGAAGAAATGAGAGGAGCACAGGGGGAGAGTGAATCCTCACCTCCTCCCATTTCTAAGATTCTAAGAAAGTAGATGCAGTTGGTAAGCCTGCGGAAAAGAAAACCGCAGGGTAATTGGAACTACCAAGTTCAGGTGCTCTCCAGACACTCAAGGGAAAACTCCCTGGTAGCTGCTCTCTTTTTCTTTCTTCCAGTCAGAAGTACCACCCATAAAACCAAAATGAACAATTTATTTAGCAACTTTATTGATATATATTTTATACACCAGAAAATTTACTCTCTATCCATTTTAAGTGTATAATTCAATGCATTTTAGTTTTAAGTATGATGTTTGCTGTAGGTTTTTCATAGTGCCCTTACCAGTTTGAGGAAGTTTTCTTCTATTTTTAGTTTCTTACTGTCATTTTTTAAATCATAAAAGGGTTTTGGATTTTGCCAAATGCTTTTTCTGTATCTATTGAGATGATCATGTAGTTTTGTCCTTTATTCTATTAATATAACACATTACATTAACTGGTTTTCAGATGTTAAAACAACTTTGCATGTATTCCTGGGATAAATCCCACTTGGTCATGGTATAAAATCCTTTTTATATGGATATGGTGCTGGATTCGGTTGGTTAATATATTGATGAGGATTTTGCATCTATCTTCATGAAAGGTATAGTTGTCTTTTATCTTGATGTTTTCGTCTGGTTTTGGTATATAATACTGGCCTCACAGAATGAGTTGGGAAGAGTTTTAGAGAATTGGTGTTAATTATTCTTTAAATGTTTGCTTTAATTCACCACTAGAGCCATCTGAGCTTGTGCTTTTCTTTGTGGAAAGAATTTTACGTACTAATTCAAAATCTTTACTTTTAACAGGACTATTCAGATTTTTATAGTTTTAATTATGTTTACTGAATCCCAAGAATGGAAAAATAAGCACCACATGTACTCACCAGCAAATTGGTTTCACTGATCAACACCTAAGTGGACATATGGGAAGAACATTTATCGGGTGTCGGGCAGGTGGGATGGGGGAAGGAGGGGATGGGTATATACATACATAATGTGTGTGATGCCTACCTTCTGGGGAATGGACATGCTTGAAGCTCTGACTCCGGGGGTGGGGGCAGGAAGGGGAGGGAAAGGCAACACACGTAACCTAAACATTTGTACCCCCTTAATATGCTGAAATAATAAAAATAAGAAAAATTAAATAAATAAATATGTTTACTGAGATATAATTCATGTAGCATACCAGTCATCCATTTAAAGTGTACAATTAAATCAGTTTTGGTAAAGTATGCCCACAATCGATTTTAGAACATTTTCAACATATCAGAAAGAAACCCCATTATCTATTATATTAGCGGGTACTCTCTATTCTACTCCCCTGCTCCCCAACCCTTGGCAACCACTCATCAACTTTCTGTCTCTATACATTTGCTTATTCTAGATATTTTATATCAGCGGAATCATACAGTATGTGGTTTTTATTAACTATTTTTTTTTTACTTAATGTTTGAAGGTTTGTCCATGTTGTAGCACATATCAGCACTCCATTGTTTATTTTAATAAGAAAACATTTTCTTTGTTTTGCATCAAGAATAAATACAAAACATACATTTATGGTGGCAGTCTAAAGTAGCTGCCACTAAGAACTCTCTTTCATTTCCAGATGAAAAAGGAAATTTCTTTTCTAAAATTTTCTAAATTTTGTTAGTAAAAAACTTCTGTTTACATAACAGAATTTTCCATTCTAACCATATTTAACTGTATATTTCAGTGGCATTAATTGCATTTTCAATGTTGTGCAAACATCACCACTATAGTTTTCCAAAAGTTTTCTATTACCTAAAACATAAATTCCATAACCATTAAGCAGTAACTCCCCATACCTGGTAACTCCCCTGGTAACTGCTTATCTTCTTTCTGTTTCCATTAATTTGCCTGTTCTAGGTACTTCATATAAGTGGAATCATACTATATGTATCGTTTTGTGTTTGGCTTATTTTCACTTAGTATAATGTTTTCAAAGTTCATCCATATTGTACTTCATTCCTTTTTATGGCGGAATAACATTCTGTTGCATGGGATATACCACATTTTGTCTATCAATTCATCAGTTGATAAACACTTTTGGCTACTGTGAATAATGCTATAGTAAAAATTGGCATACAAATATCTGTTCAGTTCCTGTTTTCAATTCTTTTGCTTATATACCTAGGAGTAAAATTGCTGGGTCATACAGTAACTCTATATTTAGCTTTTTGAGGAACCACCAAACTGTTTTCCACAGCAGCTGCACCATTTTACATTCCCACTAGTAATGTAGGAGGGTTCAAATTTCTCCACATCTTCGCCAACACGTGCCTATTTTTTTTTTAAATGATAGCCATCCTAGTGCATGTGAAGTGGTATTTCATTGAAATTTTGATTTGTATTTCCCTAATGACTAGCAGTGTTGAGCATTTTTTCACGTACTTATTGACTATTTGTATATCTTCCTTGGATAAATGTCCATTCAAGACTTTGCCAATTTTTTAAAAGACTATTCTTTCCCCCATCGAATGGACTTGCCACCTTTGTCAAAAATCAATTAGCCATAGATACATGGGTTTATTTCTGCACATCCTATTCTATTTAATTGGTCTACATGTTACGATAGCTTTATAGTAATTTTGAAATTGGGAAATGTGAGTCCTTCACTTCATTCTTCTTTTCTGAGATTGTTCTGACTACTCAGGACCCCTTGTAATTCCATATAAATTTGAAGACAAGTTCTTCCATTTTCCATTTCTGAGAAAAATAGATATTGGGATTTTGAGAGAGATTACATTGAATCAGTAGGCTGCTTTAGGCAGTATTGATATTTTAACAATTAAGACTTCTAATTCTTTAACAAAGGATGTCTTTCTATATATTTATGTCTCCTTTAATTCTTTCAGCATTTTTTTTTTTTAATTTTAAGCATAAGGTCTTTCACATCCTTGGCTAAAATTAGTACTGTACTTTATTCTATTAGGTACTATAGTAAATAAGATTGCTTTTAATTTTCCTTTTCAGATTATTCATTCCTCCTGTATAGAAACACAACTAATTTTTTTGTATGCATTTGTACTTTGCAACTTTGCTGAATTTGTTTATTAGCTCTGGTAGCTTTCTTGCAGGTTTTTTGAGATTTTTTACATACAGGACCATCTCATCTGAAAATATAGTCTGACTTCCTCCTTCCTAATTTGAATGCCTATTTCACCTTATCTATTGCTCTTGCTAGAACTTCCAGTACAATGTTAAATAGCAGTGGTGAAAAGGGCATCATTGCGTTGTTCCTGATCTTAAGGAGGAAACTTTTCAGTCTTTCACCACTAAGTAGGATGTTAACTGTGGGTGCTTCACTGATGCCCTTTACCATGTTGAGGAAGTTCCCTTCTATTCCTAATTTTGAGTCGGTTTTAGTTATGAAAAAGTGTTGGGTTCTGTTAAAAAAATCTTTTCTGAATCGATTGAGATGATCGTGTGGGTTTTTTCCCGTTGTTCTATTAATGTGATGTAATATATTGATTTTTGTTTTGAGGAAATTAAAAATATACCACCCTGGCATATTGGCCCTTATGAATTAAAGGTGTTTGAGAAAAACATCACATGCCAAATGATTATTCTGACCTGTTTTCTGTTTCCTAAAAGCAGGAGATGAAATTCTCTTGTGAAAGGTACTCTCCTTATACTAGAAAGAAAAGCAATACCCTTATCTTCAAAGATGAGAATTTAAGATTGAGAGAATTCTGTACAGATCTTGTTAAAATATCTGTTCTCTTTTAAACCTACCACACATAATTTAGTTGCTTCTTCACAACTTACTATTCTTTGGCCAATCCAGTATATATGTAACTGACTCTAACTGTTCCTTTAGGGCCGGAAATTCTTTATAAGG